>NC_143056.1:57775530-58078560 GCF_052426305.1 Pelodiscus sinensis | reverse complement strand
GTGTATACAGCAATGTGATCGTATTTTTCGTTAAACATTGATAAGGATTTCACCATTGCTGCAGCCTTATCAGTGACAATGGCACCAAATTTTTCAGTGCCTATTTGTCATTATTTCTTCCATATGGAATGCCATATACTCAGCAGTATGACGTTCAACATCGGTTGCCACTGTCTTGTAAAACACTGGTTGGGGTGTTGATATAATAAAATTTATAACACATTCATTTTTTCGGTTGCTCCAAGCACCACACTGCAGTGCAAGAGAAGAAGCTTCAGCAATTTTTGTTTTTATAAGAGCATCAACACATTGATATTCGGCTTCCAAAAGTTTGTTAGAAAGTGTGTACCTGGATGGCATCTTGTAAGATGGTCTTAATTTTTGCATGAAAAGTAATCCAATCTTCGTTTTCAACCAGTGAAAGAGGCGATCCCGATGAGTATACCTCATGCAAAAAATTCATCCAAAGCTTTGTTTTCAGTTTCATTCATAGAATCAAAGTAGCGACTTATAGAGTGAGACACCTTGGCTGAACTAGATGTGGAAGGTGGTGATGTAAATTCACTAGCACTATCACAGTATTCTATAGATGCTGATGCAGTTGATGGGTGAGATGATCTGCTTCTGGACTCTGAAAATTTTGTTGCCTTTTCCTTGATTTAAGTAGGAGTCTTCAAACAATTGGAAATATGCTCTCTCATCCTTGTTGCATTTCTGATGTATTCAGCCTTGCAGTACTTACATTCATATAACACTTTGTCTTTAACTGTTTTATGAAGGAAATAATCCCACACATCACTTTTAGGCTTAGTTCTTCTTTTCATACTGATGAAAACACAATTACACCTTTCACAAAAGAGAATAAATGTGTTATTGCCTCTTTATATACTTTTTGTGATGCTTCCAGAAAGTTCCATAGCAGTCAGAATTTCTGACTTATGAATGTTCTAGAAAGTTCCATAACATTCTGGAATGTTCTTTCTATAACATTCTCAAACTATCTTGAATCATCAAGAAAGCTCTTTAACATTCAGGGTCTTCTAAAAGTTGAATATATTATTTCAAGAGGAAATGAAAAATTAGAAAACTCTCAAAAATTCTCGGGAAATAATCTTTTGCAGAATATTCTCAGAATATTCATGTTCTCGGAGAATATTCTCCAGAGAATATGCTCACCTCACATCACTAAGCATACAGAGAGACAAAACATTTAAAAAGAACTCAAATTATTGTTCAGTAAGTAACTTCTCTTTTGATTTCACATCCCTATAGGTGTTCCACAGTAGGAGAAACTCAAGCAGCAACTTAACAAGAAGGTGGGTGCTGAGGAGGCAAATCCAAGAGAGTTCAGAAGATTACATCACCAAAGCTAGTGGCATCCCTGAACACAGGAATGATGGTGTAATGCAGGGATTGGGAAACCTTTCTTGGGTTGGGAGCCGCTGATTAAAAAACCATTTGGGGGCTGCACACAAGTGAGAAGCAAAAACACCCAACCAAGCTCTCTCTGACATGGCTCCCAACAAAGAAGGAGACACACACTCCCCACATTCCCATCATACACCAGAGCTAAAAGGGCCCAGGCTAGTAGGTTTTTTGTGCTCCAGCAATGCAGGGAGATGGCGGGGAGGGGGACTGCTGGGGAGCCCTGAACCCCAGGAGCTGGATCCAGGCAAACCAGAGGCTGCATCCAGTGCCTAGGCCTTAGGTTACCCATCCCTGGTGTAATGCTTCACAGAAATATGGATAGAAGACCAAGACCTACAAATTTCTAATATGGATGCATTCTTCAATAAAGCTTGTGACAGAGCAGGTTGAAGAGCTTGATGGAAGGGGAAAGAGGCAGCTGTTGCAGAGGGAACAGCAGCAATCCTGGCTAATTAGGAGCAGCTGAGACAAGGAAGCTGCAAATTAATTAAGGGAGAGGTGAAGCTGATTCAGGCTGCCAGGAGGCCTCTTTGAAAACCCTGGGGGAGGCGGGAGGGTGGGGAGCAGAGAGAAGAGCGTTGAGAAGGAGTTTAGAGAGTGAAGGAAGAGTTTGGAGTGTGGAGATAGAGAAAGACAACTGATAAGGAGACCGGAGGAGCTAAGCAGAATAGCATCGGCGCTGCTAAAGGCTGCAGGGGGGGTGACAGAGGGACAAATACCAAAACAAGGTGAGTGAGTCTGATACTGTGACTCCTAAACTGTGGGACAGTGGGCTGAACAGGGTTCGGGGCTTAGGAGTGGGACTGACCCTGCCACACGTGGTGCCAGGTGTGGGATTATTTCACTGCACTGAGACCTTGCAGCAGACCCACCCAGGGCAGGGTAGGCCACCCTACTAAGACGGGAAAAAAAAACCAAGATGGAGGATGTAGTAATGGCCCTAATACAAGCCATTGCAGCACAGCAAGAAGCTACCCGGACTCAAGTGGCTATCCAGCAGGAGTCAGTGCGACAACAGCAGGAAACAAACAAGCTGCTGACGAGCCAGGCTGTCCAGGATTGAGCCACCTTACAGGAGGTAATAATGCAGCTAAAGGCTCTAACCACTCAAGGGCATGGCTCATATGGAGCACGGTCCCTGCGGGCTAGCAGTTTCCTCCAGAAAATGACAGTGGAGGATGATGTGTAGGCGTATCTCCTGGCCTTTGAGAGGACAGCCCTGTGGGCCAGCATCCTGGCTCCATTTCTATGCAGTGAGGCCCAGAAGTCCTATTTCGACATGCCCGAGGAGGCCGCCACTGAATATTCCCAGGTGCAGGCTGAGATCCTTGCCAGGTCGGGAGTAACCACCGTGGTCAGAGATCAAAGGTTCAATGGATGGCGTTATGGGGAGGGCGGAGCACCAAGGTCACAACTATTTAACCTAGTAATAGAGATGTAGCTCTATCTAGATAGTCCTGTCTTTTGTTTCAACTATTTAACCTGATCCACTTGGCCCGGAAATGGTTGCGGCCGGAGACCTACAGCCCGGAGAAGATCATGGAAATTGTTGTCCTGGACCAGTTTATGAGGGGCCTATCACCAGATCTGCTAGTCTGGGTCAGCCAGAATGACCCCTCTTCATATGATGAGATGGTAGCCCTTGTGGAAAGGAAATTAATGGCTAAAGGACTTTTGCAACCCCTCAGCAAAGAATCCCAGAAGGATAAGAGAGTTGGACTAGCCCCAAAGGTCCGTGGCTCTGAACCCTCAAGTAAGACTTGGGTGGGGAAGAGGGAGACAGAAGAGCTGCTGGAGGCCGTGAAGGGACTTGGGAACTGGTGGCAAGAAGGTCGGGGGGTAAGACCCAGTAGCCCAAGAAATAGGGAGATGCCCCGTGCGTGATATAGATGCTACGCATGCGGAGAGATAGGGCATGTAACAGCACACTGTCCAAACATGACAGAACCCATGCAGTGTGACATACGAGGCCCCTGCAGTCTCAAATTTGGCAGGCCCCCCCCATCTGTACACCCAACCCATTAAGATGAATGGGGTAGGGCCCACGGCCCTGGTGGACTCAGGGAGCGCTGTCACATTGGTCTCAGGGCAGCTGATGGAACCAGAATCAGCTGACCCATACCCAGCGCACAGGGATCTCCTGTGTCCATGGAGATGTCAATTATTACCCTGTTGTCCCTGTACAAATAGAGATCCAGGGGAACGTCACAAGGATTGCAGTGGGGGTGATTCCGAGGCTCCCATAACCAGTTGTGATTGGGCGGGACTTCCCTGGATTTAGTGCCCTGCTCCCTACAACTGAGGAGAAGGAAGAAAGCCCACTCCCAAGCTTTCACGAATTTTTCCAGGACCTATTTTCTGAGCCTGGGAAACCCCAGAAATCAAGGCGGAAAAGGAGGGCAGTCAAGAGACTGGGCACTCGATTCCTGACCCAGAACTTAAGGCAGGCCCTGGTTGGTGGGGAAACTGAGCCGACTGATAATGGAGCACTGCGAGAGGTAGATGAGCCTGAGGCTAGGCCTAGCTCAGCAGGGCCCCCTGGTATGGGAGGGGCCGAAGGTTCCCCAGAGCCCAGACAGGTAGGGCCCTCGCTTGAAAATTTTGGACAGCATCAGGCCAACGACCCCTTGTATCAAAACAGGTAGTTGAAGTAAACGGGGTCCCCGTAGAAGGAAGGCTCAAGGGCCCTCGACTCTATTACATTATCAAGGGGAACCTACTTTACTGAGTGTTGCCAGGCCAGCGACAGGAGGTGGAACAGCTCTTGGTGCCCCAGAATCACCAGCAAGCCGTGCTGGACCTAGCCCACGGTCATTTATTCAGAGATCACCTAGGTGTTGAGAAGACCCTAGATCGGATTTTACGAAGGTTTTATTGGCCCAGGGTATATATGGAGGTTCGGCGGTATTGTGCCTCTTTCCCCGAATGCCAGCTTCATGGGCCCTGGCTGCACTTAAGAGCCCCACTGGTACCCCTCCTATTACTGAGGTCCCTTTTGAGCGCATCGCGATGGATCTAGTGGGCCCATTAGAAAAGTCAGCCTGAGGACACCGGAGCATATTAGTGGTCCTGGACTATGCCACCTGATACCCTGAGGCAGTACCCCTGAGAAATACCCATTCTAAGACAATAGCAAGGGAGTTAATTCAAATCTTCTAAAGGGTGGGGATACCCAAGGAGATCCTAACCTATCAGGGTACTCCCTTTGTTTCTAAGTTAATGAAGGACCCGTGTGCACTGCTTCACATACGGGCCCCGAGGACATCAGTATACCACCCGCAGACAGATGGCCTCGGCGTGCGGTTCAACCGCACCCTCAAGTACACAATCCGGAAGGTAGTGAGTCAGGACGGGAAAGACTGGGATGCCCTATTCCCATACCTCATGTTGGCCTTCCGGGAAGTGCCACAGGCTTCCACAGGTTTTTCCCCATTTGAACTGCTATATGGGCAAAACCCCCAAGGCATCCTAGACCTCGACAAAGAGACCTGGGAGGAACAGTCAAACCATGGACGCAATATTGTAGAGCACATCCTCCAGATGAAGGACAGGATCGCTCAGGTTACACCCATTGTAAGAGAGCACCTAGAAAAAGCCCAGCAGGCCCAGCAAACCTACTACAACCGTCGGGCGATGGTCTGTAAATTCCAGGTGGGCAATCGGGTGATGGTATTGGTCCCGACAGCAGAGAATAAGCTCCTTGCCAGGTGGCAGGGACCCTATGAAATGGCTGAGGTCCTAGAGGAGGTAGATTATAAGGTGCGGCAACCTGGTCACCGGAAACTTGAACAAATCTACCATGTTAACTTGCTGAAGCCATGGCAAGACAGGAAGGTAGAGCTGGCTCCCCTGGCGGCAGTGAAACCAGATGAAAGCCAACAGGGACAGGTGGGGATCTCCCCAGAATTAACCCTGGGCCAGAGGGCAGAGGTTCTTACGATGCTGGAGAGACACTCAGATGTGTTCTCAACAGAGCCTGGTCAGACCACTGAGGTTGAGCATCACATAATCACAGACCCAGGTGTAAGAGTGAATATTAGGCCCTATCGAATCCCAGAAGCAAAGCGAAAGGAGGTACGAAAAGTAGTAATAAAAATGCTGGAACTGGGAGTCATTGAGGAGTCCCACAGCCAATGGTCCAGCCCCATTGTTTTAGTGCCTAAGCCGGACGTCAGCCTCCGTTTTTGCAATGATTTCCGGAAACTGAATGACGTGTCAAAGTTTGATGCATACCCCATGCCGCGAATAGATGAGCTCATTGATCATCTGGGAAAGGCTTGGTTTTTGGTCCACCCTCGACCTGACCAAGGGGTACTGGCAAATTCACTTGGCCAGGAAAACCAGAGAAGACAGCCTTTGCCACCCCCCAGGGCCTATATCAGTACATCGTCCTCCTGTTCGGACTCCACGGGGCCCCTGCAACTTTCCAGCAACTTATCGACAAGCTACTGTGCCCTCACCGTGCATATGCAGCTGCTTATATCAACGATATCATCCACACCCCAGACTGGGGGACACATTTGGAGAAAGTGGAGGTTGATTGGACACCTTAAGGGAAGCTGGCCTAACCGCAAACCCGGCAAATGTGAAACAGGACTAGCAGAGGCCAAATGCCTGGGGTATATAGCAGAGAGGGGCTTAGTGAGGTCCCAATTGAATAAAGTGGCTGCATTGCAGAACTGGCCCTGGCCTGTATGAAAGAAACAGGTCCGGGCATTCTTGGGACTAGTGGGGTATTACTGGAGGTTTATCCCCCACTTTGCTTCCAGGGCATGTCCCCTGACAGACTTAACGAGAGCCCGGGGCCCAGTGGGCTGAACAGGGGTCAGGGACCCAGGGCTACGTCCAGACTACATGGCTCCGTCTCGTTTCATGAGGCATACCGGAGCGGTCGACAAAGGCTTCCTTTATTGACCGTGCCGCGTCTAGACTGCCGCGCTGTGCTGGATCAGCTGATAGTCGGCACAGCACGGCGGCCATTTTTATTTTAAAGAAGTGGGAATTATTTAAATCCCCGCTTCTTTCTTTGACTATGCCGAATAAACTATTTTACATGGCTCTGTCGACGAAGCCACATAGTCTAGGGGTACGTCTAGACTACATGCCTCTGTCGCCAGAGGCATGTAGATTAGGCTACCAGACATAGTAAAATGAAACGGCGATTTAAATAATCGCCGCTTCATTTAAATTTACATGGCTGCCGCGCTGAGCCGACAAACACCTGATCAGCTGTTTGTCGGCTCAGTGCGATAGTCTGGACGCGCGGGTGGCGACATCAAAGGTATTTGTCGACCACCCAGGTAAACCTCATCCCAGGAGGCATACCTGGGTGGTCGACAAATACCTTTGATGTCGGCAGGGGAGCGTCCAGACTATCGCACTGAGCCGACAAACAGCTGATCAGGTGTTTGTCAGCTCAGCGTGGCAGCCATGTAAATTTAAATGAAGCCGTGATTATTTAAATCGCCGCTTCATTTTACTATGTCTGGTAGCCTAATCTACATGCCTCTGGCGACAGAGGCATGTAGTCTAGATGTACCCTAGATGTAGCCCAGGAGTGGAACTGACCTGGCCACAAGCTATATATGTGGACTGAGATCTAGTGGAATGTATTATCACTCTGTGATAGGACTACATCCCAGCAGATTCATAGAAGGTAAAGAGATGTGGCCCCTAAACCCACTTTGCTAGTCTGTGTGTGGAAACAGGTTGTCCCTTTATCCTCTCTGAAAATGATACAAATAAAAGAGACCTAGAAGGTCTTAGTCATGTCAAGGTAGAAGGTAAGTATTCTTCTGACATGAAGTGCATTTAGGCTGATAACCTCTGTGGTGGTATAAGGATTTGGGTAGAATATAGGTAATTGAATCTTCTGATTAATGTGGTATTCTGAAGAGACCTTTGGAAGGAGATGAGTCTTGGGACACAATATGGCCATTTCTTTATAAAAGATGCTATATGGCAGGCCAACCTTAAGGGCACAAAGCTCTCCTAATTCTCTTCTAGCTGAAGCAATGGCAATGAGGAATGAAGTCTTTAAATTCAATTAATGGAGATTGCCTACCTCCTAGAACTGGAAGGGACCTTGAAAGGTCATCAAGTCCAGTCCCCTGCCTTCACTGCAGGACCAAGTACCATCCCTGACAAATTTTTGCCCCAAATCCCTAAATGGTCTCCTCAAGGATTGAACTCACAACCCTGGGTTTAGCAGGCCAATGCTCAAACCACTGAGCTATCCCTCCCCCCTTGAAGGTCACCTGGGAGAGAGAATAGAAAGCTACTGGTTCAAAGGCAGTGGTGCAAGTAAATTAGATTTCTAACCAGTACAGGGTTGGTGGGGGCGAATGGGAGAACAATAGTAAAAAAGGGGCCTCATGGCCCTACATGTGACTCCACCCCAACCTCAGCCTGGAGCCTGAATGCACTTCCTTTCCCTTCCCCATCCCACATTATGTTGGTGGGGGTTGGGAGCAAGTACCACAGCCAGAGGAGCTGCTGGTAGTTCAGCTGCTTTCCCTGCTCTGCCCCTGCCAGTGAGGAAAGGAGCAGAAGATTCAGCCCCAACCCTTTCCCTTCCACAGAGCTGCAACTCCTCTGGCTCTATATAGCAGCAGCCCTGCCGAAGGATGGGATTGATGGTGCAGGGCTGGGGGTCTATTTCTTTCCCTGCTGGGATAGCAGTGGGGACAGGGGCAGAATGCAGGTAGCTCTTCCAGCTGCTGTACTGCTCCCAGACGTGTTCGGAAGGGATCCTGAGAAGAGGCAGCTGCGGAGAGGCCGGTACAGTGTCTTTCTGGTACACCATACTAGCTAGAAATGTCTTGCTGGTATAGTGTACTGGACCACACCAGCCTCCTTGCACTGCTGTTCAAAAGATAGATTTCTCAACTGGTGAATTGGATTCTGTAAAGGGGAAACAATACAGTTAAAACCCTTGAGGAATCTAGCTGTAGCAGGGAGGATAAAGACTGAAAAGCCATTGAGGTGTGAATGGAAGTCTGCAATAGTGACCAAATGTACTCTGAACTTAGTGACAGGCCTTGATTTTCAAATCCAAAAGGTAGCAAGGATTTTGGAGACCAGGATCTCAGAAGCTTGGGATGATCAAAGAACACCAAGGCTGAGTCTAGATTGGCATGATTTTCCAGAAATGCTTTTAACAGAAAAGTTTTAGTCCAATGTGAATTTTTATGGCATGGTTATAGACACCTGAAAAACAGCATTTATAATGGAAATACTGGCACAACTTGAAAGAGTCATAGAAACAAACTGATAAGCATTCTTTAAACAAGAATCAAGCATATAAAATCTGCCTTCAGAACAAAACCTGCCACATTAAATAAATATATTATATATATATATATATATATAAAAATAAAAACACAAGCACACGTTTCCCTCTTCTACTGTTCACAGCAATTACACACCGCCTACATTGAATATCTTTTTACCATAGCCTGAAAAGTTCAACGCTAGCATAGGTTAGTCAGTATCATCTGTAAAGTAATCTACGCCAGTTTTTAATGCACAACGGAAATCTGGTTTGCTCCCAGCTGCTGGTATAATAATTACTGTCCTATGGTTGCTAAGAGATACTAACTTTTTTTCCCAAGACTACTAAAACATTTCTGTGCTCACAGGCAAAAGGATGCTGGGAAAAGCAATAAAATGAGTCCAGCTGTAGCTCTCCAGTGGAATTCAAAGCCAAATGACAGCTGTAGAGAAAATGAAAACCAAAAAAAGCTTCTCTCTTCTTCAAAGCTTCTCTCCACCCTCCTCCCAGTTTGCCAGAGCTAAGCCTGGGCGAGAATTCAGCATTGTTTTTGCAAACATTGTTAAAAAATTGTTCTGCTTTCAGTATTTTGAATGATTATACAGAAGGAAGGATTAAACGACCACATTTCCATTACTTGTATTTTGCTTCTGAGGCCTGAAATTTTGCTGCTTGATTTTAACCAACAGGTGAAAGTTAAGTAATTTTTTTCATGTGAATAAGAGAAACAGATCTCAATAAATTTAAAGTAACCACCTTCTACTTTAGCTAGTTCTCAGACTGATGGAGCAATTTTCATATTTGCTAATAAAGCCTTCACTATAAACAATCACATTTATTTTCTGGCCTAGATTCTGAAAGTGTTGAAATGTAGTCAAGATTAAGGCCATTAAGTTTTTTTAATATCAAATTTGATATACAAAATCATAAAATATAACAGGAAGCATATCTCTGAAAAAGTAAATAGGGAGAGATTAAATCATCTGATAATTGGTATTAAACAGAAAAAAAATAGTACTTCCTCTTCCTAGGATAGTATGCACTATGCCACCCCTTCAAAATTGCTATTTTAAATAAGGAACACAGATGACTCACACATTTACAACTTGGGGTTAAAACTAGTTACCATGCTTTTTGCACCACATGCACATAATTTGTATAGGAATTTCTTAACACCATAGTACACGAAATAAATGAAATTACAAATATAGTATCACTGCTGAATTAGTTACAGTTGCTGCAAGAGGTCATAAAGCTATCAATAAGTTTAGTAACATGATGCCTAAACTTGCGCACACAAAAAATGGACACTCAAACATCTTTACAAAATGGAACATGGCCCACTCAATTCCTGTCTGCAGTAGCCAAATACCATTTTAGACAATGGTGTGTAAAACATAGGCCTTTTTACCACTTTGGCTAAAAACCTGAAGCACTTAATCCTGACAACTGTCAAGCTTTTTCTTGGAGTCACGGAATACAGCCTATCAATCACACCAATATACCTAAACAAAGTCTGTCAGACATCATGACATAGATCTCAAAATAAAAATTTAAAATAAGTATTAATTTAAAAGAAATATGCAAGTATTCTAAAAATACTGCAGGCTTAGTCTTCACTATAAGATAAAAACAGATCAAAAGATCTTGATTCATTCTTTACTTTTGGTTTATTATTCTTAATTTTTATTTTTAAATGAAGATGTTACCACTATCTATAAATTTATATTTGATAGAGGAAAACAACAAGGGCTATCCACTTAAAATGCAGGTACGTTGAATGCAAAAACATGCTCTTCAGCTAAGCCCACATGTCCTATATTTAAAACAAGAAAAATCTGATAAATGCATGCCTCATTGCTTAGCTTCCCACATATGAGCAATAAATGGGTCTGTGTGCACCCACTGTACTCTCAGCTAAATGTTTGTCCTTTACAACTTTTATACATGTGCATGGGCTTTTGCATGTATATGGGGATTATATATATATATATATATATATACACATACACAGAATAGTTATTTACAAATACAGTAACTACTGCATATAAATTTACAGTTGCAATTACTGTCGTAAACAAGTTAATAAATTGCACTTAACATTTTAAGTGACAATTTTTTTTTACAGTAGATTCTTGAAAAATGAATATCATCAGCTAACCACTTATTGTGGTGAATTGGTATTTCGTAGTGCTAAACAACAAAAATATGTAACACTGAGTGCTAGCAGTGAAAGTCTTCAGATATAACAAAAGTTATTCAGTAAATGGTAGTTTTATTATACTGTAACCAAAAAATATAGCTGTACCAATCTTTCACTGAACAGAAGTTTGGGGGAAAAAAATGAAGTGCTAATTTTTTTCTTTTAAAACATCCTTAGTACAGTATTCCCATTATTTTGCTTAAGGAACCCAGAAGAAACTTAAGAAATTTCCCCACTGACAGCCAGATCAAACAGGTACTCTCTCAATGGAGATAATTTGCAACTGCAAAAAACATTATTGAAATCCTGAACATCTTTAAAAAAAACCAGCACTTCAGTTTTTACCAAACTGCTTTTAAGTGAAAGATTGGTACAGCTATATTTATTGATTACAGTGAGATTAAAACTACCATTTATTAAACAATCATATTAATTCTACTTGGGTATCCTTAGGTATATGTTCAGTATTTGTATTGAATGGTACAAACGCATTTTCATTTTTTAAAATATTTAATTTTTCATGTTCTGGAAGCTGCCTTGCCTTTTATTATTTTTGTGGCCAAATTTACAGTCTTTATACTGAAATCCATAGGAATGTTAGTATCAATAGAGCTTATGCTCTAACAAATTTCTTACACCAAAAAAGCCATTTGAATATAAAGTTATGGACCCTTAAAAAAAATAGGTTACAGAGCAAGAAGTTCAGTTGATGCCAAACTTAACTTCCATACATTCAAAGGATTTTGCAAGCGTGTAATGTTGTTATATACATGCATTTTAATGGAGCTACGCTAGTAGTAGTACAAAGTAAGTCCAGAGACATTATGTACATTTTTACTCTGAATTTCTAAGGTTTGACTGGTTAAAACAACTAATTATTTTATAATAAAATGAATTTATACATGTTGAATATTAGTTTTCTTATTGTACGTAATCACAATCTTTTTGTGGGATCTGTGTACTATGCGATGGCTTGCAAATACAGGCAGTCCCCGGGTTACGTACAAGATAGGGACTGTAGGTTTGTTCTTAAGTTGAATCTGTATGTAAATCGGAACTGGCGTCCAGATTCAGACACTGCTGAAACTGACCGCCAGTTCTGACTTACATACAGAATCAACTTAAGAACCCCAGGCGTCCCCAAGTCAGCTGCTGCTGAAACTGATCAGCAGCTGATTCCAGGAAGCCCGGGGCAGAGCAACTCTGCCTGGGGCTTCCTGTAGTCAGCGCTGGTCAGTTTCAGCAGAAGCTGACTTGGGGACGCCTGGGGCAGAGCAGCTGGGGTGCTACTGGACCAACCCAGCAGCACCCCATCTGCTCTGCCCCAGACGTCCTGATTCAGCCGCTGCTGAAACTGACCAGCAGCGGCTGAATCAGGACCTGGGGCAGAGCAGCTGGGGTGCTGCTGGGTTGGTCCAGTAGTGCCCACGGGCGCTGCAGGACCAATCGGCAGCGCCCCAGCTGCTCTGCCCCAGAGTCCAAAACAAAAGCCTGGTCTGCTGGGGGGGGGGGGGGCACACTAGCTGCGCCCCCCCCCAGCAGACCAGGGACACGGGGAGCAGAGCCGCAGCGGCAGCGGGGTGCCGCGCCTCTGAGGCTTTGCCAGAGCAAAGCCTCAGAGGCGCGGGGAGACCGCCGCTGCTGCCGCTTCAGTCAAAGCGGCAGCAGCGGCGGTTCCCCGCGCCTCTGAGGCTTTGCTCTGGCAAAGCCTCAGAGGCGCGGGACCCCCCCGCGGCTGCGGCTTCAGTCCGGCTGAAGCGGCAGCAGCGGCGGTTCCCCGCGCCTCTGAGGCTTTGCTCTGGCAAAGCCTCAGAGGCGCGGGACCCCCCCGCGGCTGCGGCTTCAGTCCGGGGGCCTGTGGTCTGCTGGGGACCGTCCCCAGCAGACCACAGGCACCGGGTCTCAAGGGGCAGCAGCAGCGGTTCCCGCGCTTCTGAGGCTTTGCTCTGGCAAAGCCTCAGAAGCGTGGGAACCCGCCCGGTGCCCCTGGTCTGCTGGAGACGGTCTCCAGCAGACATGGGGCACCGGAGCAGCTTACGAACGGGGCTTTCTCGCCCCGACTTCCGGGGCGAGAAAGCTCCGTTCGTAAGTGCGGATCCGACATAAGTCGGATCCGCGTAAGTCGGGGACTGCCTGTACTGTAAATATTGTTAAGAAGATGGATAACAGTTAAGAAGATTACAAAACACATCAGCAAAACATTTTTGAAATCTCAAGTAAAGTTGTCTAACATCCCAACGACAAAAAATAATCTGAATTGAAGAATTCTGGTGTATGGTAAAAATAGTTGCAAGCAGGATGCAACTGTGCTGATGTGAATTTCAGGTCACTACTTTTTGGGAATTTTTTTTTTTTTTTTAACAGCTGGAACACAAGCCTCCCTCAGTCTCTCTTCCTTTTCTGAAACAACAATTATATGTAGGCATACTATTTGTGTTACTTTAAGCACAATAACTATAGCTTGTGAGGATGAACTCTATACTGAATTGTTACCAGAAAATTCTGGATTTAAAGAATGTGGATTATGCATCAAAAAGATTAAAATACATATTTTAGCATTTCCATCTCTGAGAAAGTAACAGTTCAGAGTAGAGCAATTTTGGGGCTTAAAATATTAGCAGATACATCTAAAAAGTGACACTCTCCTGCTCCTCTCTTCCCTCACGCCTCAATTTTTTTAAAAAGTAAAGGCTTATTGTGCACATATACTGAGTCATTCAAATTGAAGGACATATCAAAGAAAATACTACCTTATAACTGGAAGGATCGTCTGGATTAAAATAGTGGAATGGGGATGAAGCCTTTTAAGATTTAGTGCAATAAAATGGGATTAGCCCTGTCTCTCCAGATATTTAAGACAGGACCTTTTGTCAAGGAAATGATTATAGACCTCTTCATTTAGCGAACCCCCCCCCCCCCCCAGGGTACAGGGCTGGAGTATGTGCCTTGATAAAGAGAAGTTAGGCTCTCAAACAAGGGGGGTAAGGATTGAAGAGTTAGAAAATTACATGGTACAATAAATGAAATCTAGTGGTACTGCTGTTGCACTAAACCTGCAATGAAGTAACAAAGGAGCACCAAGCCCTACAGAAGTATTGCTGTACTGAATCAGGTTGAAATGTATTATTTAGTTATAACCAGACTAATATATGTTAGTATGTGACAGACTGCGCAAACCCACTCTTCCACTCTATAGAACACATTTGGATAAACAGAAAATTCAAAATTCAATCACAATTTGCCCTATTCTGCAGTTTCAGCAAGGAATTCCTCAAATTTTTAAAGGGCAGAACTACCTGTTAGCAGTCAAGAAGCAAAAGAGCACAGTTGATAGATTGTGTTCTGCCCCAAGAGTGACATTGTGCCAACTGTTTAATATAATTTTCACATAACCATAAACTTGTGACCAAAGCAGTGCTGATGGAAGAACACAGAAACGAACAACACTTGGCACTGGTGGCTTGGGTAGTCAGTTTCTTCAGGGTATCTAGGCACAGAGCTGGATGGGGTGCTGCCAGAATCCCTCCAGATAATAGTACTGGAGGGCAGTGATCTCATAGATGATCTTGCTGCAGTTGACTGTGGGGAGGAAAAGGTGAGCATGCAGTGCCTTGGACTAATATTGGGTCCCTCACCTTGTGGTGGTGATGCTTCTCTCTCAAGCACGCTTTCCTTCCTGGGATGCAACAAGGGGAAGTGCAGTAGAGGGGGTGCCTCACTGCATGTTTAGAGCCAATGGTGCTAAAACAGCAGAACCTACTGAGAAATACTTGCAACCTTCCCATTGCATAGTCTAACACGTGAGATTCAGCCTGACCTGCAGTAATGAGAGACAGGGTGCCAACTGCAAGACTGCATGGAACCTGGTAGCTCTGAAAGGGACTGCAAGTGCAATACCTAGAATCAGTATTATTTTTATGATGACCAACTTGCCATATAATTCTTTAACCTTCTCAGTAGTATCTAACTCCACTTTTAGACCCACACCTGCTCTACCTGATATAAGGCTATAAATGTTCTCTGATCATGTCCCTTCCCTGACGGCTACAGCAGATGCCCCAAATAATTAATAAACCTTAATTTTCCACTTTAATATTCAAATTGTTGTAGAAGTTTTTGTTTCACTAGCAGTGCACAAACCTTGTCTGAAAATGTTACTGGGGTACTCAATAAACACTTGTCTTTTTCTCATCTGTTGTGCTGTGTGAACTTCTTCATTATTAAAATATCCCTTATTTAATATGCCATGCAGCTAGAATGGGAGGGTTTTTTTTGGCTATTTGTTTTGCCACCAAGATATGAAATATGATTACAATAGGGATTGCTAATTATAATGCCACTTTATATTATGTGTTCCGGATGTCTTGGATACTGTGATTAGACTAATTTTATCTGCTAAACTAACCGCAGACTGCTATAAGTAAGAGGAACAATCATCTTTTGTGAAGGAAACTGACTCTTCTATGATACAGGTAATTCTAGCATTATAAACTTGTCTAAATTATGTCAGTTTAAGATATATAAAATCTTAAAGTGATTTTGTCTAATAACATTATAAAGATTATTCTCCCTTGTATCTATAGGTTATAACAGTGCTCCCAAATGGGTGGGAGAAGGGGAGCACAGTTAGGCAGGACATGGGTCATGGCATGGGCCACATGGGAGGTGGGGAGAGAGTGCCACCTAGCCCATTCCACCCCAAACTGCAGCTCTGCTCTGCCCCCAGCTGCACATCACCCCTATTCTCTCTCTGTCCCTGTTCTGCCCCCAGCTTCTCAAGTGAACCCACTGCGCTGCAATGGACAGGTATAATGTAGAGGGTGTGTTTGTGTATGTGTGCATGCACACATGTGCATACATACAGAGTCTAATGCTGGGGGAAGTTCAGGAATGTGACAGGAAAAGTCTGGACCCCACTGCTTTATAAGGAATTTCCAACTTTTAATCCCCATTTCATTTTGTGATAAATTTGTATCAACTAGGGACATGAAATAGTGGTTAGGAAGTTAATCGAGTAGTTGAGAGTATTTCCACTGACTACTTGATTAGTCAATATGGGGGTTTGCTGCAGCTCTGCTTTTTAAATGTAGAAAGAGCGGCTCGTCTCTTATTTAAAAAGCGGCAGAGCTGCAGTGTCTGGGACCTGGCGTGAGCCAGGACTCAGCTGTCCTGACTCGCGCTGTTTCCCCTGCTGCACCTCTGCCTCCCCTGTCCCCTGCGGAGATGATGCTGTAGGGAACCAGCTTTTAAACTGGCTCCCCCCCAGCACCGGCTCCTGCTCCTCTGGACTACAGCGGGGTTAGCTCCTGTTCAATCCCAACTTGTGCCAGGTCCAGAAGCCCCTGTCCGTAGGGGTCCCAATTGAGAATTGGAACCCCCAAAGAGAGGGGCTGCTTCGCCATAGCAGTGCCTGTCTGCGGGTGGTCCCAACTCCCCGATGGGACTCCCTATGGACAGGGGCTACTACCAGAGCAGCCTCCCCTATCTCCCCACCCCACACTGATAGAGGCAGCAGCAAGGGGGAGAGAAGCAACACAGCTGAGAGGGTCCTGGGAAGAACCAGCTTTTAAGCCAGCTCCCACCAGCTTCTGCTTCCCCCCTTGCTGCCTCTGATATAGAGATAGTGGGTGGGAAATGTAAAAGAATAGACTAGTCAACTACTCACATCCCTATTTCAGAGTGCTCAGTGTTGTCTCTGAATTAAGTGCTGTAGTTTTTTGTGGCATATCTAAAGGAAGCTTGTTAACTTCTAATCTCATCTACTGACATTGTTCAAGAGCAGTTCAAATAAAAATTAAGCCTGTAATGTAAAGTTGAATAAAAAATGTTAGAAGATGCTTAGAAACAACTTTAACTATGGAACCAGCTTCTTGACTTAAAATTATCTGAAGTTTTCCAATATGACTAACCTGTTGGGACTCGATTCTTCCCACTCTGTCCTCGATGACTCCCTTAGGTTGTGTCGCATACCCTCAAAAAATAAAAAATTAAATACCCCTCCACAACATCCTACAAAATACCCCACCACCTAATCATGGACAGTGCCTGCAGAGCACACCGCAGCATAACACATCCAACTCAGCAAATAAAACTATTTTTGAAACTTCACACCTCCTGTGCTTTCTTGCAATGTTACCAGAGGATAAACTTAGTATCAACATGACACACATTCCCCTGGAACAGACAACTGTAAAAATCTGATTTTTTAAAATGGCAAACCATCCCCTTGTTTAATATGTATTATAAAGATATGAGATGGGCTGGATTAACTACTTTCCAAAATTCTGAATCTAGGAAGCTCATTTTAATTAAACCTAGAATGGGCTAATATTTTAAGAGGACGCAGGAAAATAAAATTACAAGTCAATCAACTGTCATTTACTCTACATTATGCAATTGGTATAATGATAAAAGACTTACATGAAAGCCATCTTCGACCACTTCAGCATCACTGTGCAATGGTGGACAACCTGTGGAAAAATGAAAAGTATTTATTTTACTTGCTTCTCTTTATATTGCTTAAGTCATTCTATCTGAACTTTGAGTAACCACGTAGGACGTAAAAACTGAACTAAATACTAAGTCCTTTAAATATGTAGATAAAATTACTTTATCATTTATGGTGACAAGCCTATAATACAGGTTCTTAGTATTTCTGATGCTCCTGTTAGCATGGTCTTTTAACTAGCTTGCAATTCTGCTTTTGCTGTGTTTTTACAATTATGCATCATAGACTCATAGAATAGTAAAGGGACCTTGAGGTCATCTAGTTCAGTCCCCAGCACTCATGGCAGGACTACATATTATTTAGATAATCTCTGACAGGGTTTTGGTTAACCTGTTCTTTAAAAAAAAAAAAAAAAGATAGATTCCACAACCTCCCTAGGGTAATTTATTCCAGCGGTTAACCACTCTGACCCTTACAAGGTTTTTCCTAATGGCCAACCTATGCCTCCCTTGCTGCAATGTAAACCCACTGTCCTATTCTCAGACACTAAGAACAACAATTTTTTTCCCTACTGCTTGTAACAACTTTTATGTACCAGAAAACTTATGTCCCCTCTCAATCTTCTCTTTTCCAGACTAAACAAACCTATTTTTCAAATCTTCCTTCATAGGCCATGTTTTCTTTAATTACAGGCAGTCCCCGGGTTACGTACAAGATAGGGACTGTAGGTTTGTTCTTAAGTTGAATTTGTATGTAAGTCGGAACTGGTACATATTGTAGGGGAAACTCTAGCCAAACATTTCTCCAGAGCTCAGTTTTATTCTCCCACACATCACTTCCCTCAGTCCTTTATTCTCAAGCTGAGGTGTCTGCTGAGAAAAGCCGCTCCGCGTCTCCCTGGTCTGCTGGGGGGAAGCAGCTAGTGCGGGGTTGCCTCACCCCGTTTGTAAGTAGGGATCCGATGTAAGTCGGATCCATGTAACCCGGGGACTGCCTGTACTTCTGCTGCTCTTCTTTGGACTTTCTCCAATTTGTCCACATCTTTCCTGTAATGTGGTGCCTAGAACTGGACACAATACTCCTGTTGATGCCTAATCAGCATGGACAAGAGCAGAATTACTTCTCATTTCTTACTTATAACACTCTTCCTAATACATCCCAGAATTATTATTTTTTAACAATATTATAATGTTGACCTCCAGCTCCAGATCTCTTTCCACAATACTCCTTTTTAAACAGTCATTTCCCATTTTCTTTGTGAGCGCAACTGACTGTCTTTTCCTAAATAGAGTACTTTTGCGTTTGTTCTTATTTAATTCCATCCTGTTTACTTCTGACCATTTCTCCATTTTACTCAGGTCATTTTTAATTTTAATCCTATTCTCCAAAATATTTGCAACTTCTCTCAACTTGTTACTATCCACAAACTTTATAAACATATGCTCTCTGCCATTAGCAGAAAACAAAAAAGAACAAAAAACAGACACACCAAGGAAGATATTGAACAGAACAGAACAAGACCCAGAACTGTATGCCCTTCTATCATTGAACTATTGAGGACTACTCTCTGGGAATGGCTTTCCAACCATTTATGCACAACCTTACAGTAGCTCCATCTAGGTTATATTTCCCCAAGTTGTTTACGAGAAGATTGTGTGAGACTATATCGAAAACCTTATAAAAGTCAAGACATACCACATCTACACCACTTCTCCCCTCCCATAAAGGTTGTTACCAAAAGAACATAAGAATAGCCATACTGGGTCAGACCAAAGGTCCATCTAGCCCAGTATCCTGTCTGCCGACAGTGGCCAGTGCCAGATGCCCCAAAGGGGGTGGACTGAAGACAATGATCAAGCAATTTGTCTCCTGCCATCCTAATAGCCTTTTATGGACCTAACGTCCATGAATTTATCTAGCTCTTTTTTAAACTCTGTTATAGTCCTAGCCTTCACAGCCTCGTCCGGCAAGGAATTCCACAGGTTGACTGTGCGCTGTGTGAAGAAGAACTTTCTTTTATTAGTTTTAAACCTGCTACCCATTAATTTCATTTGGTGTCCTCTAGTTCTTATATTATGGGAACAAGTAAATAACTTTTCCTTATTCACTGTCTCCATACCACTCATGATTTTATTTCATTTCATTATTTTATTTCTCTATCATATTCCCCCTCGGACTCCTCTTTTCTAAACTGAGAAGTCCCAATCTCTTTAGCCTCTCCTCACATGGGACCCGTTCCAAACCCCTAATCATTTTAGTTGCTCTTTTCTGAACCTTTTCTAATGCCAAAATATCTTTTTTGAGGTGAGGAGACCACATCTGTATTCAAGATGAGGGTGTACTATAGTTTTATATAGGGGCAGTAAGATATTCTTTATCTTATTTTCTGTCCCTTTTTTAATAATTCCTAGCATCCTATTTGCTTTTTTGACTGCCGCTGCACTGTGTGGACATTTTCAGAGAACTATCCATGTGAACTCCAATATCTCTTTTCCTGATTAGTTGTAGCTAAATTAGTCTCCATTATGTTGTATGTATAGTTTGGAAAAAATAACCCCATGTGCATTACTTTACACTTATTCACATTAAATTTCATTTGCCATTTTGTTGCCCAATCACTCAGTTTGGTGAGATCTTTTTGAAGTTCTTCACAATCTGCTTTGGTCTTGACTATCTTGAACAGTTTAGTATCGTCCACAAACTTTGCCACCTCACTGCTTACCCCTTTCTCTAGATCGTTTATGAATAAGTACCCTGTCAAAGAAAGCTACTTGGCTGGCTTTACACAATTTATTTTAAGAGGCAGGTAACTGGCTAATCATATAGTCAATACAATTTGTATCCACTACACGATTAGTTGATAAGGGAAGTCACTTAGTCCCAGCTTGTGCCAGGTCTAGGAGCTACCCCTGCTACGGTTCTGCAGTTTAAATGTAGTAAGAGCCGGGTGCACGGTGGTTGGGGCTGGCCGCAAACAGAAGCTACTGGTAACCTCCTCCGAGGACAAGGGCTGCTTCACGGGATGCAGAGCAGCCTCCCTTGCCCACCCCCGTGCTGCTGTTTCTGATACAGAGGAAGCAAAGGAGCGGAGGGGAGCAGGGGGGAGAGAGAGAGGAGGGGAGAATACATCTCTAATTTATTCTTGATAAATTCATGCTGTTATTAGGGATGTAAAAAGTAGTTTAAAAATGTAACTGTGTAACTGCTAAAATTCTAGCGGTTACACATGTTGCGGCCTCTTAAGTACACAGCTTGCCATCTTTGCTTCCTGGGGAGCCGGTGGTGGCAGGCTGGGAGCTGCTCCAGCCCCTACCAGTTAACAATTTACATCCCGAGCTGTTATTTATCACCTTATTATCTTCTAGATGTTTGCAAATTGCTTAATTATTTGCTCCATTATCTTTCCAGATACAGAAATAAAGCTGACTGGTTTGTACAGGATAACTGATTTAAATCATGATTTAAATAACAAGTTAGGAAGACTTAATGTAATCATGGTTTTCTACATAAAAGTGCATTCTTGTTGGCTGTTATAACCTTAATACATACTCTTTCCAACTCAGATAAAAGTAGGTTTCATTTTTAGAAAGTACACGCTATACATTTTAAAACAGTTATTTTGAAAACTTTTCAGATTAGTTTTATAGTTGTATCAGAAAATGAATAACTGTTTATTTCATTTACCAAAGGTAACTGAAGAAGATATTTATGAAGTCATTGGGAGGTGAACTATGTCCAATTCACCAGGTTAATCATTAATATTTGAAGGATTTTCTTGCCATGCTGTATTAAGAGGAAAACACCACTAGTCAGACATTTAAATTGTTTTATTTAACTAACATTATGTATTGTGGATTTTTTCTTCAAAAGCAAACATATGATATTTTAACACAACAAACATATGCATTTTTTAATTTAAACATTCAAGTTTTTAAAATCAAGTTTGTTTTTAACGAAAATAGTTAAATGAAATATTCAAAAAAATAAAATAGACTATGGCACCCAGGTCAAAACAAGAAACTTAAAATACTGGCTTCTGCAGATAACTTAGTAGTCTTCACATTCATTTGCTTGTTTTTTCATAATAAGGAAAAGAAAAACAAGCTTTCCTGGTTTTTCAGGTCCCAATTGATTTCTCAATTTGGAATGAATTAGTCCAAAGGAAGAAAATATTCTTTCTACTCTGGCAGAAGAAGCTAGTGCTGTTAAAAGTGAGATCATCACTTCAACAGTCTCTGAATCCAAGTGCTTCCACCAGTTCAGTGATGTGACTTTCCTTAAGACAGTGGTCCCCAACCTTTCTGGGCTACCGCGCGCCCGTGGCCAGCGCCGCCCACACGCTGCACTCCTGGGGCCGGCGCCGCTCCCGTGCTGCACAACCAGGAGCCAGCAGTGCCCATGCGATGCACGCCTGGGGCTGGCGCCGCTCCTGTGCCACGTGCCCGGGAATAGGGACGCTCATATGTCACGCGCCCTGGGCCAGCATAGCCCATGTACCGCGTGCCCGGGGGTGGGGCTGGCCCTGATCACTCGGCGGGTGCACAGAAAAGGCCCAGTGGGCGCTATGGCGCTCGCGGGCACCGCATTGGGGACCACTGCCTTAAGATATAATCATCAAACATATATTTCCTGAATAATTCACCCTTAGCTCTGAAGTTTATTATTGTTGGCATTATGGAGGGAATGACTGCTGGATGTCCATGTCATAACCAATTCCTCTTCTTCAGCAGTTAAAGTTTGACCCTGATACCAAGTATCGAGAATATTTGCAAGAAAACGAGCTGGAGATGGTGTTTGTCCCATTCATTTTTTAAATGGTTGTAATTTAACTCTATTGTTACATATCTCTCTTTTTAAGATCTTTTTCAGTTGCTTCTAAATTTCAACGGCATCAGCAATAAAAGTTATTTCCCTGCATTTTGTTCAATGCTACAGAACTAGGCATCAGGGTACTCTGAAGGGGTTCAACATTTCTTTTCAGCCCAATTTTTAACTTGTTCTAAGTAATTTCTCTAGTTGCCTACTTATTTGCTTTCCTCTTCTTCACATGTAATAGCTTTATTTTCAGAAACCTCTACTGTGATTCAGAATTAAGAGAGCACCCTTTTTTGGATTAAAAGTTTTATAGATGTTTCAAGTATTAAAATGTATTTTGTGCTACTCCTTCATACTATAATCTTGCAACTCCCAAAGTTATGCTTTAGCTGCATGAAATGGTAAAAAGGCAATATGTTGCATGTATCTAAAGACAAAAATATTTCCTTTGAGAAGTAATTTTGGAACACAGGTTGTACCTCCCTTAACTGTGACTCTTTGATCTGGCAACATCCGTGGTCCGGTAGGACCCCAGACATTCCTGGATCACAGAGTCCAGGTACAGGGAGGTCTGGCCATGGGGCAGGAATGCAGCAGTGGGGACTGGTGACTCAGCTGGGAGCCCTGTGAGGTGAGGGGGCAGAAGGGAGGGCCAGGTGCAGCGGGGTGTTCTGGCCACAGCAGCTGGGCAATAGCAGGGGGCTGGCGCCAGCTGTGTAGCTCTGGCCCTGGCAGGACTAGTGGGAGCTGGAGAGCTCAGGCTCAGGGAGTGATAGCTGGCCAGGCATCAGTGGAGTGGGCTGGAGCCTTAGCTGGGGTGGGAAGAGGAAGCAGATGTTTAACATGGGCCAGGAGAGGAGGGACTTCTCCTGGTCTGGCAAATCCCCTTGTTTGGGACTAGTCAGGTACAAAGGTGCCAACCAGGGAGGTTCATCCTGTACCATCATTTTCTTTCATACAGCTCAGCTCATTTTAACAGAGCAAAACAATTAGCACTATGCCTTTCAAGTAGGGATGTTAAATTTAGTTTAACTGGCTAAATGAATAGTCGATGCAATTTGCATTGACTATTCAATTAATCAATAAGCGCGCCTCCACCAGGGCTGTTGCTACACTTTAAAGGTGAAAGTGCTGCGGGGAGCATGGGCTCAGCGGGGAACTCAAGCAATCCCCCACTGGCCCCGTGCTCCCCACAGCATTTCAAAGCAGCAGCACCACATGGAGCCCAGGGTCAGCTGGGGACTCAGAATCATCAGCTGGCCCCAGGCTGCATGTGGCGTTTCAAAGCAGTAGTGCAGTGTGTAACCTGGGGTTTGTCCCTGGGCTCTGTCCCTGGGCTCTATGTGGCGCTGCCACTTTGAAGCACCCCCTTCTCTTCCCCTCTCCTTGCTGCTTCTATCTGATAGAAGCATTGGGGGTGGAGGTGAGGGGGGGAGAGGGAGAAGTAGTTAGTTGACTAGTGTGCTGACTATCCGATAAGCATTTGTTTACTGGATAGTCGACTACTCATTCACATCCCTGCTTTCAAGTACTGTATGCACTTTTATTAGCGCTTCTTCATGCACATAAAAAAAAAGATACTGAGAGATTTACATAGAATACCAAACTCTCCATTGTTTGACTTTCTCTTTTAGAGGTCTGAAAGGAACATTACCTCCCTTTTCCATTGGCAAATATTAATTTTACCCTCACCCTATTGTGTTTCCACCTTTATTTCACTGTCATTCTTGTGCACTTAGTTCCTATGACAGACAGAGCACAGCTCTGGGATTTTCTGTTAATTAGACCGTTACTTGAAATTTTTCATGAGACATTTTTCAATAGATCCTATATAAAATTTGTGCATTCAGTTATTTTGATAGAATCATTTATAAAAATACTATGAAGTAAGCAGCTCAACGAAGGAAGTAACCTTAAGGGTGTCTGACCATTTAGATACACAGTTCACATGCTAAAAACAAATAAACTGATATACCCGCAAGAGCCACTAGTATGGAAGCACTTATATGCATCAACATGATCAACAAATGGGAATGATATATTTGTAATGAAAAAGGGACTGGGAATTTACTGATATGGACAAACCAGTTCCACCACAAGTCTCTGGCATGCTCTGGGTAAGTCAGTGAACCTTTCTGTGCCTCGGTTTCCTCATATGTAAAATGGAGCTAATACTTCCTCATTATACAAGGATGTTTTGAGAATTAGGATTCTTGGATGTAACGTGTAGAGAAATTCCAAGTATTAACAACCTATCTAAATGTTATACCCATAGTATATAGTGAACCAACTTAAATTTTTAAATAACTTAAAAGTATTAAATCAAAACACATTTTATGTCATTTCACATGGCTAATATGGGTAAGTTTTTAAAAAACCCAAAGCAAGACACATACCTTGAGAGAGATCTTCTACAGCTCTACGGATGCCTCTGTCAAAAGCTCGTGCATCAGCAGGACTCTGGAACGTAAGGCCAAACTTCTTGTCATCAATCTTCCAGTGATGAAAAGTTGGGGTAACTTTGTTGTAAATGAGGTCCTTCTTTAATGTACATTCCAAAACCACCTTCCAAAATCCAAGAGGAAAAAAAATTAATTATCTGAAAATATCACGACGTTTGTAAAGAATGGATATTCAGTATACATCTTTGGAATTTTACTTGAAAAATGACTTCTTAGTCCTTGTTTAATTTTCCCCCAGTACAAGCAACTAAGACCAGGTCCACATTACAAATGTTAGCCAATATAGCAACATAATTAAGGAGTAATATTCTTTAGTGACATTTCTATACCAACAAGAACCCTACTCTTGACATCCCCTTCCAACATGAAAAGCTTTGCAATGTATCTTATTTTACTTACCAAATCGGTATAAGCTATGCTTATACTGTCAACCAATCTCATAGCTTTCTTTGATAGGATAACAAGCCTTGTGGATAAGGAAGAAGCGGTGGATGTGGTATATCTAGACTTTAGTAAGGCATTTGATACAGTCTCGCATGATTTTCTTATCAATAAACTAAGCAAATACAACTTAGATGGGGCTACTGTAAGGTGGGTGCATAACTGGCTGGATAACCACTCTCAAAGAGTAGTTACTAACAGTTCACAATCCTGCTGGAAGGGCATAGCAAGTGGGGTTTCGCAGGGGTTTGTTTTGGGACCGGTTCTGTTCAATAACTTCATCAACAATTTAGATATTGGCATAGAGAGTATTAAGTTTGCAGATGATACAAAGCTGGGAGGGGTTGCAACTGCTTTGGAGGATAGGATCATGATTCAAAATGATCTGGACAAACTGGAGAAACGGTCTGAGGTAAACAAGATGAAATTTAATAAGGGAAAATGCAGAGTACTCCACTTAGGAAGGAACAGTCAGTTTCACACATACAGAATGGGAAATGACTCTCTAGAAAGGAATACAGTAATTCCTCATTTAACACTATAGATGCATTTCTGAAAATGTTCGTGCTAAGTGAAAACATGCTATGCAGGGTCAATTTTCCTATTAAAAATAATGGAAAAGGTGGGGGCCGTATTTCAGGTGGTGGTGGTGGTGGCGGTGGTGGCAAAGTAAATTTTTTGTTGGTGCTGGGTTGTCAACGTTAACATTAGATATCTAGCAACATAAGTTAACTAGCAACACAAGTCGCCGCAGTTTGTTAAAACACAAAGATAAACACGTGAGTGAGCGGAGGAGCGCTGTGACCACGTGTATTACCACTGTTTTCACCAGCTTATACTGCTGCATGAAGTAGTCCACCACTTGATTATTTTCGTGTTATTTTGGGAATGGTCATGTTATTCGAAAAAATGTTCCATAAAAAAAATCGTGTTATTGCGAAAACGTATTAAGTGGGCATGTGTTAAACGAGTAGTTACTGTACTGCAGAAAAGGATCTAGGGGTCATAGTCGAACACAAGCTAAATATGAGTGAACAGTGTGATGCTGTTGCAAAAAAAAAGCAAACAATTCTGGAATGCATTAACAGGAGTGGAGTGAGCAAGACACGAGAAGTCATTTTTCCACTCTACTCTGTGCTAATTAGGCATCAACTGGGTATTGTGTCCAGTTCTGGGCACATTTCAAGAGAGATGTGGAGAAATTGGAGAAGGTCTAGAGAAGAGCAACAAGAATGATTAAAGGTCTAGAGAACATGAGCTATGAGGGAAGACTGAAAGAATTGGGCTTGTTTAGTTTGGAAAGGAAAAGACTGAAAGGGAAAATGATAAACTTAAAAAACAACAAATAGTCTAACAAAACATGCAGATGGTATCATGAGATTCTACATAAACAAAGAACCATTGTTGCCTTCATTGTTTGGTAGGTTGATAATGACTCAGCCATCCAGTATCTTTATTCAAGCCATAGGTGTGAGAATCCAACTTGTGAATGAATTGTAGTTCTAGTCCTTCCCTGTGTATTTGGCTTGTGGAGTTGGTCTGTAACAAAACAGCTACTTGAAGATCTGTTAATGCATGCACAGAAAGATAGCAGTTTTCAGGTATCTAAAAAGGTGTCACAAGGAGGAGGGAGAAAAATTGTTCTCCTGGGCCTCTGAGGATAGGACAAGAAGCAATGGGCTTAAACTGCAGCAAGGGAGGTTTAGGTTGGACATTAGGAAAAACTTCCTAACTGGTCTCCCTTGTGAAATCTGTACAGTATAGGGTAAAAGCACACAAAAGATCAGATATCACATGGAGAGACCAGATTTCATGTTACATGATGTGTTTTTCATTGCTGTGAATTTGGTTGGGCCCTAACCATAATCCATGGACCTCACTCACAGATGTTAGGTTCCGTTTGCTATACCATGCACATAATTAATCTGGTATAATACTTTTTTTTAAAAAAAGTAGAATTATTAATTTGAATTTCCCATGTAATTTTTTTTCCTTTAAAAAGAATGATTTAGTAATCTACCACCCCGGAAGCTAAATATTCATTCTTTCAGATAAACTGTACATAAATTGCTTCCGTGAATCTGGCCAGAAAAATGCCATTTAACTATCATCAGCTATTATTACCAGCATCTAATTCTGCATCACATAATGCTTATTTTTCCCTAGTTGAGAGAGACAGAGAGAATTCAAGAGACAGAATGCAACCACTCGTGTGTGTGTGTGTGCGCGCGTGTGCGCGCGCCGTGAACAGATATTATTGTTTGCTAGGTTTTTCTTCATCCCAACTAGCCTAGCTTTTCAACCTAAATTAACATTTCATTGGTTTGAATGCCATAGTCTCGTAACAGTTATAGTAGAGAACCTATAGAATTCATAATATAGAATAGATGAAACACCAAAAGGTTACAGAACTAAAGCTATTATACTTTTAAAAAATAAAAACAGAGTATTACAAAGAACCATAGATAGATAGATAGATAGATAGATATGCTCAAAGTAACAAGGTTTAGACCCCAGAAGAATAAATTTCTAAGTATATTAAACAAAGTGATGTGGTTTTCCTTTCTATCATTATAAAAATCAACATTCATTTTATGTTCTTTTGTTAACTGCCATTCTTGAAACTTTGCTTAAATTGGTAAAAGGGTTTGAAGCAATTTTTGTTTGACCTGGGAAAGCAAGTCTAGACTGAAATACGAATTCATCTTCTGTCAAACAATTTCATTTATTTTACAAAAGATAAAAACTTAAGATACCTTTTCACTATACAGGAAAAAAATCAGCAAATGATTTCTATTTTCAAAAATCATTAAAATGTGGGAAAAAGAAAAAGCAGAGAAATGTTTCTTTTTTAGAAACTCTGTAGGCACATGTAAGAGAATAAATGGTGACTCACTATGCTATTAGAACAATCTACCTACAATCATTGGATATAACTGCACGAAGCAAAAAATACTTAGGTTTGCAGTTGTGAGGTCATCTTGGCCAAATGTCTCTTATCAATGCCAAGACAATTATCAATGCCAAGACAATCTTCCACTGTGTTGCATTAGTAACTGACACAATTGGCAGGGCATACTTGGTATGAACACGTAACTAGTCTAGTTTAAAACATGCATTAGACCTTGCTATAACCAGTTAATTTCTAAGGGGTAGTCAGATGCCCTTATTCATGCTAAGCAATGAATAGCCTGATGTAGTGATGTTAAAAAGCGTTTAATACGGTAACTGTGTAGCTGTTAAAAATTGTTGCTTAGCTTTATGCTGCAGAGCCCGCAGCGAAGATGCCTCCCCAGGAGCTGGCTGAATTAAAGTTTAATTGATACAATTAACTGAGAAGCATCAGCTTATTAGTTAAACAATTAGTTGGTTAAACTCTAACCTCTCTAGCCTGATCTAAAGATGTTCTCAATTCATAGGAACTTCTTTGGGTGGAATATAATGGTCTATACTAGTGTATTTAGGCTACCCAATGTTAAGAAAGGATTATGATTTGAAGACTGAAGTTACCTATGTACCTCTGACCTCTTCCTGCACTGACGCGGAGATAGGCTCACAGCCATATGCAGAGTAACAAAAGATGCAGATCAGCTCAGCTCAGCTCTGGGAAGGCTCAGTTACACTGCTCCAATGAGACCTAAACTCAAATAAATCCGTCTTATTCAGTACTAAGTTTTATACGGAGCAAGTCCACCCTCTTTCTTATGTAAAAAGATGTGCACATCTGATTGCTCCCCCTCAGTAATTACATTGCTTTTATTAATAAAAAGTGATTTTATTAAGTATAAAAAGCAGCATTTAAGTAGTTATAACAGCACACAGAATAAAGTAAGTTATTAAGCCAAATAAAATAAAGCATGCCAGCTAAGCCCAATACACTAAGAAACTTGTTACCTCTAATACCTTACCCTAACTGTATTTCTAATCATCTTCTTTAACAGACTGGAAAGCGTCCCTATCTGGGCTTGATTCTTCCCAAGATTACTGCAGGAAACATCTAAGACTGAATAGGTGGGTAGTAAGCAGGGGTGTCCCTGGCAGCAGTCCCTATTGTTTGGCTTCTCACCCTTATATAGTTTTTGCCAAAAGCAGGAATCCTTAATGTTCAGTTTAAACTTTTTCTCATTTTTAGTAAAAAAGTACAATGTCCAAGATAGGTGCCAGTATCTGGTGACATGACCACATGTCTTTGTGGGGACTCTGAGCCCATCCTACATACTGGGCCATAGGAACAACAAACCCATGTATTGACCTTATCTATGAGACATTTCTGAAATACCTTTAATGGCTCTCACTTAACATGTCTATATTAGTAAAACAGGTTTATACTTCATATTTCTACCGTGAAATACAGGAATGATATATGCACACAAATAGAATATACACCTTCAGCAGATTATAACTTTTCAAATGATACCTACACATAGTATTTTGCATAAAGCATTTCCCAGTTATGCATATTCATAAGTATCTTTGCATAAATAATATGGCTAGCCCTGCCACTGACAACCCCTTTTAGAATCCATAGTTTGATTCACTCTCCTTCAATACTTCAGAAAATACAAAAAGTTATTCTTGAAGAAGGCCCAGATAGAAGGAAAGAATTTCCATATGCTTCTCATATTTTTTTTTTTGGAGGGGGGGTGGGAGGGCAAAGGAGAGATGTTTATGTGGAGGAGTGGCTGGAAAGAGCAATTCCTGAAGCAAGCCTCCTTCACTGAGTTCACAGGAAGAGACCTAAGGTGTGAAGATTTTGTAGGTAGAAAAAAAATTAAACCCTTGAGAGAAGATACTCTCTCAATTCCACATTTTCAGGACAGCCTTCTCTTGTCCTCTGGAGACAAACATTCTCCTTATGGTGCCACTATGTTTTAACTTGCCCTCTAAATTAGCCCTCTACATAGGGTTTAGAAAGGGCTGGGTCCTTGTTTGCAGATTTGTATTTATTAAAAGCGCCCACTGAGGACTGAGGTCAAGAAGGAAAATTCTACTATTCCACCCAAGAAAAATACAGCCTAATAACTTAGGCAGACTGTGGAAGGGTTTAAAGTATGGCAAACACACGGTGACTTAAATGGGAAGTTTTGACCATCAGATCCCTTATCATACGGTATTGGCTCCTATTTTGGAAGCCAAAAGTCTACTTTGTGTTTGGTGGTAAAGCCATAAACATGCTTCTTAGAGAGCAGATTCTTCCAATTAGCCTCAACCACTCAAGAGGCAGAAGGAATTGCTGAAAGCAACTTTTGTCTAAGGCAGCAGTGGGCAATAATTTTTGCCTGGGGGCCACTTCAAAAATTTTTGAAGTAGTCCCAGGCCACCATTATTGGTCTGGGGGTGGAAGAGACCCTTTGCCCTCCCCTTCCCACTAGGCACCCATGCCTTGGAAGAGGCTTGGCACGTTCTCCCACCCCCAGACCAATCAGGGCCTGGGGGTGGGGGCGTGCAGGAAGCCTCCTCCCGTCCTGCAAGCAGAGCGTGATGCTTTGAAGGCCCCAATAGGCCTGGGGGCGGGGGAGCATGTGAAGCCTCCTCCACTCTCCCTCCCGCCCCCCGCCCTGCCAGGAGTGCGCAGGGCCTCCGGAGGCTGGAACCACCCACTTGGTGGGCCAGATCCAGCCTGTGGAGGCCCTTTTGCCCACGCATGGTCTAAGGCAATGTGTGTTTTTTGCAATGGGGAGGGGACTGAGACAAACTCCAGGGGGAAACCTATAGAGGGACCCAGTTGTTACCACACAAGACACTAATATCTGAGTCCATTCAGACACAGAGGGGAAGAGAAGTTACCAAAGACTTGTGATTTGATCTTATTAATTTATCTGCCTTGTGACAGTGAGTGGAGGATACTAGGGGCTGAATTTATGGAGACAGAATAGGAGCAACCTTGTCCTTGGGAAGGACTACTACAGAAGTACAGCTACCATTAGTTTAGATATTCATTTTGTTGCTTTAGCTGATTTGGCTCTGCAGCTGGTGGACCAAATCTGCCTTCTGACAGTTGCCGCAGTAGAATAAAATCTGGCTGGGCCTTCAGGAGTTGGCCTGCTTCCCTTCCAGCCAGTCAGATAATTTCTATTTATACGTTTCTAGTTCTTCATTTTCTTCCCATTTTCTTTTCTTAAATTGGAAACTTTTTATAACTTATTTAATTTCTTAATTGGTAGCAGAATTTTAGAATTTATATAGGTCCCCCCCCCCCCACACACAAATAAAATGCTTAGGTATGCTGAGAAAGTCAAGTCCATGGCCTCATTAAAATCATTACTGTGATAATATTAACGCAAAAGACAATATAGTATGTATGTTAACCGGTTCACCTGTAAGCATGAAGCTTACCAGTATGCTTACCAGTTAACTGGCCCTGGTCAGTGAACTCCAATGGCACCCAGCCATGTTGGGCCAGAAAAGCCCTGATTCTGCCCTGGCAGGCCAGGCACCAGGACCTCATACCTGCAGTGGGACAGACAGCAAGACCTCACAGCTGTGGCTGCAACGGGGTTGGGTGGTAGAACCTAAAGTAAAACGGTTAACTGGTTAAGCGTTCTTGTTTAATCGGTTAGCCATTTTAAAATCCTAGATACAGATAAGCAAATGGCTTCTGCTATGTTTGCAACTGATTGCCATATGCCAATACCTTGAACTTCTTCTAGTCAGTAAAGCTGAAATATTTTAGCCAGGCTATACTTTTAGGGTTTGCAACATACAATCAATGGGAGTTGCACTTTTAAAAGCATATATCAATCCTATCTTTAGGTGTCTAAATCCAGGATAGGAGCCTAACATTAGCCTTCTATTTTTGAAAACTTTGGGCTATGAAAGAAAAACTTCAGACTAACTGCTAATGTATTTAATGAATAATATTAACACCAAGACAATTCTGTTTTGAAAAGATTTTAATAAAAATACAATTATAGCTCATGATGCTGAAAACACTTCAGCACAGGCTTAGCTGTAAGCACGTGCTTAGTCTCATTAAAGTCAACTGAACTATTTATATAAGTAACATTAGATACCTGATTTAGTGTTTGGAAAATTAGAGACTTAATTTTCAATATTTTGTTTTTTGTCTGTGGTGGTTTTGTAGCAGCCAAGTAAGATATCTTATATATAGTAGCATTTTATAAAATTATAAATGGTGTTTTTAAAAATTTACACTATACACTTTAATCTCAAGTTACAGTAAAATTAATTTTCAAGTTAGATTGAAAAAAGCCTCAAACTCATTTAAATTGCTCCACCCTCCAGCAGAAAGATGAAGACCACTCAAATTCTTTACCTTAAAATTCTATTCCCCACAGATATATTTACAGGCTTTTTACAAAAACCATGTACAGGAAAAAAAAATTCCTATTCATAATACTGTTTTCCCACTGTTTTGTCTTTGCTCCTTGTTATTAGAAGAAATAGTAGCATTTATTTTCTAAAGAACATTTATTATGAAAAGGAAACAACAAATCATGTAATTTGTTTCTCTCTAGTAAGAGTCAGAAGATTAATCAAACTTTGGAGACACAAGCAAGTATTCTGCTTAAAAATGTAATTGTAGCATAAGTAATAAGAAATAGCTCTTCAATACATGGATTTAGCACACAAACTTATGGTTTAGCTGCTTTTGAATTTAATAACATTCTGGCACAAGCATGCCAGTTAATCTCTTTCCAACACCTAGTCAGAAGAGACTGAAAAACAGAATTGAGTCTCCTAAAGTGGTGGATTTATATGAGGTATAGTGCAGCTCCTTTATACAAATGCATCGCTGTATCTCTCAAATCAATCAAATATAGTTTTTTCCTCAGAAGAAAGTTTGTAACCTATTCCATCAGTCACTTCTGATGGATGAACCACATTAAGTCAGTCTCCTCTTTTTATTTTTATATTGGGTTCCATTACAAGGATGAACTGGAGAAATGTGCAAGCCATAACAGAAAAGCACCATAATTAAGCAAAAAGCCTAATTAATTAAGCATTTTCCTTTAACAAATAAGATTTACAGAATTCAAAAAACCTAGAAGTTTTACACTAATATACATTTAAAGATGTTAATATCAAGTTAGAAATATACTTATCTTTATACAAGCTATCAAAGAAGCAGACCTGACCATGTTAAAATGGAGTGTACTTTGTTCCAAGTAGACTGGCTGGAGCCAGATCTAGGAAGGTGACTATAATAAAGAAGGAAGTGTGTAATTATGTCAAGTATATTTTGCGAGACTTTACATTCCAGCAGAGATCTAAGCAATCTGGGTAAGCTTGTCCAGTAAGCCTCCCTTTCCTCTCCTAAATTAAATCAATATCCTTCTTGGTGCCACCACTTTGACTTCCTTCCTAAACTACTACCATGCCATTTGCCAATACCATATGAGATTTGAAGCATTTTATTTAAAGAGACTTCACAGAGTTTCTTAAATTCACCTAGCATATGCAATTATGAAGGCTCTACATAGAACCCAGCTAACCTTTGTTTACCACTAATCTTTAATTTTTGAGTGACTAAAGGATTTTTTCAAAGAATTCAGTGTCAGAATAATCAGTAATCGCTTGTAAAATGTTCTCAATTTAGAGAGACCATTTTAAGAGAAGCTTCTCTGTCTACAATTTATTTGGTCAATTCACACTCACAAATAATTCTAGCAAACCCTTATGCTGTAAATGATTAAAAAAAAATCAGTCATTGCCTGGTAGAAATACTTGCAATTCGAACTGATGAAATATTTATTTTGTTAAAAAGTGAATTTCTTTTCAAGTTAATAGCAAGACTTCCTACAGAAAAGGCAAACATTTTGGAACCTGTTTTAAATCTGAAAATTTAAAAAAATGAACATTTGAAGTCAATTCTGTGGGAATAAAACAAATAATTGTAATGTAGGAAGACTGTATATACTCATGAAGGGGAAAAAAACCACCACCAACAAAAAAAAAACATTTCTAAAAGATTCTACTTTCCACAGACCAAGATTTCATATAGGTGGAATGGGCATGTATTAGAAAGTAAGCCACATTCATCTGTGCCCCAATCCTGCCAAGAATTACACAAATGTCTAGAGCCCTGCATGGATTTGTATCCATATCAGTATCCATAAAAATGAGCTGTGGATATCTGCATTATATCTGCAGTTATCCTTATCCCAAATGTCTATAAACTTTAATCATAAATAGTCCTACTGTAGTCAATATGCTTAAGTCTTTACAGAATCATAGTCTTAACTGAAAGATTATAAATAAAATATGTATGAAATTTCTGGGAAATGCTAACAAGTTTAGCTTTGCAAAGAACATCCTGAAAGCATCTTGTAAATTTTCAGTTATTAAGGCTATGGTTCTGCAGAGACTTAAGCATATTAGATTCAAGTTTTGTTTGTTCATAAAAAGATCTTTGGAATAAAGTATACACATACACATATACACACACAAACCAACATTAGTCCCAAGATTATTTAAAAAACAAAACAAAAAAATTTAATTAAGGGGCCCACTATAAAATTAAAGGAGTGACTCAGGTTAGAAGACCTCATCTGCAAGAACATAAAATGAATATTTCTTTAAGATACTAATGTCATTCAGTGGTAATATGAAGTACATTTTTGAAGACTATTAAACAATGCTTCTGGAATTTTAAAACTAATTTACTATATGATCAGAATTACCATTTTGTGTCCCATGCAGACATCATCATAATTATAGTTACAAGTAATGATTTCTGAAAAAGTCAGAAGTCGATAAGGCTATTCTAATCTATATTTGAAAAAATAAGAGGTTTTGTGATAGATCCTAAAATCCCTATATCACTTATGCCACGGTGTCACAATGGTTTCTACAGACCCCATTGTGAGTAGGGTTGCCAAGACTCCAAGGATTATGTCATGTGATGAAATATCCAGGAATACATCCAACCAAAACTGGCAACCCTACTGTGGAGGAAGACCATTCCTTTGACTATAACACCAGCTGCAGCGTCCAACTTCATTGACTTGAGGACAGAGTCCTGTTTCTTTCCAGAGCACTAGCAAATAATTTCATAGGGCTATAACAACCAAATCAACTTGTTCAGATTAAACAAACGCTTCTTGTCCATTTGCAGAAAGAAGAGGTGCATGGGCTAAGACTTATTATAGATTCCTAGATACAACCGCATCTGCTCCAATACCACTGATAAGAGACCAAAAACTTCAAGATCTCTACCAAGCATTCATAAAACTCAACTACCCACCGGGGGAAGTTTAAAAAAAAAAAAAAACAGATTGAAAGGGCCAGACAAATACCCAGAAACCAGCTACTTCTAGTTAGGCCCAAGAAAATCAACAATAGGATACCACTTATTACCTATAGCCCCCAACTCAAACCCTTTTAGCACATTATCAATAACCTATAACCTATACTGGAACAGGATGCTACACTCCAGGGGTATGTCTAGACTACATAGCTCCATAGCTGTGCCGATCAGCTGTTTGGTGGCATAGCTGGGCAGTCTGGACGCGCCACGGTCAACAAGGGAAGCCTTTGTCAACCACTCCAGTATGCCTCGTGAAATGAGGTTTACCGGAGCGGTCGACAAAGGCTTCCCTTGTCGACCGTGGCGCGTCCAGACTGCCTCTCTGTGCCGCCAAACAGCTGATCGGTACAGCACGGCGCCCATTTTGATGTAAACGAAGTGGCGATTATTTAAATCTCTGCTTCATTTTCCTACGTCTAGTAAACTCATCTATATGGCTCTGTTGACGGAGCCATGTAGTCTAGACATACCCCAGGAGTCTGAGTGACAGACCTATACTCTTCTATAGACAACCACCTAACCTCAGGAAGATTCTTACTAACAACCACAGGGTAAACCACATTAATACTAACCCTGGAACTTTCCCTTGCAACAAACCCCATTGCCAGCTTTGGAGACACCATCACTGGACCTAACCATGTCAGTTATACGATCAAGGGCTCATATTCCTGTATGTCCAGCAATGTGATATATGCCATAATGTGCCAGCAATGTCCCTCTGCAATGTATATTGGACAAAGTGATCATTCACTTTGCCAGAGAATTAATGCTCACAAGTCAGACATCTCTAGACAGAGAAACCTGTAAGCTGATATTTAAACCAAACTGGCCATTCCCTTAAAGACCTGACAACATGCGTCTTACTTCAAAGAGACTAACACCAGATTATAGAGGGAGACTTCAGAACTTTTATTTATGCTAAAATCTGACATGTTGCGAATGGGCCTTAATTTAGATGATAATTACCTTACATACTATAGACAGACAGACTCCCCAGCTTTTGATATTTATAGTAATTCCAGATTAGCCACTTACTTGACTTTTACAATAAGCAATGTCCTCCTTCCTTGTCTCTTCCTTGTCCCCTCACCCCTACCTTCTATTCTATGTAGCTGATTTGTTTACTTCTTCATTGTATTCCTCTGTTATATAATGGTAATGCCATTTCACTTTCAGAATATGATCTGAAGAAGTGGGTCTGCCCCATGAAAGCTCATCACCTAATAAACCATCTTGTTAGTCTTTAAAGCGCTACATGACAGCTTTTTTTGTTTGACCAAGATCAGACTAAGTGCTACATAGTTTTTCCTTTTGTTTTAGCAGGCTCAGACTAACACGGATACCTCTCTGTTACTATAGATTCTATTTTCAAGCATGTAAGGCCCTTCAAATGGCATTACATAAATTTTACCCAAAACAAGGAGTCCTGCAGCACCTTATGGCATATCTACACTAGAAAATAATTTCAAAATGAGTCAAAATGAAATAACTCTCAAAATAACAATCAAAATACAGTAAGCTTCCGATAATCCGGCACCTTTAGGACCCAGGGGGTGCCGGATTATCAGATATGCCGGACTATCAGAAGGGGGGGCTATGAAGGGTCTGGTGTAGGGTGGGAGGGGATGCCACCCCAGGCCCTTCATAGCCCCCCCCTTACGATAGTCCGGCTCTGCCCCAGGCGTCCCTGATTCAGCCGCTGCTGGTCAGTTTCAGAAGCAGCTGAATCGGGGATGCCTGCAATAGAGCAGCTGGGGTGCTGCCGGGTTGGTCCCGCAGCGCCGAGGGGCAGCGCTACAAGACCAACCCCGCAGCACTCCAGCTGCTCTGCCCCAGGCGTCCGGATTCAGCCTGCTGGTGAAACTGACGCTGCTGGTCAGTTTCAGCAGCGGCTGAATCCCGACGCCTGGGGCAAAGCAGCTGGGGTGCTGCCGGGTTGGTCCCGTAGTGCCGCCCCTCGGCACTGCGGGACCAACCTGGCAGCACCCCAGCTGCTCTGCCCCAGGGGTCCTCAAGTCAGCCGCTCTGAAACAGACCAGCGGCTGATTCCAGGAAGCCCGGGGCAGAGCAGCTGGGGTCCTGCCGGGTTGGTGCCGCAGCGCCGTCCTTTGGCGCTGCGGGACCAACCCGGCAGCACTCCAGCTGCTCTGCCCCAGGCGTCCCCAAGAGCAGCTGGGGTGCTGCCAGGTTGGTCCCGCAGCCCCGAGGGGCAGCGCTACAAGACCAACCCAGCAGCACCCCAGCTGCTCTGCTCCCGGCTTCCCGATTCAGCTGCTGGTCAGTTTCAGCAGCAGCTGAATGGGGGAAGCCTGTCCGGCTGCCCCAGCACTTCCGGGTTCCTGATGGTGCCGGACCATCAGGAGTCCTGGAGCATTGGATGCCGGACTAATGGAGTTTTACTGTAGTGTGTTCCCTCAACAGAGGAGCATCAAAATTAGTCAGAATTATTTCCAAATAGCACATCTATATTGACTGAACTTAAGAGCTCCTGAAAGGACTCTGGGGACAGCACCAGGAGGGCAGACACTTCTTGTGACTACTTGGTCAGGAAAACTGCAAAGTGTCTCTCAGGAGCTCCACTTTACGGTTGTGTCTCATGCGCCACTCCTCCACTGCCTCCCCACTTGCTGAGTACAAAACAGATTCAGTGTGCTCGTTTCCCTTGCAGATGCCACACCACTCCAACATGGAGCCAGAGTTGTTGCAAAACAGTACCAGGCTCACAGGCCTTGTGCTGCATGTTCTGGCGCAGTTCATTCAAACTGCCCACATGCTGCTCCAGGAGGATGACGACCAGCCTGGAGGCCCTCATCACCTACGTGTTGTTGCTCTTGCTGCTGCAAATGCCTCTTAATCCCCTGGACACCATGGACTGCTGCTTCTGGAGGAGGGAGACCAGTTTGGATTGGTGGGGCTGCATCGTCATGCAGCGATGGGACGATCAGCAGTGGCTGCAGAACTTGTGCATGCAGAAGGCCATCTTCCTTGCAGCTCTGCAAGTGGCTCACCTCTGCCCTCAGATGAAAGGACACCCGATGGACTCGTCATCCCCATGCAGAAACACATTGCCATTGCCCTTTGGAAGCTAGTCACGCCAGACAACTACCGTTCCGTTGGGAATCAGCTTGGCGTGGGGAAATCCACACTTGGGGCTGTGTTCCTGCAGGTAGCCAAGTCCATCAATCATGTGCTGTTACAAAGGGTCATCACTCTGGGGAACGTGGACAGCAACACATGGTTTTGCTGCCACAGGCTTCCCCAACTGCGGGAGGGAGCCACAGATAGCACTCACATCCCCTTTCTTGCTCCCAACCACTGTGCCTCTGCAACAGGAAGGGGTATTTCTCCACCATGCTGCAGTCCCTTGTGGATCACAAGGGTTGCTTCACCAACACGCTGGCACTCCCCCCCCCCCCCCCCGACATCAAAGTTGGGGAGGTGGACATTGTCATCTGCACTCTGGGGGATGCAGCCTAACCCTTGGTCCCCTGGCTCATGATACTCTAACACAGGCAGCCTGGACCCTTCCAAGGAGAACTTCAAGGCCAGGTTGAACAGGTGCTGCATCATCATGGAGTGTGCATTTAGCTGCTTAAAGGGGAGGTTCAGGAGTCTCCTCACCCAGCTGGACCTCAGCAAGATCAACATCCCCTTTGTGGTGGTGGCTTGCTATGTGCTCCACAACCTTTGTGAGGACAAGGGGGAGACTTTCTTGCCAGGGTTGGGGACAGAGACTGAATAGCTGGCCAGAGCATACAAGCAGCTGGACACCAGCACTATTTGGCATGCACATCAAGGGATTGTGCTCATCAGGGAGGTCTTGAGGGGAGAGTTTCAGCCAAGGCCACGTGTGAGACTTTTAGACTATCAAGTTATACACGTATTAATAATGTAAGTTGTTACCGTTTTATCCCTGAGTCGTTCTCCGTGGATAAGAAAATCAGAACAGCTGTTTTCTTCCTGTTGAATATCTTTGAAGACTGTGACACAGCTTAGTCCACCTCCACCAAGTGGTAACCATCCACCACTTGAGTCATCCCGGGTCATCACCACAGCTCGTACTCGTGCATAACTATTACTGAAAGAGATGTAACACGAACAAATTAGTTTTTCCCATAAACACAAAATGGCTAAGCATCCAGTCTTATTTGAAAAACCAAGACCATTAATAAAAATAAATGGCTCTAAAGTGCTTGCTGCATTCACAACAGTCAACAAAAAAGAGAGCAGAAGCTACATCCTGAAAACCTGCCCAATACTGAACTTTTTTATATGCTTTTATTTTAAATCTAATTATTTAAATCTTGTTTTGCATGCATCTTCTTTTTCTTGGGCACTTTCAATATAACTTATTGTCATGGTAAATATCTGGTGATCAGAGGCATTAGGGATGAAATCTTACCAACCAACATTAATGGTCAGTAAAGATATGAAAGGATTTAGAAACTATACATTTAATGGTCCAACTATATCTGAGAAGAATCAGATTCTGACTGAAGAAAACTATCGTATATACTTGAACATAAACTTGTTCATTTATAAGCCAACCTTATAGAGAACTTAGAGAAAAAATGGTTTAAAAAAAATCCAGTGACCCATTTGTAAGCCAACTCCAGTGTACAGACTTCCAGTCTCAGCTCATCAGCTTCAGCACGGGCTGAGGGACATGCAGTATACAGGCATGGAGCTTTACAGCTCCCACTGGCTGCTGTTCACTGTTCCCAGCCAATGGGACCCGAAAGGCCCCATGCCTGAATGTCCCTTCAACTCTGCAAGCAAATAAATCTCCCAGCGCGCCAGCGGCTTACCCTAACAGGTTAGAGCCAAAGTATGCTGATCCCTATAGTAGATGTAGTTCAGGACTCGCTTCTTTAAAAAAGAAAAAAAGTGCTAAAAGTTTATTTTTATTTTAATTGTATCTACATGAGATTTGACCCTTCCACTTCACAAAGTGCTAGACTTTAAAAGACAATAAAAAATACAATGAACGATAGTACTAGGACACTGGTGTCAGTCTGCTACTGAGCAATTTGAGCTCATCATGCATGTTGACCCCCTGGACCTCCTAAGTGTCTGCAAATATAATGTGCAGAATTGAAATCATTAATAAAATTTAAATACCCTGTTATCATCCCAGATGTGCCAATCTGCAGGGCTTCTTCGAAATAAACAACGAACAATTATAATCTAACAGGTGGCATTCCTCTATAAAGTTCTATGGAATCCACAAATTACAGTATTTTCTAAGATTTTTGCACTAGAATTTTAAAACAAGCAACACTGAAATAAGAATACCGTCTCCTTATATGCAGCATTTAAGCTTAGAGCTGTTGAATATGCACAAGCAAACAATAATTGTGCTGCTACTCGTGAATTCTGCATCCATGAGAAGTAATAGAATGGCGAAAAAATAAAGCAACACTAAAAGACATGCCAAGAGGCAAGAAAAAATGTCCAACAAGGTGTGCTTCATTTCCTGAGCTGGAGAAAGAGCTCAATGATTGGGTGTCGACAAAATGGGTACCTTCTCACTAAAACTCAGAACAGTAAACTTCAGTGACTGTGAGCTAACAGGTTCTGTGCCTGAAGACATGCCACATGAATAAAATGTCCCAGCACGCCAGCAATTTGCCCTGCTCCCACTGGAAATTGAAGTTTGCTGACCCCTCCCCTCATGGAAAAATGCAAGTAACACTGCCCAGTTCATAAGCCGACACACACGCTTCACAAGATTTTTTCCCCCCAAAAAAAGTCAGCTTATGAATGAATATATATGGTTATTATGAAGTGAATCTGGTTTCCACCATCAGTTGTACAGAAAGGTAAACAAGTGAGAAAGGGCTTGATCCTTCTTCGAATGAGGCATGAGCAGGACCATGTCCTAACCTAGGAAACCTGGTGTTTTTCCTCCCACTTTGCTTTACAAACAATATGTTTTCATGAATCCCACAAGTTATGTTCTATAAGCAACAAACAGCATAGGGCCCTAAAAAATAAAGAAAAAAATCGTAATTGACAATAGATATTTTTGCTGAACTATGCAATTTCCATGAACACCTAAAATTACTCGTTGCTAAAATTGCATTTTTAAGAGTACTAAACTTTTTTTAGGACCATTTGCTCTCAACTTTTCTATTTGATACATGATGAAATGTACTTTAACTTTACATTTTGCATAGGCTTTTTAAGAACTGTAATACAGAGAAATGTTTACAAATAATTTAAAAGAATACTATATTAATTATTCAAACATCTCGGCCAACTTGTTTTGTTTTTTAAAAAATAGGGATGTAAGCGACCACTTGTTTCCTCCCCTCCGCTGCTGGTTGCTTCCAGGGCTCACTCTACATGAAGGGGGCGGGGCTGTTGTTACCTCTCATCTGCCACTTTGAAGAAATGTCTGCAAGGAGGCGCATCAAGGACCCTGAGGTGAGAGCGGGGGGAACGGGACATTGGTCCCGGGGGCGAGTGGGGGGGTAGGGCAGGATTGGGAAGACTGGATCGTTAGTGGGCAGGCTAGTCCGGAGGGGCTGGACCGGTGGGAGCGCGTGGGAGAAGGGCAGGATGGGGGGGGGAGGGAGGGCTGGACCATTGGGGGGGGCGGGATGGTCCGGGGGGCAGGGGCTAGACCGTTGGGAGTGAGTGGGGGGAGGGCAGGACTGTAAGGGGATGAAGGAAGTGGGGCTGGACAATCCTGCAGGGAGTGAGTGAGAAATGAAGCCCATAGCGGGGGAGGGGGGGGGGATCTCCTTTGGAGGGGCACTGACCCAAGGGGCAGCACTGGATGATGCTGGGTGGGTAAGAAATTAATCCAAGGCCAGGGGGATCCCTCAAATCTGGGCACTGGTCCTGGGTTTGATACTGGATGATCCTGGGGGGAAGGGGTGTGTGAGAGAGATGCAATCCATGGGAAGGGCAGCTGGTCAAGGGAGTGGTATTGGAGGAGGGACTATAGAAGTGCCAGCAGGCTCAAATAGTTGACTCATAGTTTCATCAAAAAAGATGGGAGAAGCGTTTGAGGTGTCACCTTGAAATCTCTCCGATTCAGTAGGGCTGGCCCTACTGATTGAGGCATCCCTATACTCAGCTCTTGGATGAGAATTTGCAGACCCAGCATGCCTGTCCCTACCAAAAAAACATTAGCTTCTACAAGGATAATTAGCAAAAATACCATCTGATAGGAAGCAAAACATTGCACTATTGAAGAGGGGCCTCCATATGTTTCCAGCAACGGTGAGAAAATAAGCCATGGTGATTTGGGGGCTCTCCCTTCCACTGTGCTTTTAATGACTCATGACATGGGAAGAAAACAGAGACATAGTTTCTATTGTGCCTTTTGTATCTAAGTTTGCCAAGTCAAATAGCTCTGATTCCCAACATTGCAATGCCTCTTTTTTGAGTCAGAGACTTTGCTTTATGAAGCAGTAGAAAAGCATGGGGGTCTGCCATAATGACCAGATGTCAGGCACTGGCAGCTGCGGTGTGACTGGAAGCTGTCAGGCCCAGCTTCTGTTTTTCTAAATTTTGTTCCTTCGGTTTCCTGGGCAATGCCGGGTAAGTCCAGCTAGTTACTACATAAAATACAAAGTCTATAGTATTCACTTTATATTATTTTTTATTACAAATATTTGCACTGTAATAAGGAGAAACAAAAGACTTTTTCTCCCCCAGTTTCCTTCATACAAGCACTGAATGCAATCTCTGTACTGTGAAAGTGCATTGGGGGAAGGAGGGTTTAGTAGGGATGTGAATGTGTACCTGGGTACACAGTTAACCGACGAGCGCACAGTTACAAGTGCGGGGAGGGAAGAAGGGGAGAGGTGGGAGCCGGTGCACACTGGGAGCCAGCTTTTAAGCCAGCTCCCACCGAGGTGCCTGCCTCCCCGCCTACGCTTCTACTTCCCACAGAGATAGCAGCGTAGGGAGGTGGGGGAGAGGTGGGAGCCAGCTTTCAGGCCAATTCCCTGTGCATGCTGACTCCCTGCGAGCACGGACTCCCCACCTTTTCCCCTGCAAGTGAACGTGTAACAACTGAACATTTCAGCGGTTACACATCTATACAAATAAATGCATTTTAACATCTCTGTAAATGGAAACAAACTTTTCTGTCTTAGTGACTGGCTGAACAAGAAGTAGGATTGAGGGGACATGTAGACACTAATGTTTTATTTTTGAGAACAGTTAAAAGAACCTCCCCCCAATCTATATTTGTAAGGTGCTCTGCAATAACCAAAAGGTTAAACTTACAGTATCTTCTGAAAATACAGCAGAGATGCCTCATGAATTCTCATGCCATTAGAGTTATTGTTCCCTAAAATCTCTAACACTTCATATGTTCATGTGGCCTAGAACTTTATCTACATTTGGGAATTTTGGGTATAAATTTCTACTGGGTGCTACCAAGGATTATATAGACAAGACTTCAAGATCCTTCAAAATTTAATCTTCACTCTTAGATGTAGCATGTCCCACTCATATCCCTTTTCATACAAGAATCAAGAAGTGTACGCATAGGTGTCCCCATTCCTATGGGTCACCCTCAGCTGGGACTGACTCTTCTCCTCATACACTGATCAGATCCAGCAGCTCCATGGTGCTCCAAGCAGGGGAGCATTTGGAGGGATGGCTAGGCATGAGTACCTGGGAAGACACCATGAGACCACTGCATACTGAGCCAGCACATGGCAGGGTGTCTGGGGGGGGGGGGGGGAGGGGGGGGGAGAGAGAGGAGAGAGAACAAAAGGCTTTTTTCATCAACAAAACTTGCCAGTGTAGACCAAGTCTCAGTCTCACAAGAGCCATCACAAACAGCTAAACAGCAGTAGCAGCATTACCAAGTCTTTTCTAAAACTCCCTAATGTGACCCTAGAGTCAAAGATCAGTTTACATAAATTATGAATATACAAATTACAACTACAAGGACATGGAAGCCGTAGGTAAGAGGATAAGAATGCAGTTATCCGAGATAAACACTGAAGTACTGTTTGTGAATTAAACAGGAAGATTCATCTTGAGAGTACAACTACACTCCCTTGGTACTAATTTAAAAGATACTAGTTTCACACACAGTAGAACAGGTTTCTCTCTCTAATCTGCAACTTATCTGCGGTATCCCCATTAAACTGGAAACAAAAATCAGTTTTAGTTCACCATATCAGAAACTCATAAAATGTCTTGAGTTCTCACTTGATAAAAGATCTATGAGATGTGATTACAAAGTAGCTTCCTTCATTAGTAATATAGATCTCGGAAATTATATATGAAACAAGAGATAGCAGGGAATAATTAGCACGTCAAATGTAACTATTAGTGGGCAATAAAACATGCAGATATAAATCTGATCAAACCTTTTAATTTCCCTTAATATATACAACTAGAATTCACCCACAATACAACAAATTAAAAAAATGTTTGTTTTGGATATTATGTAAATATTATTATGGTAATAGCCCAAAGTGGAGTCATGGTCCAAATGTAAAGGGTGCTCTTCAAACATAGAAAAGAGGAATCCTTGCCCTCAAGAGCTGTGGGATGCTAGACCAGCCTCTGGCGCATGGACTGGCTCCCACCCGTTGCCTTGCACCACTGCGTCTGTGGCACAGGCAGCAGCACGGGGTGGCAAGTGGCTCCCCTGTGTGCTCTTTATTTAAAACTTAGACTGGCGGGCTGGGACTGAGCCAGCCTGCCAGACCAAGTTTTAAATGCAGAGCTTGTTGGGGGCGAGGGGAAAGAGAGGGCAGGGGGGAAGGAGTGGGTGTTGCGTTTAACCAGGACAGTTAACGATAAGCAAATCACTTCTCAGTTACACACAGCCAATAAGCCACTAATATCCCTAATAGTTAACATAGTACAAGATGAATTTCTGTAACTCAACGGTTGGCATATTATGGCAAAGAAAGTTGTTATTGGCTAAGCGTTCAATTTGTCAGGGAAAAGTCAATTCGTGCAATGGATTGTCGAACCGATGATGCTTTTTCACTATGGTGGAAGAGGAGAGAAAAGAAGCTTTTATAACACAAAAGTATGTGCCAACTACAGGACTGCCATACAGAAACATTCTACATTCTCTAGATTGGAAGCTCAGAGTGAGCTCTTCCTGGATCCACACTCTCTACACCTCAGGTTGGTGTTTTATAATCCTATTAGTTTTTTGGTGTTCTATTGGGGGGAGAGCAATTTAAAATACTCTTGTTTGCTCTTTGGGAGGGACTGTTAGAGCTATTCTTCTGTCTCTTTACAGTACCGGATATCCAAATCAGGATAGCACTTTGACTGCCAACAGATAGGACAGGGGAGCCTTTATGTATTTTAGAAAAGTGCATCTGGCTGTCCACGAGTCTGTTTGTTCAAAAACTTATCCTGAACAGTAAGAACTAATACTACCAAATTTGGTATGCAGCTTCCTCTTATTCTGACTTAAAGCAAGGTCAGGGTTTGGTTGTGCCAGGAAAACAGGAAGACCCTGGAATGGGACTATTTTCCATAGCATGGAAAGTGAGGGGTCTGCTGTTTGGACAGATGTGGTATTGAGTGACACCACTGGGGCAATGAGCACAGGTAAGAACTATAGGGTACATCTAAACTACATGCCTCCGTCGACGGAGGCATGTAGATTTGTGTATTCGAAAAAGGGAAATGAAGCCGCGATTAAAACAATCGCGGCTTCATTTAAATTTACATGGCTGCCACGCTGAGCCGACAAACAGCTGATCAGCTGTTTGTCGGCTCCGCGCGCTAGTCTGGATGCTCCCCTGTCGAAATGAAAGCCTTTTATCGACATCCCCTGTAAGCCTCATCCTACAAGGCATAAGGGGGATGTCGATAAAAGGCTTTCAGGTCGGCGCGGCACATCCAGACTAGCGCGCAGCCATGTAAATTTAAATGAAACCGTGATTATTTAAATCACGGCTTCATTTCCCTTTGCCTATCAGTCTAATCTACATGCCTCCATCGACGGAGGCATGTAGTCTAGACACACCCATACTTCAGAGTGTCACTATTCTGCAAGGTGACAAGAGTGGCAAAGTGGGACTGGGACTCACCATCTTCCTTGCCACCAGACTGGGTAAGTAGCCCTCCTGCCCTTGGCCACAGTGCTGGCCAAAGGAAGAGAGCAAAGGCCCCAAGCTGGATAGGGAAGGGAGAAAGGACCCTGGACTGGACTGGACGGGGAATTTAAAGTGTGCGGAGGGGAGAGAAAAGGCCCATACCAATTAGGAAGGAGAGTCGGGAGGTTGGGGGAAAGGAGGGAGAGAAGGCTCTGTAAGTTGGGATCGGAGGGGGGGAGAGAGGGGAGTGAGTGAAAGTTTGCCAGATGGAATCTCCCTGCCCTGGACCCCTCCTCATCCTCTAACCCTCAATATCGCACTCCCCCACACCTCCAGCCTCCTACCCTTCTCCTGTACTTCCTGTCCTGTCCTGACTCCTGCACCCCCAAGACTGCCAGCTCCCTGCTCTGAAGGACCTGAGCGATGCTGGGTATGTTTCTAATTACATACACATTAGAAGACAAGATAAAAAAGTTGTTGTTTATATAAAGAGTATCATATTAAAACCAAAATCTAATCGGGCAAATCTACTGCTTAGGTTAGGTGAAGAGCTGTACTTGCAACAAGGGTTGTAAAAATTAATTAAAAAAATAACAGTAACCACTAAAAATCATAGCAGTTACACGGTTACATGTGCTGCAGACTTTGAGGTATAAAGCTTGTTAACCACCTTGCAGGGAGCCAGCATGTAATTTATGGCGAGGGGCCGGGTTGGGCCTGCCACAGACAGGGGCAGTTCCAGTGGACCCAGAGCAGTCCCCTGTCTGTGGCTGGTGAGGAACTGCTCCAACCCTTTCTGGTTAACCAGTTAACCATTTGTATCCCTACTTGTTATAGTGTGTTGGTCCTTTGGGCACATGTGTGGAATGGGATGTTTGCTTTGGGTATGAAAACCTTTTAAAATAAAGTTTTGGAGTGGCAGACTTCAGATAAAAGACATGACTTAAGTCCTAAAGGAGATGTTGCTTAGATGAGCAAATAGAATGTGTCAGAATAGCTGCATTTTCCCAAAATCCTGTTTTTGGCCTAGCTATGTTGGTTACCTATGTGATTTCCTCCCTCACTGCACAGACACACATTCCTAATTGACAAAGGTATCCTCAGTAATTTTTAAGTGTAAATGTAGCCTGAAAAAAGTCATGTGACTGCAGGATGAAAACAAGATGTCTGCTATAAAAGAGGGAACCTACTCTCAGGTAAGGGAGAGGTCAGGAGTCTTGGCAATCCTGAGGACATTGGGTACTTTGGATGGCAACCAGCTGTGGGAAATGGAGTACATGAGCCAAACCAAATCCAAGTATTGTTAAAAGAAAATACAAAAAGAAACCTAAGGTCTGGTTAGAATTAGGGATGTAAGCGACTAGTGATGCAATCTGCCGCTCCCTCCTCCTCCCCCGCCCTTGCTGCCTCTATCTGAGACAGGCAGCAAAGGGGGTGAGGGCAGGAGAGGTAGAGGCACAGCAAGAAATGGTGCAAGCGGGGACTGAAGCAGTCTCCGCTCACACCGATTCTGCTGCAAATCTTCTTTTGAAAGAGCCTTGGCAGGGTGCTTGTACATTTCAAAAGCAGAAGCCCAGCAGGGAGTGCTTCTGATGTGCCTCTACCTCCCTGCTGGCCCCCTGCTCCCTGCAGGCTTTTGTTTTCTGAAATGTACAAGAGCCCCAATGGGGCTCTTGTACATTTCAAAAGCAGAATTGCAGCAGAACCGGCAGGAGAAGAGATTGCTTTAGTCCTTACTTGTGCCTCTACTCCCCTGCCTTCCGTGGACACAGTGCTGGGAGGGACCAGCTTTTAAGCTCAGGCGCGCCCCCCCCCCCAAGTCACGAGTCCCCTGCTAACCCCGAAGGGCTTCTTTTTGAAATGTACAAGAGCCCACTGGGGTCAGGTGCCACAGGGACCACATGGCCTGCGCTCCCTGTTGGGCTTCCGTTTTTGAACTGTAGCAAGAACCTGGTAGAGCTCTTGCTACAGTTCAAAGGCAGAGGAGCCCTTATCAATTAACTGAATAGTCAATGGAAATCCCACCGACTATTCAATTAGTTAACCTAAATTTAACATCCCTAGTTAGGATAAAAAGCCTAAAAGGAAGGCCAGATGATAAGAACAGGACATACCTCCAAAAGGTTGTAAAATTAAACACTCAAAATTAGGAAATGCCATAATTAAGGTAAGTCACATAACCTAATTCAGCTACCCTGTTTCAATTCAGTTTTTAATCACACATTCCCCCCCCCCCACAAAACCTGTCTCATTTAGTTACTGAACATTTATACTCCACAGTCAATATGTTGCTCCAGTCCTTATTTAAAAACACCACTCAAACCTACCATTGAATAAAAAGTTATTTATTTTTCAGAGCTGTTTATATGGTACTCTCACCACCAGTTAACTTATCCTTACAACATCCCTGTAAGATTAGGTAGTATTATCCCCATTTAACATATGGAGAATTGAAGCACAAAGAGATTAAGGCCAAAATTCTCAATACTCTCCACTAAATTTGGATGTGTAGCTTGGAACATCCAGGGCCTGATTTTTCAGAATAGTTTGTATATTTTACATATTCAATGCAGAACTCCCATTTACTTAGTTACAAGTTTTGGTATAAGACTTAAGAAGAAAAAGCAAAAAACTGAAAAACAAAATTCTATAATGAGGAACATGAGCATACAAAATATTTTTTCACAACCAGCTGAGCTGTTGTAATTAAACTTTAAAAAACTAAACTAAAATAAAAAACCTGAGGCAGACACCCTGAATGGAAAAACTTCAACTCAAACAAGTTAAATCCGCCAAAATTTCAAGCAACTAAGAGAACATGGTCTGTAATTCTACTGGTGGAGAAAAGAACAAAATTCAGAAAACTTAGTGCCATCTTTGCCTCTAACATGATCTACCTGTTTGTCTGATCCTTACTTTGTGTGCCATATCAAGTAAAAATTGTATATTTTAGGAACAGAAACCGTATTGCCACTTACGAGGTGCATCTTCCATAAGAATGCTTGGAAAAAGACAAGAAGACTCAAAAGACCTTTTAGAAGACCTTTTAAATAACAACAGCACTAGAATAATTTTATATTGTGTCTAGCAGCAAAATCAAGTCTGAAAACAACAGCCAATTCACCAGGCATAAGATATGTAGATGTATGTATCCAAAGGCAGATTTAAGTGACTCTAGATGACCAGACACTTAAAAAATATAGCCAGACAATACCCTGCCTCTAAAACAAACAAAAACAAACCAAAAAACCCACATCTGCAACATTTTATAAAATAATGTAAAAATAAAGTTTGGCAGTGGCTTTTGTTTTCTCTGAAATAGCATTGGCTATTAATAGTTATAATAAAATATTGGCTTAATAAACAATTTTCAGTTAGTATTTGCTAAGTTTTGCAAATTTGCAGTTCTCTCTTTTCTCAAGGCCAGATTTTGCCATCGTGTGTGCGTGCGTGCACGCACGAGTGTGCGCTCCCTCCTATCACTTTAGTAACTGGATACCATCAGACTATGTGAGAGCAGCAAGACCTCTAAGACAAAATAAGGTACTATACTCATGGTTATGGATGACAGAAAAATAACACTCAATGTGCACACATTTGGAACTGCTAATTAATTGCTAATTAATTGTTGATCAAAAAAATGAAATTTGATTACCTAAAATAAGAAGACTACAGTACATTTTTTATGTGGAAATATGGTTGATAAGAAATCAGATCGTACGCCACTCACTGAAGTTTTCAAACAAATTACTTTCATGTCTTCTCCCTTGTTGCCCCCTTCGCTTCAGGAAAAACTCACTGTAAACATCCACAAAGCTAATTTATGATGATCCTTCAGAGGCCTCCTTTGCTGTGATGCCTTAAAAAAAATCCGTCCCCACACGGCAATGGTTAGAAGTGTCCAATCTGCTGAGATCACTCCCTTTCATGACAACCAGTATTGTTTTACTGTTTCTTTGTACTCCTCCGTCTGTAGACATGTTGTCTCATCTTTTGCTTAGATACTACACTTCCTTTTGTTCGGTCTTTGCACAGCAGCTAGTATAAGGGGGTTTCCAGCACTATGGTAACACTACTACTAACAACATTCCAGATCCATCCTTAGCATGGGTTGTAAAGCTCTAAAGCCAGCAATACCTAGGGCTGTGGTCTCCAAACTTTCTACGCCCAAGATCACTTTTTAAATGTCAGAACAAGCCAAGATCTACCGCCTCATTCTTCCCCCAAGACCCCACCCCTTCCTTGAAGCCCCACCCTATCTGTCCTCCTCCTCTCCATCACTTGCTATCCCCACCCCTTCTACACTCTCAGGGTACAGCTACACTGCTGCTTTTTTCCCTGATTCTTTTGTAGGAAGAGGTTTTTCCAACATTTGGCCTGTCTAGACTGGACCAAATGTCAGAAAAAACCCTTCTTTCGGAAGCCCCTTTATCCCTTGTGGAACAAGGAATACAGGGGTTAGAAGAACACATCCCTGGATGCAGAAGAGTTTTTCCGGGATACTTCTGGAATCCACACAGATTTGCAGTGTGTGGATGGTGCAGAAGTGTTGTGGCAGATGATGGAGGATGTGGGAGTGCAGGAGTTTGGGGATGTGAGAGGCTCAGGACGTGGGGGGTGCAGGAGTGTTATGATGCTGTGACCAGATGGGGGCTTGGCCCCAATTGGGGGTTTGTTGGCCAGGCTTAATTTTTAAATAAAATATGTCAAACACAAAAAGTTCCACCATTGTCTTTATTTATGAGAAGGGTGGGGAACCTGTTTTGAGTCAGGGGTCACTGACCCACAGAAAAGTAGTTGGAGCCACACAAGTGAGATGCAAAAAAATAACTCCTCCAAACCCCTACCCTCTAAGCCTCAGTAATGTGGCCCCAACTGTGCTGGTGGGAGCAGGGGACATGGTACTGGGGAAGGGTGCTAGTGGGTGCTCCCCCAACCCCAGGCCAATTAGGGCGCTGCGCGCTACTCGCAGATCAGGGGCAGAGCGGAGAAGGCTTCGGGCGCTCCCCCGCTCCCTTAATTGGCCTGGGGGTGGGGAAGCACGTGAAGCCTGCCCTGCCAGGAACACGTGGTGCTTTGAAACGCCGTGCGCTGCTCACAAGGCAGGTGAGAGGGCAGAGGAGGCTTTGCGTGCTCCCCTGACCCCATGCCAATCAGGGCCTGGGGTTGGGGGAGCTGCGAGAAGCTTCCTTCGTTCTGCCCCGGCCCTGCAAGGAGCCCGTGGCACTTCCAAGTGCCACGGGCTCCTCGTAGGGCAGGAGTAGGCTTCCCTCACTCCCCCATCCCAAGGCCCGGATTGGCCTGGGGGTCGAGGAGCGTGCCAAGCCTCTTCCAGGACATGGGTGCCTAGTGGGAAGGGGAGGGAAAAGGGGCTCCCCTACCCCCAGACCAATCATGGCCTGGGGGTGGATTAGCCCTGCTCCTTCCCATTTAGGCCCGCCCCTTCTGGGGTGACCTGGGGCTACTTCAACATTTTTTGAAGTGACCCCCAGGCAAAAATTATTGCCCACCCCCGAGTTAGAGGCTGCCCAACTGCAGAACCACTGACAAAGTCCACCACACTTTTCTCCCTAAGGGAAAATGGCAGTCCAGCCTTCAATCCTTTTACTACATCTACATTCATTAAGCTTATTCTTAACTCAAATGGGTCGGAATTAAAGTAGTTAGATACTACCTTTAATTTAAACCTACCTTTCCACTTCTATATCGGTTTACAAAATCCATATAATTCTTTGTTTCTCTTCCCACATGGGTTGGGTGAGAAATGCAGGCAGAATCACATCAAATCAAGTAGTCCTGAGCAAATATATAAGTAATGCTAAGTAAAACAGAGAAGAATTTTAATTTTTTTAGAAATGTCAGTGTCAATCTTTAAATAGGCTATTAACGTAGTATATAAGTAATATAATAGACTATAAAAGCATGCTGAACAAAAATGTATATGGTATTGTAGCACTGATAGTACTATTACAGCAAAGTTTGTGTCAACATTTGCATTATAAAGTTTGACTTCTAAAAAGATGTAACTTGGTTATATAAATTTACTCCTAAAATGAAACTCCATATTTAAGAATTAGCTAAAACTATTTTTCAAAAAAGGAATCACTGTCATTTTGCGTATTTCTCTTAGTGAATACCAGTAACTTTTAGGGCTGTCAAATTATTAAAAATTAATGATGAATTGAGAGATAAAAAAATCTTGATTAATCACAGTTTCAGTTGCACTGTTAAACAGAATGCCATATTATTTATCTATGTTTGGGTGTTTTTTACATTTTCAGTTATTACACGGGATACCCCCCCATCAGCTGGGAGAGATTTGCTGCTCTGTCCTCAGCAGGGAACTGCTGCTGTCGCTGAGGGAGAAGTGCTCCTCCCCATACCAGGTAACTCCATGCGTGAGTACCGAGCCGCTGGCTGGGCAACGCTCATTAAGCAGCTGCAGGGCTGTAGTGCTGTGCAGCTTAGAGGGAACACTGATTATAGGGTGAAAAACTACAGATAGGATGCCATAAATTTAACCAAACTTGTATGTCTTAGCGATTGGCTGAACAAGAAGTAGGACACTGGACTTATCAGCTCTAAGTTTGACATATCTTATTTTTGAGTGTAATTATGAAACAAAAACAAATTTACACATGTAAGTTCTACTTTCCACAGTGAAGAGATTGCACTACAGGTTGGCACTCCCTGGTCTGGCATCGTCAGGACTGACCAGTCCCAAACAAGAGAATTTTCTGGACCGAGGAGGTTCCTCTACCATCTGCACCAAGGCCGCTGGCTCCCAGGCTCTGGCTCCCTCTATCCACCTTCCCAAATTGCCTGTCCACCCTATTGCCACCACAGCCCCCACCCCCCTAGTTACACATTGCCACAGTTCCCCAACTCCACGTTGCTGCAGGCAGTCAAACTTCTTCATCTGCCCAGCTCCGTGCTGCTGCGGGTAGCCACAGTTCCCCTGCCCGGCACTGCCACAAACTGCTAGGGTTCTTCGGCCCAGACCCAGCACTTTTTTGCAGGGGTCTGGCCCCAATGGCCCTGGCCCTCCTACCATTAGGCTCACAGGCTCCCTGGTCAAGGAGCATCCATGGTCCGACTTTAGCACAGATGTTGTAAGACTAGAAAGTGCCGGTTTTCAGAAGTTCAATCTGTACCTGAATGAGGTGAATTAAAAAATACTATTCTGTTTACCTTTATTACCATGAAAATATTTGTAATAGAAAATAACGTGACTACTGTCCACTTAATATTCTATGCAGTAACTAAAAATCAATATTTGAAAATAAATACCAATTTTAATTCCACCACTTGATGATAAAGAGTAGCTACACAATAATAAGGTTGCAAGGCTCCCTATACAGATTCGCGTTAGCTGTTCAGCTATTTTCATAATTGCGTAACTTTCAGTAGAGGGGCTATAATGAGGCATACATACTAATGAAAGGAAATTTCACAGGCTTCTAGGTTAGTAGTCCTTAAAAGAAGAAGGAAGTGTAGGATGCAGGATTATTTTCCATTTGGTCACTGGTAAGAATCCAGATAAAGTCAGAAGTGCTCAGAAATGTGATTTTTTTTTTAAAGTAACCTATGTGTAACAATCCCAGTTTTAATTAGCACTGTTCTTGGCAGTCTCAAATGCCAGTGATTGAAAGGAAATGGTGACAACTATGCTATGAATACTCCCTCTAATTCAGAGAATTGAGGAACAGTAGCAGGATATCATAAGGAGAGCCTTTGACAGCCATCACTTCATTTTAACTCCTGTTTGATTAGGCAACTTTCTTCCTAACTACTGACAAGCTGTTATTTCACAAGGACCAAGTTCTGGAAATAAGGTGTGTGCATCCATGAAAAAAAAACATACAACAAAGCAGAAAATATGTCTGAGAGAGAAAATAGCTCCCCAAAGAAAGTACTGCACAATTAATTGGGCACTTTTGCACAACTAATGAGGAAGTTCTCGACTTTTTATGTTGATGTTTGACTGCTGCTAGACTGTGTGTTCCAGCAACAAATAATGTTCCATTAAAACTAATGTATTTGAATTAAGAACAAAGATAATATCCACAAAGCTTCAATGTATTGTTCTGAATGGCATGCATACAATATTAGTGAGTGTAATTATCCAGCATGTTTTAAAAAAGCATACCAACTGTAATAGGGACCCACTGTATTGTGTATACACTTTTACATATCCTTATTTTGAGAACAGTGAAGGGTTACAGAAATCATTAGATGGTTTCTTATGCTTTCATCTTGCTGCTCCCTCTATGGACTTTGTTTTTTTAAAACAAAGATAGGGTGAAATTAGCTGAAAGAAGTTCTAAGAGGAACTTAAAAGGAAACAAGTTGAGGCTACAACAGGATCAAGCAGTCTGCTCCAGGAAGTGGGCTCGGCCTGAGAGAATGCAAACTCCACATAAGGTAGCTGCTTTGCTCAGTAGGTAGATGTATCCAAATTAGCAAGGGCCATCCAATGAAGAGGTGAAACCTCCTCTACAGTTAAGAGATCTGTTTATTGTAAGAAGAAGTAGGAAGTTACTTGCTGCAACTCCACTATTAAAATACTAGCTGAAGTTACCCAGTGTTGCTCGGGAAACCGGAGGAATAGAACGTAGAAAAACAGTAGTCCATTCTCTTTTTCTGAATGGTAGAAAAGTTGCACTGATTTCTATAGGGATTAAAATATAGGTCCGCGTCACGGCCGGGGGGGGGGAGGTTACACGCGGGAGGGGCGCCCCAGCTCACACCCAGGGCAAGGAGGCAAGGGGGGGGTGCCCGAGCAGTTATGTGCATGGGGGTCAGGGCACTGTGTGCTGGCGCAGGAGAGAGAAAGAGGGTCGCTTATGTAACCTTGTGGGCGGGAGGGGTGAGTCCCGGATGGCGCTGGGGGCCACAGGCGGTGGGCATGGGATCTAGGGTGGGCGGGGTAGCCCTTGCAGCGCAGTGCGGTGGGTTGCCTTTTGATTTTTACAGCTTGAGTTCGGGCCCAATAGGGTCCAAAAGTACCTTAAAACCTTTTTCTGGAGGAAAGGTTACCCCATGCAAAGTTTGGTTGTGGTAGCTTTTATAATGCCCGAGTTATTAGCAAGCAAGCAAGCAAGCAAGCAAGCAAGCAAGCAAGCAAGCAAGCAAGCAAGCAAGCAGTCTCCTTTATATGTTAGATAATACAATAATTAAATTTAAAAATTCCTAAATGGTAACTACTTCCTGCCAACTTTTGAAGAAAATCAAATCACTGAGCGGGTGTAAAGGTAAGCACCTAAAAATGAGGTTAGCACCTCAACAACTCCTGAGGTGCTAAGAGAATATTTTATTCTTTTTAGTTTATTCAATTTGTCCTAGTTCAGCAGCTCATGTAAAATTAAAAACAAAACACAACAAAACCAAACACACACATCTGGGAACTGAAAAAGCAGAAAAGCTCATCTTCATCTTCCAATATAAGAACAAAATCTAGGGGTGACAGAATGAGCTTTAAAACTCTGAAGAACAAAGTAATCAGAAATGAGTTCAATTCACTAACTACAGAGAATACTTTGTTTAGGAGATCAGATAGCTTTAGATGCAAAATATATTTTGATAATTTCTTAGGTAGCCACACATTTAAGGCTGTTTAATTTATGTAAAAAATCCTGGTTTGGTGAATTAATTCAGTTTGAATTTACATCCAACTATAACTTGACAAAAGTCACAAGTAAAAAGAAATCATTTCTCATTTTTCTCACTTACAAATGCATCCATTCTCCATTTTCTAAAAAACAAATGCAAAAATTAAAAATGTTAATGTTAATCTATAAATAAATCTATATATTGCTTAAATAAGTATGTATACATATAGTGCATTCCCCTTAGCTCACAAGAAATAGCAGCACATTTAGTGGAAAGGCTATATTTAGTTTCAAATCAACATATTTTATTGGTTACCTACAAAACAAATAAAAAAATAGTTGCTTACTGCTGTCTGACACACATTGCTCATGTCCATTCAAAGTAAGCATATGCACACCATCTGCACAGTCCCTCAGTGGTACCTGTCAGGTTGACCATGGAGCCCCTGCAGTTGTGCCTTCATGGTGGCACAGATACATACAGATACCCACCGACCTGCCATCTCTTCAGTTCCTTCTTATTAGATACTCAGACAGACCGGAGGTGGATGGGGCTTGGCATGGACACGAATAACATCTCAAAGAACAATTTAGAGAGGTAGGTAACCATTGTTTCTTCTTTCAGAGCTTCCTCATTTTGATTCCAAGCAGATAACTCCCAAGACTTATCTAGGAAGTGGGTGGAATTGCTGACTGTAGAACCGCGCTGCCAAAAACTTCATCATTTCTGGCCTGCTGCATAATGGTGTAGCATGATGGAAAGTTGCGGATGAATGACCTTGTCACTACTCTGCGGATGTCTTGGATAGGAACTTGTGCCAGGAACACCACTGGGTGTATTCCAAGAATTAAAATTATAGCAACTAAGGATTACCTACTGGTTGGCAATCCAAAGCTGGAGTCCTCCAGCCTCATAGAATATACCTGCCTAATGAAGAGGTCCAGTTTCTTTGCCTCCTGGAATGTAAGTGTCAGTCCCAGTTGTCCCTGTCTTTCCTTTTGGTTGACAGTTTCCACCATGAAGGTGCCTGCCTGAGGGCAAGAGTGAACAGGTAACCATATCATTTTGAAGGCACAAAATACTTCTTTTCCACCCCTTTTGCAGTGGGGTAGGGAAGAGAAGTGGGTCTTTGCCACAGTCCTTCAGTAGTGTTGCGAATGGTCATAATGAAAGGCAAAGGACCTTCGGGCACCAAAAATGTCGATCCGAAAGGTTTGTCTCCTCAGACATCTCTTCTGCCTTTATGACCAAATTTTGAGCCACCCTTCTAATCCACATCTTAGATGTGACTACTGCTACTTCACCAGGGAAGGAGGAGAAGGAAGATGCCCACAGGAGCCCTGTGTCTTCCTGCGGCTCTGGTTTGTGGTGATCCCTCCATTCTGAAAAGCCCTGTATGGTACCAGGAGCTGATGTGATCTTTGGGCCCAGACTGGTCTCAGTACCAGCTGCAATGCCACATTCCACTGCAGGCTTGGTATCAGTGTACATGCCCATCTTTTGTCCTTGTCGAGGTTTCTGGCCCACAGATGTTGATAAAGGGGCCCATGTCTCCAAAAACATTCACAAGTATATGGACACCAGTTCTTGTGCTTGGTGGTAGGTCCATGCATGCCAGAAGGGGCACTGAGCCATGCCTGCCATGACAACACAAGTAATGGCTGCTCCTCTTCTTGTTTGAAGTATGCTGAGAGCAGTGACATCTTCACCTAGAGGCATACAACTCTGCCTCTGAATGTTATGAAGACTGACACTTATGACCAAGGTAGTATAGAATGAAACAGTGCCAGGGAGCAATGCTGCATCATTGCCAGCTTGCTCCTAGAGGACATGGTGCATCTTTGCAGCACTGATACACATGTGGGGGACTGTGCTGTCACCACTATGAGGTCCCTACACACCTTAACAGCGTCTCCTCCTGAGGCACCAGGAAGTCCACTAGAATTAGACTCAACAGACCTCACTGAGGCCAGAATTGAAGATGCCAGCTGGATCGGAGCTGGAGCAAGGTGTCACAGCATGGCTGGTGCCTCCACATTCCACTGCTTTAATAGGAGAGTAACTTCTGTCTTCTTTCTTTTGGGTGGCAATGACAAATGGGAGCAGTACCTAATACTCAAACTGGAGGTGATCTTCAGGGCCAGGGAAGGGCAATACTGAAGGTCCCAGGAGACCGAGTCCTTTCTCAGCACCACGGTCTCTTACTGAAGCTAGCACATTCTGCAACCAAGTGCTGGGTTTGGGAACTGGATGCTGCCTGTGCCAGCTGGGGATGAAGGACTCCAATAGTAGTTTCAGTCTAAAGTCCCTCTCCTTTTTCTTTCTTGGACAGAAGCCACTATAGCAGTGATGAACAATATGTGGCCCATCAGGGTAATTAATTGCGGGCTACAAGACATTTTGCTGATGTTGACAGTTGCATTTGCTGGCACATGCAAGCACCACCTTCCGCAACTCCCAGTCACCATGGTTCACCATTCCCGGCTAATGGGCGTTATGGAAGTGGTGCCTACAGGCAAAGGGACTGCAAAGACGTGGTGGCCACCACTTCCAGCAACTCCCATTGGCTGGGAACTGCAAACCATGGCCACTGGGAGCTATGGAGGGCAGTGCCAGCAGACCAGTTAGTATCAGCAAAATGTCACATGGCTGACAACCAGATTATCCTGATGAGCCCACCACTGATCTACAGTTTTTGCACTTCTCAGTGTGATGTACTTCCCGAAACACTTTAAACAGGAGTCGTGTGGATCTCCCTTTGATACAGGTAGGACCTGCACAGCATGAACCCATGACTAGGTTCATGGGAGAGGAAACATGGTACTGGGAACCCCAAACTGTTCTGCCTGCTTCAGGGTGGGGTTTTTTATGTTTTGTTAAGTTTAGAGCATCTCTCCCCCAATCCCTAACCCTAAAGTAAACCAGGCATGGAATTTTCAGCAATATCCATATCTAGAACACCTTGTAAGAGGAGATATATAAGTGAACAGGGAATGTTTAGACAGATGCAATCAGGTCATTTCTCTTTAATTCTGGGTTTGGTTGAACTCTTCTGTGCTGAGTTATGTCCTCCCTGTAACTTTTAAACTGAATCAGGGAAGCAGTTCTGTGTTTTTGATCTGCCTTTTTTCCCCCAGTTGCTCTAACAGCTAGTAACCAATGATGCTTTACCAAATATATCTTTGTTTGATTAATAAATTCACTTTTTAAGACTGTGATCTGATTCCACTGTCCTAGAAGGCAGGAGGTTCTGTGTGCCTGAGACTGAAGGTCAGGGTATGTCTACACTACCCTCCTAGTTCGAACTAGGAGGGTAATGTAGGCATACCGCACTTGCAAATGAAGCCCGGGATTTGAATTTCCCGGGCTTCATTTGCATAAGCGGGGAGCCGCCATTTTTAAAACCCCGCTGGTTCGAACCCCATGCAGCGCGGCTACACAGGGCACGAACTAGGTAGTTCGGAACGAGGTGTACCGGTAGTTCGGAATAGGAAGCCTAGTCCGAACTACCTAGTTCGAGCCCAGTGTAGCCGCGCTGCATGGGGTTCGAACCAGCGGGGTTTTAAAAATGGCGGCTCCCCGCTTATGCAAATGAAGCCCGGGAAATTCAAATCCCGGGCTTCATTTTCAAGTGCGGTATGCCTACATTACCCCGCTAGTTCGAACTAGCGGGGTAGTGTAGACATACCCTCAGCTATTAAAAACATATACAGTAAAACTCCGATGGTCCGGCATCTGACGGTCCAGCACTCCTGACGGTCCGGCACCATCAGGAACCCGGAATTGCTCCGGGTAGCCGGACCATTGGAGCTGCTCTGCCCCCAGCTTCCCCGATTCAGCCACTGCTAAAACTGACCAGCGCTGAATCCGGGAAGCAGGGGGCAGAACAGCTGGAGTGCTGCCGGGTAGGTCCAGTAGCCCTGCCCCTCGGGGCTGCAGGACCAACCCAGCAGCACTCCAGCTGTCCTGGATTCAGCCGCTGCTGAAATTGACCAGCGGCTGACTTCAGGAAGCCCGAGACAGAGCTGCTCTGCCCCAGCTTCCTGGAATCAGCCGCTGCTGGTCAGTTTCAGCAGCAGCTGACTTGGGTACACCTGGGACAGAGCAGCTGGGGTGCTGCTGGGTTGGTCTTGCGGCGCCAAGGGTCGGCGCTACCGGACCAACCCGGCAGCACTCCAGCTGCTCTGCTGCAGGTGTCCCCGATTCAGCCGCTGCTGAAACTGACCAGCAGCGGCTGAATCAGGGATGCCTGGGGCAGAGCCGGACTATTGGAAAGGGGGGCTATGAGGGGGTCTGGGGTAGCATCCTCCCACCCCACCCCAGATCCCCTCATAGCCCCCCCCTTCTGATAGTCCAGCATATCTGATAATCCGGCACCCCCTGGGTCCTAAAGGTGCCGGATTATCGGAAGTTTACTGTAGTTTGTTTTCAGAGTCTCTCCTGAGAAAGCATTACAGAACTTGGGGTTAACGCACAACAAGAAATTCCCACGTGCATCTTTCTGGGCTCTCAAGAGTTTTTTGTATTTAGGTGGTGGTAGTGTATCACCCAGATCAGGAAATTTGTGACCTAGATGAGTTCTTTTTTTTTTTTTTTTTAAACAAAAGCCTTTACTGCCAGGGTATTTGAAGGTCTTGTGTGGGCCCCCAGCTTCTACACTCGAAGTAGGAGTGTGGAGAACAGCCTTGACATAGACCAATCAGTAACTTTAATATCTCCAAAGATACTGTAACAAATTATAAAACCATCAATTTGTGAGCATCTGATAATAGAGTAATCAGGAACATCCACCATGAATGTGTCAAGAATAAGTCATCCTGAACCAACCTAATTTTCACGTTTGTCAAAGTTACTGGCTTAGTGAATATGGAAGACGTTATAGAATTTTGATTTTAAGTTAAGGCTTTTGATACAGTCCCATACATTATAATAAATAAATTAGGGAAATGTGGTTTTGATGAATACAACAAGGTGGATGTACAACTTGTTGAAAGGCCATACTCAAAGAGTGGTTATTAACAGCTTGCTGTCAAATTGGGAGGATGTATCTAATTCCTGAAAGAGGTCTGAGAGTCTTGAAATTATTCATTATTTTCATTAGTAACTTGAATAAATGAGGGGCAAGTATGCTTAAATTTTGTTGATGACAGAAAGCTGCAAGGAGAGTATTGCAAACACTTTGAAGAACAGGACTAGATGAAAAATTAACTTTGACAAATTAGAGAATTTTTGAAGTCAACAAGATAAAAGTCAATAAAGACAAATGCAAAGTACTTCACATAGGAAGGAAAAAAATCAGATGCGCAACTACAAAATGGGAATACATGGTTAGACAACAGTAATGAAAAAATATCTGGGGACTGCAACAGATCATAAATTGAATACAGGTCAGCAATGTGACTTGCAGTTGCAAAAAAAAAAAAAAAAAAAAAAAAAAAAGGCTAACATTCTTTTAATATCACAAGAAAGGCATGGGAGGTATCTGTCCTGCTTCACTCTGCATTAGAGAGGCCTCAGGTGGAGTCATCATCATCATCAACCATGGGCTCAACACTCATTGGTGTCCAATGCCTCCCTCACTATTTCCTTCCATCTTTCCCTGTCCAGTGCAGAGTAGCTAGTTTCTGTAGACTAGCTCTGCACTCATCTACTATATCATCTACCCATTCTCTGTGGAGTCTGCCTCTCCTATTCGGACCATCCATTGTGCCGAATACCAAGGTCTTACCTTATCGCTTGTCATTCATTCTGCAGATAAGCCCGATTAAATGTAACTTCCATTGTATAACCTTCTGCAGTAGGTTCTCTTTTGGCTATATCTGCCTATATAATTTCTCGTTGGTGACCTGCATCCATCCTACTCTCACAATCTTTCTATAACTCCTCCTCTTGAACGCAAATATCCTTCTCTTCGAGTCTTTCGTTATCACCCATGTCTTACAAAATGCTGCTACATACACACGTTTTCAAGACGCTCAGCTTCATTCCTAAACTAATCACTTTACTTTTCCAGATCTTATCCATTGCTTTCAAACTCGCTCTTGCTTTTGCTATTCTAGTCGCTATTTCCTTCTTCCAGTCTAGATCATATGTCATATTGCTCCCCAAATATGTGAACTTCTCTACTTTCTCTAATTTGACCCCATCTACACTGATCTTCCTTCCTAGTTCCTTAACTCCAAATACCAGTCTTCGTTTTATCGATATTCATGATCAATCCACACCGCTTACCTTCCTCATTTAGTACCTGCACCATTCTCGCTAACTTCTCTTCATCTTCCTTGACAAATACATCACCCACGAACCTCAAGTTGTTAATTCTCATCCGGTGCACAGTGTACCTCTTCCTTGATCTTGCCCATCGCTCTCTCTAGGTGTGTGATGACAATACTCGGCAATATCAGATCTCCTTGTCTAGTACCTCTACTCATTTTAAACCAACTTCCTAACTCTCCGCATGTTCTCACCACTGCCTCTGAATTATCGCTGATATCCTTCAACAACTGTATCAGTCTACAATCCACTCTGTATGAGTCCAATACCGCTCAAGTCACTTTCTGATCTATACTGTCAAGTGCCTTCTGAAAATTGACGAAGCAATTGTAGATGTTCTTGTTCTTTTGCCGAGCCTTCTCCACTATCAATCTTAGTGCCAATATCTGCTGTATGGTACTTCTATCTTTCCTGAATCCTGCTTGCTCATCCACTAGATGTTCTTCTATCATCAGCACCTTGCCAAGATGACTCGTTAAGGCAATCGTTCTGTAGTTCTTGCACTCCAACTTTCTTGTGTATTGTTACTAGCACAGATTTTATCTATTCCTTAGCTGCCTTCCCTTCTTTCCACGTTATATTACATAGTCGATGTATTTCCTGAATCAGACTTTCTCCGCCGTATTTGATCATCGCTCCCATGATCTTATTTCCAGGGCTCTTGTTATTCTTTAGTCGTTTCACTACTTTTTCTACTTCCTCCTTCAAAATATTGGTCTCGCTCTCAATGCTCGGCGGTGAGCTCTTTCAATTCTTCGATCAGTCTCTCTGAGACACTCGGGTCCAACAGTGCTTTGTACAGATCAGTACAATATCTCATCCATTGCTGCACAACCTTCTCCTTTTCATGAGCATCTTATCATTCTCGTCTTTGATCATCATCCGCTTCGGCTGACACTTGCTGTTAATATTCTTAATCTTATACACCTACCTGATCTTACATTCACCGTAATACCTCTCTATATCTTCACACTGCTCCTGTACTGTGTCCAATTCTGGGAGCAATATGTAAGGAAAGACATGAACAAACCAGGAAGAGAAAACTTATTCTATGAAGAAAAGTTTAATTAATGGGTCATGCTTAGTCTTGAAAAAAAGAAGAGCGGGAGGGAACTTAAAGTCTTTAAATATGTTAAGGCCATTAAAAAGAGGACAACCATCACTTGTTCTTCACGTCCACTGAAGGTAGAACAAGAACTAACAGGCTTCAATTGCAGTTAGGGAAGTTGAGGTAAGATATTAAGACAAAAACTTCAAACGTAAGAGGCAGTTGGTTAAGCACTGGAACAGGCTTCCAAGGAGGTTGTGGAATCCACATCACTGAAGGTTTTTATGAACAGATTAGAATAAACACCTGCCAGGGATAGTCTAGGGCAGAGGTCGTTAAACTATGGGGCGTGCCCCCCCTCCTGGGGCATGGAAGGGCAATCAAGGGGCACAGCAGGTTTTGGATAAGCCCCCATGGTTGGCAGGGAGAAAATACCACCCATTTTTTCTCCACTCGCAGCTCTGTTTCCAGCCCTGCTCCCATCCCCAGCTTCAGCCTCCTGACCTTAGTCTGCATCTTCCCCCTTCCCCAGGAGTTGCAGAAGTTTAGTTTGACTAATTGACTAGTCCATCGACTAGTCAAAGGCTGTGGCTCTGCCTTTTAATTCACTTAAAAGGCTGAAACATAGCAGGGGAGACCCTGCATGAGCCAGGACAGCTGATTCCCAGCTTGCACTGGAGGGAGGGCTGCCTCAGGGCTGCCTCAGCCAGGCCTCTTCCCAGCCCCACTCTAAGCACTGCCCATATTTCCCAAGCCCAGCAAAGCTGCCTTCTCCATAGATCAGCACAGTCCTGATTCCTGAGGCTTAGTCCTGGGATGCAGAGTTTTAACAGACCTAGCCATGTTAGCCAGGACTTTTCCCAGCTCCGATTATAGTAAATTTAGTATATGTTTTCATAGTTTTAAATAATGTTTAAAACAAAATAAAAAAAAATCAGCTCTTGAACTCATTTTTCATCCTCTTAGTTTAACCTTGTAGCCCCACCTGTGGCCTCGTCTTCACAGTGGAAGAGGGAAGGAGGAGTTTTTTGGGTTCTTTTAAATCTTGAGGCAGCTAATGTGCACGAACTATCTAGCCCATTCAAGAAACAGTGAAGATAGGACACTTTATAGTTTTACATAAGGTAAACTAGGTAAGGTCAGCATCAAGCAGAAAGAAAATCCTGGCCTCACCTAGTTTACCATTGCAGTAAAACTTAAGTGCCTTATTTTCACTGTGTTTCTTGCTTGGGATAGGTCATGCACAATAGCTGCCCCGAGGTTAAAATATATATATATATATATATATCTTTTTAAACCAGTGATGACAAGGCTCAAGAGTCAGCCACTATACGTACGGCACTCTTGCAAACACTCACAATACACATTTTTCAGACTATTACCAGTAAACTGTTAACACACCCAGGGAAGAACAAATTTTACTTCTGAATATTTTTAAGGCTAAAACAAGCAGGAAAATAAAATTTAACTTTTCAGGACTTCTTTATATAACAACGAAAAGCTGAAAAGAACACAAACATTATTTTTAAAAAATCCTTTGCAGATCACCTTTCAGGGCAGATTCTAGTATATTTCCAAGGTCCTCTAAATACGGAGACATGATGTGTCTGGAAAATTCTGCTATGCTGAAACAAAAGAATACCAAAAGCACAACTAACTGACAGTATGCTAAAGCTATGTCTACACTAGCATTTTTCTTGATAAAGTTTGTCAGTCACGGGTCTGAACTAGGGATGTATAATTCTGTTAGTTAACCATTCACATCCGTAGTCTGAACCCCCCCAACCAACATAAGTTTCACCAACAAAAGCACCAGTGTGGACCACAATATGTCATTAGGAGATGCTCTCCTGATGACTCAGCTGTTACTGCTTACTGAAGGTGGTTTAACTATGCCATGGGAGAGTTCTCCCCCATTGGCATAAACACCTATTGGGACACCCTATAGTAGCACAGCAGCAGTGATACAGCTGTGTTGCGGCTGTAAGCTTTGTTATGTAGAGACATAGCCTCATTCTCTTCCCTCCCCTGAGGAAGTACAGGCAAAATCCTTCAGGCTAAGCTAGCAGCACTAGTGATATTAATGATTAGTTTGATGTAGGTCCTCAGGAACATCACTGATTACATTAATCTGAGAGCCTTCTTGTTGGTACCTAGATTTCCTTATAGGTCTGCTGCTTAATGTCTCTCCCTAAACAGAAAAAATACAATGGAATTACCATTATTTTTTAAAAAGTGAACAGGAGATGGGGTTGCCTACAAATGGAGCAACTGGCAGCAGAACTGGAATAAAAGAGATGCTCTTCCAAACTAGAGGTTAAGGGTGACGAATAGACAAACCCCTAAGCCAGTCTGATCTCTCCTGAAGAAGCTGGGGTAGCCATGTGAAGGGTGAAGAAAGAGAAAAAACAAAACACTACAGTATCTTTATCTGCAGGATTGGCAATTTGAGAGTGGGGCACGAAGGAGAACCTGGGTGCTCTTGCTTAATTAAATATACACACACAAACTGGTGATAAGCATATGCCTTATTTGTGTGTGACAGAAAACAGATCACAAATATCTAAGTGTAGTTCTGCTATTTTTCATATATTAACATGAATATGGGGTTGTCTTCTTCATAGTTAAATCTTTAGCTGCATTTGAAGATGTGCTACACGGATTACTTTAAATAGATTTTGGGTTTAAACCCCACAGAAGAAAATAAATATTGATAGTCTAGAACTACAGAATGGGAAAGTATAAGAACCACAAGTTTAAGAAATGTATAGTCACAGAGAAGAAGAGATGCACAACAATCTGACCTATTGGATATTTTCTGCAGAATGGAATCCATGATCCCATCATCTTCTACAATCCTTGAGTTAAGAAGTTCTTCCTGTGCCGGGGAGAGATAAGGATATGAAATATTACGAGTCTCAAGTCTTCCCAAAAAAAGCCTGGCTTATTAGATGTGAAATCAATTGCAGAATAAAGTGCTATCATAAACTGTACATACAGACAAGGATTCTATCCCTATTAATGTTCTTTGCTAGAGTTAATAGGATAAATTGGGGTCCAGTTGGTGAAGTGTGTGTGCCTGTCAAACAAAAATTAAAGTTCTTTTGTGTGACACTAAAATACACCTATGGAAAGCAAAAATTTCTTCCAGATGGAGAAGGGGAGAAAATTTGGTAGTACAAAAACATGGACATTCTGGCCTTTGTGAAAAGACTTTATCCATCAGTCTGGTAAGAACTCAATTGAAAAATGTACTCCAGACACTTAAATTTTAGAAAACCTAACCTGTATAGCTTTCATCTTCTGTGATCATCGTTACTTTGACAGCTTGCAAAACACTGAAAATATTTATATTTTCAAAGTTAAATAATGAAGTTATGCAACACTACACAGCGTACTGGCATTAATCAAGCACACTAGGTCAAAACTTTAGTCCAGTTATTTAATGTATATATTATGCTAATATTCTAGAAAGTCCAACTAGATGTGAAGCCCCACTGTATGAGGAATTGTACAAACAAATAACCAAAGGTATTTTACAAGCATGCATTTTGTACAGTAGTCCTGTAACTGGTATATCTGTGGCACTTCAGAAGCTCCCTAACAGATGTGTTCCTTATGTTCCATTCTAAGCTAATGCTAAAACTCCTTATGAATTCACCAGGAATAGGACTGAAGTTGGGGTTATTTCAGTAACGAACAAATTACTACCATATAAACATTATTACGCTTCTGAAGTTTCATTTCTCATTCAATATGGAGATATGGAAATACAATACAGGCAGTCCCCGACTTACGCGGATCCGACTTAGCCCCGTTCGTAAGTGCGGATCCGACCTTTCTCGCCCCGGAGGTCGAGGTAGCGGATTGCTACCTGCGACCTCCGGGGCGAGAAAGCCCCGTTCGTAAGCTGTTCCGGTGCCCCTGGTCTGCTGGAGACCGTCTCCAGCAGACCAGGGGCACTGGGCGGGTTCCCGCGCTTCTGAGGCTTTGCCAGAGCAAAGCCTCAGAAGCGCAGGAACCGCTGCTGCTGCCGCTTGAGAACCGGTGCCTGTGGTCTGCTGGGGACCGTCCCCAGCAGACCACAGGAACCGGGACTGAAGCCGCAGCCGCGGGGGGGAGGGGTCCCGCGCCTCTGAGACTTTGCCAGAGCAAAGCCTCAGAGGCGCGGCACCCCGCTGCCGCTGCTGCTCTGCTCCCCGTGTCCCTGGTCTGCTGGGGGGGGGGGGGCGCGGATAGTGTGCCCCCCCCAGCAGACCAGGCTTTTGTTTTGGACCCTGGAGCAGAGCAGCTGGGGTGCTGCGGATTGGTCCTGCAGCACCCGCTCTGGGCACTACTGGACCAACCCGGCAGCACCCCAGCTGCTCTGCCCCAGGTCCTGATTCAGCCGCTGCTGGTCAGTTTCAGCAGTGGCTGAATCAGGACGCCTGGGGCAGAGCAGATGGGGTGCTGCTGGGTTGGTCCAGTAGCGCCGAGGGGTGCTACTGGAGCAACCCAGCAGCACCCCAGCTGCTCTGCCCCAGGCGTCCCCAAGTCAGCCGCTGCTGAAACTGACCAGCGCTGACTACAGGAAGCCAGAGGCAGAGTTGCTCTGCCCCAGGCTTCCTGGAATCAGCGCTCATCAGTTTCAGCAGCAGCTGACTTGGGGAAGCTTGGGGTTCTTAAGTTGAATCTGTATGTAAGTCAGAACTGGCAGTCAGTTTCAGCAGCGGCTGAATCTGGACGCCAGTTCCGACTTACATACAGATTCAACTTAAGAACAAACCTACAGTCCCTATCTTATACGTAACCCGGGGACTGCCTGTACCACATAATATTCATGTTAACATGTTAGCAGCTACCAAAATTATATATAGACTATTAAAGTCACATTATAAGCTATATTTTTATTGTCAAAATATTGAAGTTTCAGTTTGCTGTCCTGCAATGATTTAGGGGAGTGAAAACAGTAGCAAAGTTCTCGCCTCACTACTGAGGCCTAAACACAATTTTATCCAGCTGTAAGACTCAAAGCTATCACTTTACACTCATGGCTTTCTGCAACAGAGATAAATATTCAATCTGGTTCTTCTCGTTTTAATATTCAAAACTTCCACAGCCACTATTTTCAAATTACTTAATATATACCAGGTGCATGAACGCTGTCTGAAGAAACCCGCAGGTTAACATTTTTCTGTCACTTACACTAAAAGAATTATTTAGTTTGTATCACCAAAATCAAGGGCTAACAAAATGAAATGCCAACCTGGTATTTTATTTTCAACCACAGCCTCAAAGTGAGGATAAAAACTTCAGCATAGAAAAGTATCCACTGTGAAGAGTACTGAAATGAATTGTTCTTTAAACCCTCTTTATTAACTATAACCATATTTCTACTCTATGTACTTTCACTTATATTAAGTCTGTTAATTCATCTTGTACAATAATATGAAAGCTTATATAATTTTAAAAGTATGTACTATGGTCCTGAGAACCCTATCTAGCCTTCTATAAATTTTACTATTTGCTTCAGCTATACCATCTGTATTTATCTGCTCTTTTAGAGTACTTCATATTTAAAATACGTTTTATGTAGGAAAGAGACATATCTTCTTCTCACTATATATTTTAGAAATGTGCATCTGTCCATCTGTGAATCCATTTGTTCAAGAATTCCCATAAACGGTAAGAGCTAGGATTACCACATTTGGTATGTAGCTTCCCCTTATCATAACTTCAAGCAAGGGTAGGGTTTGGTTGTGCCAAGACAATGGAATGTGCAAGGAATTTGATTAAGTCTCATAAAATGGAAAGGGAGGGGTATCCCCAGAATGTGCCTGCTTAGCTGCAACTGTCCTGGACAGGAACTTCTCAGATGGCACCAAGCTGCTGCAGTGAGAGAGTTAAAGACCTGATCAATGCCAGGTAAATCATCTAGTATATTGTATATATACAGGAATACTACTAGGGATGTTAGATAGCGTGTAATTGAATAGCTGTGTAACTGTATCAAATTTTAGTGGTTACAGAACTATTCGATAGTCCCTGGGAGTGGGGCCGGCAGCCAATGTGCTCCCAGTCCCATTCCCAGGGAGCCCCCTGCCACCCTGCGCTGCTGCCTCTCTATCAGAGGCAGCAGTGTGGGGTGGCAGGCAGGAGCCAGTCCATGAGGGGAGACAGTTTAAAAAATGGCTTCCCATGCAGACCGGCTCCTGCCTGCCTCCATGCATTGCTGCCTCTGTATTAGAGACAGCAGTGTGGGGAGGCAGCAGGCTCTGTCCACAGGTCCACTGCAGACAGAGGCTGCTTCATGGCAGCCTCCACCCATGGCAGGGGAGAGGCGGCACTGCAAAGCTGTCTCCCCGTACGTGTGGGCTCCCACCTGTCCCCCTCATCTTCCACACTGCTGCCTCTTTATCAGAGGCAGAAGCACAAGGGTGGAAGAGGGCAGGCAGATCTACTGCTCGCCACCTCTCCACTTGTTGCTTGGAAGGAGTGGGGGAAATGAGTATAGTGGGCAAGATTAACTGATAAACCCAGCCTTATCAGTTAATCATGTAGTCGTCTACATGTTGACATCCCTAAACGCTACAAGAGCTCCTGGAATTCCACCTTTACAAGGATTCCATTGTTTAAGGTGAAGATCCTTGATGATTTCTCTCAGGGGTGGCCAACCTATTAAACAAGAGAAGCTGCCCCTTGAAAAAACACTGGCTTAGACTTTTTGGCCACATCAGGCTTCTTTTGGATGCCGCCATCTTGTGGACACCATTTTGAATCGCTGCCAGACAGCTCTTGTGCGCCGGTGAGCACAGGGAGCCGGGGGCCGTTTGGAGAGGTGTGGGGGCAGCTTCACGAGCCCCACTTTTGGGGGGGGGGGAGAGAAGAGCGGCATGCAGCTCGCGAGCTGTGGGTTGGCCACCCCTATTTTTCTGGAACACAGAAAAATGCAGGGATCTGAAAGTTTCCTAGTTTCTCTCAGGCATCTCAAATTGTAAGTTTTAAGGCTGGGTTCTGTCATGCTATCTTTTGAGCAGAAACATGTTCCATATTCCTGAAAGGCAGGCATTTCTACGTGAATAATCCAAACATTTTACCAAAACATCAAGAGTGACACTATTAAGAAATCATATGGTAGAAATTCCTCTGCCTAGTGTAATGAATATCAATTGTGACCATACTCCTGCAAACAGCAAAGTACCTGCATATTCACATATGAAATCTGGCTAAGTACAGTAAAACTCCTAGTCTGGCATCCAGTTATCCGGCACTCCTGATAGTCCAGCATCAACTGGAACCCGGAACTGCTCAGGTCAGCTGCTCTGATGGCCAGGCCGCTGTGAGACGCAGGCGTGCTGACGGCCCGCTGTGCCACTCACAGTCACCAGCGTGCACAGCGTCCAGCCTGCACGTACTAGCAGCCGACCGCCGAGCACAGGCAGCTGCTTTGAGACCCAGACAGGGGATTGGGTGACAGCAGGGAGGGGAGGTGTTTGGCTCTGGGGAAGGGAAGAGGAGAGAAGGATTGGGTTGCGTACAGCATCCCAGCCAATTCATTGAAAAGCCGTCCGCTCAGCACATGTGCCCCAGTGCCTGGAGGGAGACGTGCGGCTGTACCGGCGGCTCCGGGACCCAAACATAAGGAGGAGGAGGATTGGGTTAGGAGTATGCGCCTCCTTATAGTAACTCCTTATTATCGGCATATCCGATAATCTGGCACCACCTAGGTCCCAAAGATGCCGGATTATCGGAAATCTACTATACATGGATTTCCACACATGCATCATATAGCTTCTATATTCAATACATTGCCCCGTAACTTAAGTATTCCAAGTAATTATTTGCAGCTCATATTTTGCTAATTTAAATTTTGTATTTCAGATAATGCTCATTAGTGTAAGCTGGAAAAACTCAAACTATCATGTCTATTTAGTCTAATAACAAAAAGGCTACTCAAAATTAACACATTTCAGTACAGCATTACAGTATGTGCAAATCTGGAATACATGACGCTGAAATAGAAGCACACGAGAAAAGTGTGATTTCATGCTGGCTCAAACTACCCCATCTAGACCCTGCAGGTGCACTCTAGAATGTTCCTCCATTAACTACATTGATGTGAACTAGGCAAATCTTCGAGCATGCCAGATGGGTCTATGTAGAACATTTATAGCACAAAGCATTAGAGTGCTTTACAAATCATACTCCTCTACTGAAACAAGCCCTAACTTACCACTTAGCTTTACTTCAAAATTAACTGTGCCCCGTAGAGCTATCTGTAATACTTGACTATTTATATCAAGATGGATAGTTATATTCTATCACTAGTTAGAATAGTATTATTAAAATATTAATATTCAAAGCATATGTTTCTGTATAACTGATGTATGCATCCGTGTCTGCTTATGTTCATATTTATAATTTAATATAAAGTTTTAAATCTGGGTAATGAATATAGCTCAATAGCTTCACATTTAATAACTAGTCTCTGTTCATTACGAAACACTGCATTTTATAGTACCATAGTTCATTTCAAGTTAGAACAATAAACCTATTTACACATTTACCTTTAGATGAATAGGTTCCAGCTGTATTCAAGATTCTGCATGCTTTACATTACATCAGCAGTAGTCAAATGGTTAAAAACTAATCTCCACTAGAATAAACTTCTGGTGGAAAATGATTAAAAATTAATCCCATTGCCCAAACTTCTATCTAGAAATCTGTACTCCATCCCACTTCCTCCTTCTGAAACTTTGACCTAGTCTGTGCTACACCCTCCTTGTTGCCTGACAATCTAAGCTATACAATTTCAGCTACACGAATAGAGTAGCTGAAGTCAAGAACTTACCATGGTGTCTTCCATGTTGCCCCAGCTCCCAGCAAAATCTCTCAGCTCAAACTGGCTAGAGGCCTGCCCTTCCCACCCTGCGTAGAGCCACATGGAGCAGCCAGCCACTTTGAACCTGGGGCTGTAGCAGGCAGAAAGCCTGCTTGAGGGTCTTGCTGGGCTTCTGGCTGGAAGCTGCCTAGGTAAGCACCTCCCAACTCCAGCCTGTACCTGGCCCCCATCCCCTCTGCCCCATGTGACCACCCAAACCTTCTGCACCTCCCCTTTCTCAGGTCACAGCTCCCTCCCAGACCCTGCACTCTGTCCTGCACCCCAATCCTTCTAATGAGCAATAAAATTACTTCTAGACTCAGAGGGGGAAAGGAGAAGATTCTCCATTCCAAAGCTGATAGGTGTCTAAAACTCAGATTTTTCTCCCTTAATAGCTGATATGAAAGAATCCCCAAACAAGGCTCATGGTGGGGATAAGTTTCTTAGAAGGGCATAGCCCCATGACTTGTAAGGTCAAAGCAGCAGAATTTTGCTCTAGGATAATGTGATCAAATGCACTAAAATAGAATTATGCTAGTTACTTTTCTTGACAGTTTAACTAGAAATGTTGAGAAGTCCCTATTTTAAGTCTTTTTCAAATGATATCTCCCTGCTGTACAATTCCAGTGCAGAGACATTATTTGGTTTTTAATAGCAGGACAAATTTGTAACAGAGTTAAAATCTTTATTGCTTTGATGTTAATTAAAACTGTTTAAGTGAATGTGAATTTAAGTGAATTTACTTGAAACAAAAAACAAGGCACTATGCTCATAATCCCACATTATTTAATCTTTTTTTTAAAAAAGAAGTTTCTTACCCTGTATCATTTTTGCAAGTACAAGTAATGAAACTCATTTTGTTGCGTGATAATACAATAACTGAATTAATTACCTTAAACAAGATTATGAATTTTGGCCTGATCTATAGATTGAACATAATTATATAGATTACTTATTAATTTTCAGTTACCATCTTTAGGATTGACAGGTCTTTTGTCCCAGGATTAGGCTCAATATTTAAATTATTTTATGGTTGGGAACCCTGATGTGCATCGTTGCAACACTTACACTATAGGAACTATTGTATATTTACAAATATATTTAATACATTTAGTGCAGTTACAAACACCCCAGCTTCACAAGATAGGTAGGTAACGTACATTTATATTTCCTTCTACTCACACCATTCCTTCTTGAACAACCTGCATTGTTATCCATCGTTTTCCTTATCACAAACACCTTCCCCCATTATCACTAGTGGCCATGACTTGGCACTTCCCAAGGACTATACCTCTTTTATAATATGTTACACTGATGTTGTGTTTGATTCAATAGGTGATGTTTCCTCATCTGACTAATAGTGAAGTGTCTTTTTCCTATAGGTCAGTGTTTCATTGATTTTAAATTACTAACATATACATTAATTCGTTACCACGAGCCTTTTTTAGTTATGTATCACATTTGTTATTTCTGTCCTACCCGATTATTTAGTTTGGTCTTAACTAGTTATTTCAGGTTTTTCAAAGTAATGATGTATCCACTAAGTTTGAAGGTATTCTTGGAAGCCCCTATACTATTGAAGGCTTTATTTATTTATTTATTTATTTAGGTGAAAGGACCTGAATATACACACACCTATGTTGCTATCTGGGAGGAAGTTCCCAAGCATATGCATGCTACCTTTGTCTTAGCTCAACATACAAGATGCAGCCTATAAATCTCTTGAGTTATAAGTTTAATATTAAGTAGTTTGGCTATTATGATAAACATGTATTATTTGCTTATAGTTTTGATAACATCTAGAAGTATATAAAATCTAAAGCAGGTTAGCCCTATAAACTACAGCATGGACTTGTCCATGTGACTCCATACTCCATTTTTACCTGTGCTTACCGTGGAAAATTACAAAGGGATTCCCTCCACATGGCAGAAGCTGTAAAAGGCCCTGGAAACGCCTCCATTTTGCCTCTTTCCTGCTCCAGCCTCTGGACTATGGACTTATACTAATGGCAGTGTTCTAGCAAAAAGATTTGAGGACTTTTCAAATGATTTGGAAGCAACCAGAGACTTGACTTAAGCCAACAGTTTATTCTATCCCTATTACAAGCCTGAACTAAGAACTTTACATTTATTGTATAAAATTGGTTCAAATAATCAAATATAACTCTCATCTTTATTTTAATGAATAAATCATTAGATTTTTAGATACTAAAGGGTTGGCATCAGTGTGATTTGTGATAAGATCCAAGATATATATTGACTTGGGTTTATGGCTGGTTCTTTGGGATCAGAAGAACCTGTTCTTTGATTAAATTGGTTTTAAAGAACCATTTATCTTTAAGTCCACTGATTTTGGGCATGATATAAGGACTAGAATGACCAAGGAGATTATTTTTATAACTTGTTAGCCAGCAGAGTCAGACAGAAGTTCATTTTTATTGCTGGTCTGGTATATCTTATGGAAAGATAACGACCAGTTTTGAGGTATATTTGCCCTGTTTCTCAGCAGTGTGTCCTGAATTTGGTATTCTCAATTGTGATTCATGAATACGGTTATAGTGGGCCTGGTAAGAAAGACAAACTTGTGAACGGTACTAGCTTCAACATCAGCACATTCCCTCCGGAAAGCACACAAACATCTACTGAGTCCATTATATTAAAAATGCGGAATATAACTCTGCATAAACCACAAATGCAACATAATTCAGAGTGGAAGCTAAAAATCTGCTATTAAATCATTATGCATTAACTACTTATTACCAGCTGTGTGCTATGTAAACTGACTTGCCATTTAAGACCCACATATAATACTATCCTGTCACTTCAGCATGTCTCAGTACTCCAATAAACCGTATTCAGAGATCCACAAAAATTTCAGTACATGTGCATTTGGCATCCAATTTAACTTTTTTTTTTCCTTCAGAAAAACAAATTGCTGTAGCTGCTTCTAAAGACTTTGTTTTGACAGTAAAGACATATCAGAGCTTTAAATATGTAAAGCAATTTCATAACAGGAAAGATTATGGTTAGAACTCTGTGCTCTGAACACAGATTCATCATGGACCAAATCCTTATTCCTTTCCTATAATTGGAAAAGTAATACAATTCCTACTGTTGTCTCAGAGAAAAACTTCTGTCTATGGAAAACAAAAGGAAAAGCTTAACTTGGGTATTTTTAAATGATACTTGTGAATTCCTAGAGAATCGGATTACTAAGTGATTAAAAATGAATTCAACATTTTGCTAGTGATGAGACCTTCAAACAAAGTCTTAAAAATTTCACAACATACCAATGTAACATGCAAGCTGGCAGCAGTGAAATTATTACTCTCTCTTTGCTCAGCATTCACCAGGGATGTTCACCATCATTTATTTGTGTAAATATGTAACCCCTGGAAATGTTAGTCATTACACATTTTCATGGAGGGAGGGAAGGAAGCAGGAACCTGTGCTTGGGGGGAGCTGGCTTTCAAGATGGGTCCCCGCAAGTACTAACTCCTGCCTGTCCCTCCCTGCTGCCTCTAACAAAGAGACATCAGCATGGTGGGGGGGGGAGGGAGATGAGAAGGTGGCTCCGTGGGAGCAGATACACACGGGGAGCAAGCTTGAAAGCCGCTTCCCACATGTACTGCCTCCCGCCTGCCGCCCTCACCTTCTGCACTGTTGCCTCTCTCTCAGAGACTCGCCATCCCTCCTCCCTTGCTGCTTCCCTCAGCAGCACAGGGGGCAAGCAGAAAGCAGCTTTTAAGACAGATTTTTGCATGTGCTGGCTTCTGTGGTACTACTCCTCCCCCCCCCCCCCCCCCAGAGGCAGCAGCACTGGGACGTGGGGACAGATGGGAGCCCACCTCCCCGCACTTCTGCCTCTGTGGGAGGCAGCAAAGGGGACAGGTGGCTCTGCAGAAGCCATCATGCACAGAGAGCTGGCTTAATATTTGTCTCTTGTCTGTCCCCATGCTGCTGCCTCTGTGGGAAGCAGTGGTAGGGTGGAAGTAGAGGGGGGTAGGTGGCTCTACGGGAGCCAGCACACACGGGGATGGGCACCAACTCCCACCTCTCCCGCTTGCTGCCTTTGATAAAGGGGGATCGGGAAGGGGCCGGGGGGAGTTGTGTATAGACAATACGATTAACCAGTAATCCCAAGCTTATTGGTTAATTGTGTAATTGACTATATGTAAAACCCCTAATATTCCCTGTTTCCCCCCTCACCCTTCTTGTAAGGTTTAAGCAAATTATTTAAACACAATTGCTGTTACTGAATACTTCTAATTCCTAAGTGGCATCCTGGAGCATTTTTTCCACTGTATGCCAGATTTTTTTTTTTTAAATTCTAGGAATAAATAATGTCAGTCATGGGTTTTTTGATATACTCTGAAGTTTGTCAGACATTTATTTCCAAAAACTTTGTAGTAAGGGCAAGCCAGCTGTCCTGCTGAATACAACATGAAATATTATAGAATACATGATGCAGCTCTACTCTTACATTTTCTTAATATTTCTAAGTGGATTCATTATTTTAAATGTATTCTTAAGTCTTCATAAAGTAATCATTCCAAATTACCACATATTTAATGCACCAAAACAAAAATATTATTTTAAACTGATCAAAGTGGTTTAGTGCGCTCATAATGTACAGTGCTTTTAGAAAAAGGGAACACTAATTTATTGTGTGATGTCCACAACAATAGACATGTTTATGAAATATCACACTAAGTTTATGCTAAAAAGGTTTCCAAAGATTTTAAACATAACAAAGGATATTATATCTAACTAAAGCATTGATTTTGGTGGAGGGTACTCTTACAACCAGATATAGGAAAGAAAAGGGATGCTGTTCCTTAGTTTAAGGTCTCTCTTCCATTCGGTTGGGGGGAGGGAGAGATGAAAGGACAAAAAGGACAGGAAGACTTTGAAAGCAAGTTTTGTACTAGTGCTGTCAAGAGATTAAAAAATTAATTGCAGTTAATTGCGTGATTAATCGCGTGCGGTGCCCCTTTGAAATGCTGCAGCGGTGTTTCAAAAGGGCAGCATTGCGGGAGCCCGGGAACAGCTGGAGTCCTCGGCTGACCCCAGGCTCATTCAGCTGCCCCTTTGAGGCAGACCCCACAGAGAATGGGTAGATGATACATTACAGTGTTTCCCAATTTTATTTGGCCGAGGAACCCTTTTCAGAATTTCAAGGAACCCCTAGGTTTGTCAAGAAAAAAAAAGGGGGGGGGAGGGAGGGGAGGACCCACCAATTCATGAAAATCCCCACAAATGCATGAAAATCACATTCCTTCCCCAAGACCCCCACACCCCCCCCTCCTTGAGGCCTCATCTGCTCTGTTCCCCTCCTCTCCATCACTTGCTATCCCCAGCCCTTATACACTCTCACTAGGTTGAGATAGGAGGTGTGGGGTGGGAATGAGGGATTTGGATGTGGGAAGGGGTGAGAAGTAGAAGCTCTGGGAGGGTATTTGGATGCAGGAGAAGGGGATGCTGGCTCGGGGAGAGGGCTCCAGGCTCAGGAGTGTTGGGCTCAGGTGGAAGGTTGGGGTGCTGAGCAAGCCATGGGCTTGTGGATGTGAGGGTGCTGGAGTTTGGGCTGGATATGTGAGGAACTCAGGGCAAGAAGGTTGTGAGTATGACGGGCTCAGGACACAGATTTGCCATGTGTGGATGGTGCAGGAGAGTTGTGGCAGAAAACTGAGGATGTGGGGATGCAGGAGTTTGGGGATGTAAGAAGCTCAGGACAGGGGGTTCCAGTGTATGATAGGCTTAGATTTGGGGTCAGGTGGTGCAGGAGTGTTATAATTCTGCAGTGAGATGGGGGTTTGGCCCCAATTGGGGGCTTGTTGGCCTGGCTTCATTTTTAAATAAAATATTATGTCAAACTCAAAAGGTTTTAGCATTGTCTTTATTTATGAGAGGGGTGACGAACCTGTTTTGAGTCAAAAGTCACTGACCTACAGAAAAGTCTGTTGGGGCAACACAAGTGAGATGCAAAAAAAACCCAACAACCCTCCAAAGACCCCCAAGCCTCACTAATATGGTCACAAATGTGCTGGTGGGAGCAGGGGACAGAGTTCTCATGTATGAAATCAGGACTTCTTGCGCAAGAACTATGATGCTCCCGCTCAGGAATAAGCTCTTTTGTGCAACTGTTCTTGCGCAAGAGGCCAGTGTAGACAGGCAATGTGAATTTCTTGCGCAAGAAAGCCCTATGGCTAAAATGGCCATCGGCACTTTCTCGGGCAAGAGAGCATCCACACTGCCATAGATGCTCTTGTGCAAAAGCACAGCTCGCACATGGCAGTGTGGACGTGTTCTTGCACAAGAACTCTTGCGCAAGATGTTCTTGTACAAGAAACCGCCAGTGTAGACATAGCCTAAGAGTTTCCTCGCATGAGCAAAATAAATTGTGTTGTGCACCAGTACTGTGTTCATGTGGCTGGTTTGGATGTGCCACTGTGGCGCACAGGTTATTAATAAATATTTCTAAACCTTTACCTTTTCTCTCTGCTGCCATGTCTCCTCCCCTTGTTCCATCAGCTCCCCTGGTGCCTGCTGTGTCCCAACTTCTCACCCTCCTCTGCTGTCCTGACTCCTGCCCTTCTCACAGCCCTCAGTCCTCCTGCAACCTGCCCCTTCTCCACCAGCCCTTCTCTCCTCCCTATGCCCACTCCTCCAGGAGCCCCACTCTGATCATGTGAGCTACCCCTCCTCATCCCCTCTTCTAACACCTCCCTCTACAAACCTGCCCTGTCTCTCCCTTCTGGTGGTGGTTCCTCCCCTGCAGGTGTCTGCCCTTCTGCTTCACCACCAGAATCCCCTGGCACTTGCACCTTCTCTTACTCCTGCACCCTCCTGTTGCCTCCCCCTTCCCTCACTGCCCCTGCCTCCCTTGCCCTCTTTTTCCCTGATGCCCACCCCCTCACCAACCTCTGCCCCCGTTCCCCTCATGCCCCTGTGCCCTCACACATGACTTGCTCCATCCCGGCCTCCCTCATGCCCACCCCATCTTTCAAGCCTTCTCCCAGCACCTCCCCGTCCCCCCTCTAGCCCCCAATGCCTTTACCCTCTCCCCTCCCAGCATCACCCTGTCCCCCTACCACTGATACCTCCCCTCCTGCCTTTTTCCTCATTGTCTGCACTTGGCCCCCTGGCATTTGTCTCTCCTCTACCCTGTCCCTTTGGTGCCTTCCTCTCCCCTCCCCCGCCGCACAACCCCCCCTCCTCTCCCAGCCCTTCTCCTTCCCCTACCTTCTGCCTTCCACCTTCTGGGGCTGGAGTCTGCACTCCGTCCCCGGACTCCAAACCCGCAACTCAGCCATACAGCGCAACGCAGCGCCCAGCAGCTTTAAAATCTCGGGCCGTGACATTACGTCATGCCCGGGCATCTCCCCGCCTACCAGTTTGAGCACGCTGTGCAGGGCAGCAGCAGCCAGCAAAGGGAAGCTCACTGAAGGTTGCCCACAGCAGGGACGGGGACAGGGGAGAGATGCTCTGGGCCCACTCCAGTTCCAAATATTGGTGGAGCATGGGCACCACGAGCCCATACAACTCGCTGCCCATGCCTCTGCTGGCTAGCCGGCTCTCTCTCTTTCACAGGGGGCGGGGGGAGTGCCAGCTCCTAGCGGTGCCCCTAGGGTTTCCCAGAGCATCAGTTGGGAAACTCTGATATAGCAGATTGGAGCAGAGCTAGTCTACAGAAACTAAGCCACTTTGCACTGGACAGGGAAAGATGAAAGGAAATGAGGGGGGCATTGGACACCAACAAGTGTTGAGCCCATGGTGGTTGATGATGACGACAACTATTTCTGTCAATAAATTCAGAAAATACTAGTATATACCTGGTAGATGCTTGTTTGTTAAGTAGATTCAGTATTACTTAATGGCTCTTTTAAAGATTAAATGTTATGCAAATAGGTGTAGCAAGCTGGAAGGCTTTTTACTTTTAAAAGATTCAGAGGGTAGGCCAAGTTTGTCTGTAACAGGAAAAACTTAAACAACCAATAGTCTGGTAGCACTTTAAAGACTAACAAAATATGTACATGGTATCATGAGCACAGCCCACTTCTTCAGATGGCCAGAGTGTTGGATGTTGGTTCTGTACATGGGCTGTGCTCATGAAAGCTCATGATACCATCTACATATTTTGTTAGTCTTTAAAGTGCTACTAGACTATTTGTGGTTTAAGTTTTTAATTTAAGTTTCTAGATGTAATCTAGAGGACAACTCACCAGTCTGCAACAGCCTGTTGTGTGAGCCTGCAGGAAGATTCAGAAAAGGGAGAGAAAGAGAGGATCAGTTGAGCACTAAGACCCAGGAAAGGCAATGCTTCTCCTTCTGTCTTATAGCTGATGATCTTGCTGCAAGTCCTCCTTAAAATCAGGTTTTATAATACCAACATGAACTAAATCTTTAATTATTATGGCAAGTGCCATTATTTGCTATGGGCTTTTCTCATATGGACTATGTCAAATAGATTTAACTCCATACATGTAACATGATTTTATAATTATTATGACTAAATTACAAATTTTAAAGTAGGCTGACATCAATGTAAGGCGACAAGGCAGTTACAGATTCAGAATATGTAGATTCCTTCATACTCAGTTAAAGGCAAATTAATAGAACACAACAGATTTTTCTCTATCAGCAGAAAATACTGATATTTCTGTTATAACTGACATGAGCTGACCAATCAAGTTGTATATATGTTTCATACGATGACGGTACTTACCCATCACCTGTAATAGATGCAAAAACAAAACATTTAGCAGCTGTGAGGTGAACAGAAAAGCAACTCTAGTTAATAGCCGAGATCAACACTATAAACCATCCTCTAATGTGGGAACTCATTTTCTATTGCAGAATGATGAAAATCTACAGCACAGTACAAACCCACATTTAGGAGTCAAAGATTTCCAAAAGAAATACATTTTTAAAAGGAAAAATAAATTCTTTTTTTGGGGGGGGGGGAGGGGAGGAAGAAGCGGCATGATTTAAAACAATTCACAGGTAAATCAGAAACAAGAGCTGAAGAATCTTTTTAGTACAAAGAAACCCTTATGACTCAGAATAAGATTAAAAAACACCACTTCCCCACATATACTTGCATTTATCATTACATATTTTATTACAATTAACTAACTCAACAAGGCACACTATTCACTTTATACTACACTAATGCATACAACAGAACCTTTATTTTATCAACTGAGGAGTTTGTAATAATAAAAAAGTTAATGGAACTGATTAGGGATATTAGATAGAATGTAATTCGTTAGTCGTGTAACCGCACCAAATTTTGGCAGTTACATGACTATTTGATAGTCACCCAAAAGGGGACTGGCAGCCAGTGCGCTCCTGGCCTCACTCTCAAGGAGTCTCCTTCCATTCCATGCTGCTGCCACTCTATCACAGGCAGCAGTGTGGGGTAGCAGGTGAGAGCCGGTCTGTAAGGGGAGCTGATTTTTTTTTTTTAAAAAGCAGATAGGCTCCTGCCTACTGCCCCTATCTGCAGGGGGCCCCGAGCTCTCTGCAGATGGGGACTGCTCTGTGGGATGCTGGAGCAGTCCTGGTCTGCAGGGAATCCAGACCCCCAGAGGAAGGGGCTGTTATCGTGGAGCAGCCTCTGTATGCGGAGAGCCCTGGCTGTGGGGGAGAGGAGAAGTGGCTTCATAGAGCCAGGGGGAGCCAGCTTTTAAGCCGCGTTCCCCAGCACAAATTCCTGCTTGTGCCCCCCGCTGCCTCTGTAGGGGGAGAGGGAGGCAGGTCCACATAGCCAACATATGTGGAAAGCCAACTTAAAACCTGGCTTCCTGCTCATATCGGCTCCTACCTGCTCCCCTCACCCTCCATGGCTTCTGCCTCTCCCTTTGTTCTCCTCTCTACTGCCTCTGACACAGAGGCAGCAAGAAGGGGGGGAGGGGGGAGAATGAATGTAGTCAACAGGATTAACCAATAAGACCAGGCTTATCAGTTAATCATGGTAGTTGTTTACACATTGACATTCCTAGAATTGATCATTTGAAAATTACAGTAGATATGGTGCACAATTGCAGTGTCGACCTAGCGTAACAAAGAAATTAAATTTTACTCTCTGGACCGTTTTTCTGTTGTCTTATGCTGACAAATGGTAGAGATTTTCCCTATCTTATAATAATACACAAGGACAACAGTTTTACAAGAGAAGTCCTAAAGGTTTTCATTAAAGCAGCCTGTCTTGTGGACAACCTGGCCACGGTCTTAATTTCTTAGTTTAGTCTACTTAAGAAGGAAAGAAGCTTAGAAAAGGCTTTTCTGAAGTCATTATACAGTAAGATGTCTGCAGCAACAAAATGGCTTTAAGTGTAGGGATGCACATTCTATATTTTTTCTTAAGAGTGGCCAACAAGCTTCTAGCACCCAAAGACTAGTATTAAAGACTGGGAGGAAAAATTTAATCTGAAAAAAATGTGAAAAAACCCAAACCCTTTACTAGATGCCCCCAAAACCCACAGGGAGGAAGACTGATAGAAATGTAGCCGTGTTAGTCTGATGTAGCTGAAACAAAAAACAGGACTATGTAGCATTTTAAAGACTAACAAGATGGTTTAATAGGTGATGAGCTTTTATGGGCCAGCCCCACTTCCTCAGATCAAATAGTAGAAGAAAATTGTCAACACAATTTTGGTTGTGACAATTTTCTTCCACTATTTGATCTGAGGAAGTGGGGCTGGCCCACAAAAGCTCATCACCTATTAAACCATCTTGTTAGTCTTTAAAGTGCTACATAGTTCTGTTTTTGTTTCAGTGAGGAAGATTGTGTTTGTTGGGGTCAGAGAGCAAAAAGACCTGGCTTAGAGGGGTATGTGACAGCATCAGTTATTTATACAATTATATATTATACACACACACACACACACACACACACACACACACACACACACACACACACACACAGAGAGAGAGATTGTAATTCATTTATATATAACATCAGAAGCTAGAACTTGTAGAAAATCGATAGGAAAGCAGAGGGAAACAAGAAGAAATCTATCGCCAGAATTCAACATCATGAGTTTTTAAAAACAATTAGGAACAAAAAGAATCCTAACAATAGTACTTGTCCATTACTAGATGGAAGGTTTAAAATTACCACTAATAATGCAAAAAGGCAGAAGTGTTCAATAAATACTTCTGTTCTATTTTTAACCAGATAGTTGTAGACATGCCATTCTTTCCATTCTACCAGTATCTTAGGATAATGTAAAACAGCAGCTACTAAGTAAAAAAAATGTTTAAATTGGGAGATCCTGATAACTTGCACCTATGAGTTTTAAAAGAGCTGGCTAAGAAACTTGCTAGACCATTAATGTTGATTTTCAATAAGAAGTCTTGGAACACAGGAGAAATTCCAGAAGAAAGCTAATCTTATAGCAATATTTTAAAAGGATGAACAGGATGACCTGGGTAATTACAGGTCTGACATCGATCCGGGGCCAGAAAAAAATCAAGAGGCTTATGCACGACTCAGAATTAAAGGAGGGAAATTAAAGGAGGTTGTGGGGTCCCGGGCACTGGAGGGGGGGGGACCCTATCCCTTTGTCCACTCTAGAGCCCACCCCCATCTCCCTACCTTTAGGTCACCCCATATCCTGCCTTTTTAGTTGGGGAGCCAGCTTCATCCCTGGGGTGGTGGGTGTTTGCTGTCCGGCTGCTGCCTGTGTGGGTGGATCACCCAACACAAGCTTGGCGATGGATGCACCTGGCACCCTTGGGACATAGGACAGATAAGAGGGGGCACAGAATGAGGGCTGGCTGCATGGCTCCACATCTTGCCTGGGGGACCTTGGATGCTGTCAGCCCCTCAGTGAGTAGTTTTCTGCAAATGCCAATTCACATGGGTTTGTGGAAAACAGATCCAGTTAAACTAACATTTTTTAAAACTGAGATTACAAGTTTGATTGATAAAGATAACTATGTTGATGTAATATACAGAGACTTCCATAAGATATTTTACTTGGTACTGCATTAAATTTTGTTTAAAAACTAGAAGACAAAATTAATATGGCACACATGAAATGAGATTAAAATCTGGCTGATTGAAGTTTCAAAATGTAATTATAAATGGGGAATCATCATCAAATGGATGTTATTCTCCAGTTGGGGCCTGCAAAAATTATTGGGTTTTGGACTTGAGCTATTTAACAACCTAAAAGAAAAACAAAATCATCAAAAGATAGATAAGTTGGAGAGAGTTCATAGAAGAAACACAAAAATAACTGAAGGATTAGAAAACATACCTCAGTGTCAGACTTAAAAAAATCTCAATCTATTTAGCTTGAGAAAGACAATTTTAAGGTGTGACAATTACGGTCTAAGTGTCTACATAGAAAACAAATACTTAATAATGAGATCTTCAATCTAGCGGAGAAAAATATAACATGATCCAGTGGCAGGCAGCTGAAAATAGTCAAATTGAGACTAGAAGGAAAGGCCGCCCTTGGTAAAAGTCCAAGATACGTTACAAAAAACTTGGACTGATAGCGAAACAACTTAAAGCGGGGATTTCCCCCCCCCCCCACAGCTGATTTCCATTTGCACAATTTTTTTTTTTTTTTTGCATGCGACTTAAGAGCTGGGAATGGGAGCACTTATAATGCATCCATTCCTACAAGCGTCAATTACTTTAGTGGGGAACACTAGGGCAATTTACAGCAAGGACATCTTTCAAAGCACACATTTTTAATAAAAAGAGAGTAATTAATTAACCACTAGAACAATTTACCAAGGGCTGCAATAGATTCTGAATTGCTTACACCTTTAAAATCAATACTGGATATTTTTCTAAAATATAAGGTCTAGAGTAGTGATTCTTAACCGTACTGCAAATATGGTTCTCAAATATGTTCTCGCACCCCTTATTAAAAAATCATTGAAGTAGGTCAGTTTTAAACCTAAGATATATCATAAAAATCTGGCATGTCTCACACCCCCAGAAAGGGCGTCTCGCACCTCCAGGGAGCGCGTGCACCCCAGGTTAAGAACCACTGGTCTAGAGAGTATTTTTGGAAAGTTTAGTAGTATATGCTATACAAGGTAAGACAAGATGACCTTGGAATCTACAAATCTTCAAAAAAAAAAAGGAAGAGGATACAGGGTAGAAAATAACTTTTTGGTTGGTGAAAGTGACCAACATTAATGTCTGTGGAGTAAGAGTCTCAGAGGGATAGCTGAGTTAGCCTGTATCTGCAAAACCAACCAGGAGTCCTGTGGCACCTTAGAGGCTTAGGCCCTAATAAATCTGTTAGTGTCTAAGGTGCCACAGGACTCTTTTTTTTGGGGGGGGGGGGAGAGGAGAGGAGAGGGAGCATTCACACAGAGTTAATCTGTAATAGCAACACCACCAGAAATAAGGTAGCACTCCTTCCTTATTCTGGAATAACTTCTCCATATACAGTACAAAAGCCTCTGTTCAAGATGTAAATTAGCAAGTAAAAATGTAATTATTTTCACCTTACTTCACAACAACTAATATGGGTTCATTCAATCTTCATTGCATTAGAAGGCAGACCTATTAAGATAAACAACTAGAGTGTGATACCTGTACAATTTAAAACTCCAAAATTTAGTAAAGGGCAAGGTATATTTTAAAAACAAAGGGAGATGCATTTTTTGTATTCAAGACAAACATACCCATAAAATACTTATACCAACAACTCCCTTCACATCAATGCTTGGTGCAGCTTGCCTATAATACAAAATATAGGGCAATAAAATATTTCCACAATGTGATGTGGTAACATTGATACTGTTCCAGCTTTTTTGGACATGGTATGCAAACAGAAAAGTATCATGGTATAGAACACTCAAGTTCTACTTCAAGTGCTAGAGCAGGATTCCCCAATCTCGAAAATATTTCTGCCACCCCTAATTAGGAAATAGCTTTTTATTTTTTTTGTAGCCTCAGTCTTCAGCTTCGCAGGCAAGCACTTAACTAATTTGTGAAATGCATCCAATACCTAACATGAGCTTGTTAACATGCAGAATTCTTTTCCGTTGCAAAGTAACGCTGCATGAAAAGGTGTGTAGGGAGGGGGTTCTCCAAGAATTTTTGAAATCTGTCCACTAGTTTTCAAGATCTTCTTTAAAAGATCTATTCATCAGTTTTAGAACTAAACCACCAGACTTCTCTATAAAACTAGCTGAAGTACATGAGAACTCAATAAATGAAGGATCAAATTAGTGAAATGTAAAAGACACTGTCCCTACTCCTTACTTGTAAAGCGTACTTCTATAAGGCATGCAATATCAATTAGGCAGAAAGACAAAGCTCAGAAGTTTATGTGATTTTCTTCATCATGCTAATGTCTTAGTTTTCTAAAGAAAAGAATATGACTAAAGCATATTTAAGAGTAAAATGTACTTCTCCCCCCTCAATGAAAGAGCTAGGAACGGGCAAATACAGGATTGAGGGGAGGGAGAAGGGAGCATCCAAACTGATATGTATTAAATAAGATCACAGGTAAACATTAAAACATAATTTTATGCACAAAAAAGTACCATCAAGCTGAAGAGTATTAAGAAGCAATTCACAATAATGCTAGCTAGAAATATTATAGAGTATTGTACAGACTTGCACAGGAATAATACCACTAATATCTGAAAACTACAGTAAACAAGAGATTCTTTAACTCACAGATGAAGAAAAGAATCAGAATAAAATTCTATCTATATTACACACAAAAAACTCATTAGGCCAAGGTCAACGTTTCAAAGTACGTGTCAGAATTAAGGCTAGAAACCTTATTTCTGCCCTTTGACCATAAGCATGATAGTTTAATTACATGGTCACATGCTATTTGCTCTACTCTTGCCTCATTCTGTCCACAGGACAAACAGTAAACTAGCCAGAGGGCTGCAAGAAGAGAAAAGATGTTTCCTTGTGTTTAAGGCATTGTGCTGGAGGGTTCCATTCCTGACTTGGACTTTTTGACATGGTTGCTATCTGCTCATGCATGTGCATTAAGATTAAAAAACAAAACAAATGAGCACATTTTTAGACTTCAGCGTTCTTAACTCTGCAATGTTAATGTTCCTAGGAACTATTTTTGTATGGCATTTGAAGGTGTTTTTAAAGAGCAAACTGAAAATACAAAACTGACACGTGGACTCATAGTAATTGCCTACATGGGCCATCAGTGTGGCCAGAGCCCAAGCCCTTTAAATTCCACAGCACAGGCCTCTAGCATTTGGCCTATAAGATTACCTGGTAAGCAGAAAGTAGTTATCCTCTGGAGGCCAGAAGGGGATTTTTGCTTTTGGCTTACAAGTACTTGTTTGACAGAGGAATAAAGGGAATTGGGGATCTTGGATTAGATTCTGACTTTGAAGGTGCGGGAGGGATGACAGCACTGGCAAACAAATAGCTTCACCATATTCATGGGAATGGTGAATGATAATTAACATGCTTTCTCTAACTCAATGGTTGAGAATCATCTACAACACTGTGTATATTACTCATCATTCTATTTCACAAAGGATACCGAAGAACTAGAGTGGATTTTGGTAAAGAGCGATATGAGTCAAGGATATGGAAACTCTTCATATGAAGTAAGGATGAAAAGTTGGTACTCTTTACCCCAGAAAAGGATCTCAGAGGGGTAACCCTGTTAATCTATAACTTTAAAAACAATGAGTGGTCCTGTGGAACTTTAGAGACTAACCAAAATACATAGAATCATGAGCTTCTGTGGGCAAAACCCATTTAATCAAATGAACTGGAGTGGAATTAACAGAAACCAAGATTATATTCTATTTATCACAAAGCAGAAGTAGTACTTGTCAATTGTAGGATTCATATTAGAAAAGGAAATGATTAAGAGAGGACAAGACAATGTATGTTGTGACGGCGCGTTGGGGTCCCCCGTCTCCTGCACCCCGAAATGGCGCAAACAGACTGCACCAGCCAGTGGAATTGAGGGTGGTTTACTGCTCCTCCAGCACAGCGCAGCACAGATGTAATCTGGTCACAGGAACTGGGCTAGGATGCCTCAGGCCCCCTTGAGATGGGGGAGACTGGGCCCCTAAACTCCAGCTCCTCTCCCTAGGCTCTCCTCCATGCCCTCCGACAGCCAGCAACCAACTCACTCACTTCCAGCCCTGCCCCCCAGCCAAGCAGCATTCCACCTTCCTTTGTTCCTCTCCATGGGGGTGTCTGGCCACTGGTTTGCATAGTGACTCATCCTGTTTTGCTGGGTCGTGGTACCCACAGCAGCCAGTGGGGGTTCCCCCAGAGCCAGCAGCATAGAAACCAGCCAGGTACCCCCACTACGTCACATATGTAAAATAAAAAATGGCATAAAAAGTGGATCAAGAATTTCCATTCTCCCTGTCTCTTAACACAAGTCACCCAATGAAATCAATAGCTGGAAAATTCAAATGCAATTTAACGAAATACAGTGGAACTCACAGACCCAAAAAGTTGATACCAAGAAAAGATGTGAATATCAATAATATACAGAATTTATCATAATTGAAGATAAAAATTGTGTGGAAGGGGTATTGTGCTTCAAAGTTTAAATCAACTGGTAAAATTATGATGAGATCTACTACAGGGGCAGAATACTCCACAGTTGCCTACTGTGGATTCTTACACTTACCTTTAAACAACCAGGTACTGGCTACTATCAAAGAGAGAGTACTAGACTAGATGGATCTAGGCAAATATAACTTAGATAGGGCCACGATAAGGTGGGTGCATAATTGGCTGGATAACCATAGTCAGAAAGTTGTTGTTAACGGTGCTAAATCCTGCTGGAGAGGGATAACAAGTGGAGTTCCGCAAGGGTCTGTTTTGGGACCCGTACTGTTCAATATCTTCATCAATGATGTAGATATTGGGATAGAGAGTACGCTTATTAAGTTTGCAGATGATACCAAACTGGGTGGGGTTTCAACTTCTTTGGAGGATAGGGACATAATTCAAAATGACCTTAGCAAGTTAGAGAAATGGTCAGAGGTAAACAGGATGAAGTTTAATAAAGAGAAATGCAAAGTACTCCACTTAGGAAGGAACAATCAGTTCCATACATACAAGATGGGAAGCGACTGTCTAGGAAGGAGCATGGCGGAAAGGGATCTAGGGGTCATAGTGGACCACAAGTTGAATATGAGTCAACAGTGTGATGCTGTTGCAAAAAAAGCAAATATGATTCTAGGTTGTATCAACAGGTGCGTTGTAAGCAAAACTCGTGAAGTCATTCTGCCGCTCTACTCTGCACTAGTTAGGCCTCAGCTGGAGTACTGTGTCCAGTTCTGGGCGCCACATTTCAAGAAAGATGTGGAGAAATTGGAAAAGGTACAGAAAAGAGCGACAAGAATGATTAAAAGTCTGGAGAACATGACCTATGAAGCCAGGCTTCATGAACTGGGCTTGTTTAGTTTGGAAAAAAGAAGATTAAGGGGGGACATGATAGCGATTTTCAAATATCTAAAAAGGTGTCACAAGGAGGAAGGAGAAAATTTGTTCCTCTTGGTTTCTGAGGACAGGACAAGGAGTAATGGGCTTAAAGTGCAGCAAGGGAGGTTTAGATTGGACATTAGGAAAAAATTCCTAACTGTCAGGGTGGTCAAATATTGGAAAAAATGGCCAAGGGAGGTGGTGGAGGAATCTCCCTCTCTGGAGATATTTAAGAACAGGTTAGATAGACATCTGTCAGGGATGGAGTAGACAGAGCTTGGTCCTGCCTTGAGGGCGGGGGGCTGGACTCGATGACCTCTCGAGGTCCCTTCCAGTCCTATGATTCTATGATCTTAGGTCTGATACAATAAGGCAATTCATGTGGTCTGTGCAAATTCCCTGAGACATATTTAACCAAGAGGAAACCTGCAGAGTATTTGCATGTTTGGGCCAGCCCAAAATTTCATACTATTTATGTGATGTTGTTTATGCCACTTACATTAAAACTATTACATACAGTAATTTCCTTCTGAATGCATTTAATTTATATAAAATACTGTCCCCTTTCACCTCTCTGGAGGATAATTCATTTAGAGCAATAAAATTACCACCATCTTCATTAAATGAGGACACAGGAAACCTTTAAGTAATTTTAATCTTGTTTTGAAAGTGTGCTTTTAGTTATTTCTCCTAAGAATAGTTGATTCTTATTGGCTGATAATCATTAAAATGTGTAATTAAACATATCCTTTATGCTAAATGTAGTGCCTTTTTTTGGCGCTAACCAGGGACAAAAATCTGTAAATGAAATGTAAGTGATTAAATATTTTAATGTATCCAGCTTTTCAATTTTTTATATTTTATGGCAGAAAATGGTGAAAGATGCATTTTTTAATTTTTATAATTCATATTTTACTTCTGCTTTATGTTAAGCTGTACTTTAATGGGAATTCAGTTTCAATTACAAATGCACAAAACCAGCATATTTATATTAAACAAAACTATGTTTGGTATGCTGGAAACACAAGAAAAATGTTTATCAAAATATTTTGCATATAATGCTGATTAAACAAAGGGAGGGATTGCTTGTTATTAGTGTATTGAACCTTTTCTGGTCACCATACCCTTAAAGGTTTTAGAACTAGTAGCCTGCATCCTATTATAAATAGTTTTTGTTAGGGCTGTTAATAAATGGCAGTTAAACAATTAACTCAAAACAAATGAACTTGATTAAAAATAATTGTAATTAATCATAATTTTAAATAATATAATACCAATTTGTTTTAAAATATTTTGGATGTTTTTCTATGTTTTCAAATATATTGATTTTAATTACAACACAGAACACAAAGTGCACATTGATTAGTCTATATTACAAATGTGCACTGTAAAAATAGTATTTTTCAGTTCATCTCATACAAGTATTGTAGTGCAGTCTCTTTCTTGTGAAAATGCTACTTACAAAAGTGATTTTTTTGTTATATAACTACACTTGAAAACAAAATAATATAAAGTCTTACTTTATATACACTTACAAGTCAACTCAATCCTACTACTTTTTCTGCCAATCACTAAAGCAGGTTTGTTTACATTTATGGGAGATAATGTTGCCTGGTTCTTATTTACAAATCTCACCTGAAAGCAAGAACAGCACTTTTGTAGCTGACATTGCAAGGTATTTACATACTAGATATGCTAACATTCATATGCCCCTTAATGCTTCAGCCACTATTCCAGGGAACGTTTCCATACTCATGATGCCCGTGAAAAAATGTGTTACATTTTGACTGAACTCCATAAGGTAGAATTGTCTGTTTCCTACTCTGTTGTTTCACCCACATTCTGCCATATATTTCACATTACAGAAATGTTGTTTGATTTAAGACACTTTCATTGTAGGTCTGACAAAATGCAAAGAAGGCACCAATGTGAGATTATTAAAAATATCTATAGCACTCACCGCAAGATGTATGAATATTTGAAGTGTCTTCCAACATCTGAGAGGACAAGGTGTGGAAAATGCTTTCAGTAGTTTTAAAAGAATAAGATTCACATGCAGAAACAACAGAACCCAAACTAACAAAAAAGAAATCAACCTTTTGTTGGTGGCATCTGATTTGGATGATGAAAGTGAACATGCGTCAGTCTGCACTGCTTTGGACTATTATCAGGCAGAATTTGTCATCAGCACAGACGTATGGCTTCACGGTGGCCAAAGCATGAAGAACTTTGCACAGTTCAATGATTTGACTTGTTTTGAAAATTAACAGAACACAGTTACTTGGTAGTATCATTTTTGGTACTTAATTTAAAACAGATTACAGTTTAATAAAATTAGGCCTTAATATAGGTGTTCATTGTTAAATTTTTAAATAAATACTTTTTTAAAAAAATAGCCCATTAATTTAAAACTATTAATTTTTAAACCACTTTTAATTCTCTGCCCTTTTTGCCTTCCACTTCAATATTGTGACATTTTCCCCGATTTCTAGCATTCACTTTTCACACTTCCTTTTTTGAATTCTGTTAATCCATTTATGCTGTTATTGGCTCTCTCTAGAGAATTTTCTCTAACATGTCCAATTGTAGATTATCACAATAAATTATGGTTGCCTTCTCTATATAAACAGAGAAGTCTATGCTGGCTTCATAACCAGCAACATTGTAACAAAATCATATGATGATCTGTAGTGAAATTAGGATTTCTAATTATACTTGATATTCTTTCAGATTAAAGATTTAAGGTTTGTTAAAATTAAATTGTAAGTTTAGGGTTCATTTTAAGTAAATTGATGCATCGCCACACACTTAACTCTATAAATATCTATAGCAAAACTGAGATGAACAGATATAGACAGTAATTACATATCAATTAGACAAACAGCATATACATAAATACTTATAATGAAGAATTTACCTGCATATACTAAGGATGTTAACTATTTAACGGTAGAGCTGAAGCAGCCCTCTGCCTGCTGTGGGCAGAGGGCTGCTTTAGCCACATGGGGCCCACCACGAGAAGGGGTGCTTCAGCCCAACTAGAGCAGCCCTTGTTCATGGCAGACATGGGACGCCGCAAGGAGAGGCACTCCAGCCTAGTGGGAACAGCCCGCAGCTGTGGTGTGGGGGCCAACCTGCCTCCCTGATAAATCAGTTAACTCATTAAAGTTAACATTTAAGCATTTAACCAATTTAATGATATTTTACATCCCTAGCATATACATCTGTATAGATATGCACAAAATGTCTAAATGATAAATTAAAGATGACCTACAAAAATGTCCTTCAGACACAAAGCATGTACCATATACCTTTACTCATTAACAGTTCCTGTGTACACGATCAGGGCCAAAATTAAGAAGTGTCATTAACTTCCAAAACACATACTGAATGTCTCTACTATTCAGGTCAAGTGCTAATGTAACACTATCGCCTTAAAAAACACACAACAACTACTTTCTTTAGTTTCTCCAAATAATGCCATTGGCTCTAGTTCTATGGTGCATCCTAGAATAAATGTTTCTAGGATATCATAACCAAGAAACGCTATTAAAGCAGACCTATCAATATTTTTCTCTTAACTTTTCAAATTATGTAACCTGAAATTCATTTTCCCCTCAGAGTAATAGGTAGGACATAACACCAAAGTAAAGCCCATGACACAGCCATTAAAATTGGAATGGAATCTCCACAACTTCAAACAATGCCCCAGAAATAAATAAATTATAAAATGGCAGTGACAATCTAATTAGCAAACTCAGAAGGGACACTATCAATTTACATTTTTTACAGTTTCTCTCATATATACATATACTGTATGTGTGTGAGATTATATACACACACACACACACACTTACTTCTCTTAATTTAAGGTTTTTTGTATAAAAGTGACAGATTTCAAAAATCTAAATTCATTTTTTCTATATAGGGTGTTTGTTCAAGCTGCAAAAATGCATTTAAAAAAAATCTAACAACTAACACTGAAAAAGAACTAGTTAGTTTCGATTCCAGGGTCAAAGTCTTATATTAGTTCAATCATTCTATATTTTGGCTGGAAATAAAAGGAGATACTTAAAATGTATTGATGATACAGTACTGCAGTTTTATTTTGAAGTTCTAGGAAAATATTTTGCAGGACCTCATTGTATTTTTAAATATCCACTCTAGTTTTGGGAGATACACTTGACTCAACATTTTCCCCTCCACACTTAATAGATCGGCCAGCTCTGCCATGACATGATTGATATCGCTGTTCCTTGTCAAATTACAGGCAGCAACGTATCTCTGTTATAAAAAATTCAACTGAAATATTTAACAGGCAAAAATACATGACTCTATAGTTAAAATAAATGAGAATGCTATATGAATTTAAGATCATCTTTCATCCAGAACTTACAAATCAGAGCCTAAATGTGCAAGCCTACCGTATGCACAAATGGTCTCCAAAACTGAGTTCAGGAGAAACAGTAAAGAGGACTTGCAGAACCATGGACCACTTCTCTTACTAAGGGCAACCTGGAACTAACATATGCAACAATAGGAAATAATGTGAAAAATCTGCCAGTAGGGTGTTGCTTACTTTTGGACGAATGGGTCCCAAAATGTAATTGTATTACAAAATTAGTATAATAATTCCATCCAAGCTTAGTGGTTATTTATCCACATTAAAAATACAACTCTATTTTAGTTGTCATAGGCAGTGTTGACTTCCAGATATTATAAACACAATAAGGAGGGTTGAATTGGCCCAATAAAATATATTACCTCACCCACCTTCTCTTTCTCTTAGTAGTGAATTTGTTCTGTTCAATGAAGGCCTGATTGTGGAATTATTGGGGGTGCTTCTAGTCAAGAAGAGATGTACACACAGGCAAGAATCAAACTTTGTAAGGTACCTGTTCACATAATGCTAGTATGAGATATGCATAATTAGCTTATGCCCATGAGCATCAAGAAAAATCTTCACTCTTCCACTATACCAAATGACAAAAAACAATCATGTTCTTTTTATTGTCCATCACCCATGTCAAATTGTCATGAAAATGTGTCAGCCTAGCACAGCACATACACACACGCACAAAGTATTTGTTCATGCTTTACAACAAGATGAAAATTAAAACAACAACAAAAAGACATACCTAAGGAAACTATTTGCCCAACTACAAAATTCCTGTCCCTCGTAAGCATAATTTTGTAATGCTAACCTTCTACATATTCGTTTAAAAAAGCAAGGAGTGACATCTGATACCGCTTTTAATTTTCACAGCCTTTTATTTCACTGATATCATTTACAGTGATACAAAATATCCTTAGATGAGATCAAACGTTAAACAAGTATATAACCCAATCCTTTACTCGTTCTGTAAAATTTTTTTTAATACAGAGTTTTGCATGCCAAAAAAATAAATGACCCAGCTTTCAGCATAATTCTCAGTTACACTGTAACAAAATGTCTTTCCAAGTACCCGTATTTGCTTTTAGGTGATGAGAAATTTGTAGATTAATACATTAAGGCAATAATTTTGTTCACTCCTCCGTTGCTCTGTGAAAGACATACACAAACAGGGAAGTAGTGAAACCAAGCAATGTCAAACCATAAAGCAAATTGGAAGTTTTTTCAAATGTTTCTGTTACAATAATGTCTGAGTACTATCTGCAACCATAGTAGATAAAAAGCCTGTTCACATAGAAAATTTTTTGAATTGACAGTGCCTTACAAGTTTTTAGATTAGTCATCTGTTTACATTCAAACACCTCAGAAAACCAAAAATGGTCTCAAACTGTAGATATCATAAGTATTGAAATCACTCAAACACCATTCTCCTGGCTTTTTAAGAAAATTCCCCCAATCCCTTCAAAATGTCTCTCTGCCAACTAGGAATTAAACTAGCCCAATAATATATGTATCATCATCATCACAAAGATTTTAACACAGCAACCTACCTAGTATTTTTTAACAAAAGATTCAGGTAACCAAATGCAAATTGTTTTCTGCTGGTTAACTTGAATCCAACAACTAAGTTTCCTTGAATATTTGATTTTTTTAAATTGAGATACTCAAAAAATGTTTCAATGGACTAATTTAAAAATTTAAAACAGCATCCTTCACATTGGTTCTAATTTTTTTTAAAAGAGTACTGCTCCTCTGATATTTAAAAAGACTTTTCAGCAAGAGGAAAAAAGTCTAAATATGAAAGTGACTGTACATAAGTCCTGTAAAATTCATAAAAAGAAAAATCTTTCCTTCTCACTGATTTTTTATTTTTACGACGAGACATTACTTAACAGAAGTTACACCATTTTCTGAAATGTGGTTTTCAACATCATATTAAGGTTTGACTTATTAAAAACACTAGTATCTGTTATTCCATGTTGCAGAAAGAATATAGTACAAAGTAATTTGAATTATTGCTATGGGAACTGGCAAATTAGTTTGTCTTGAAAGCAATGCAAGAAAAATGCACTGGTGAATTTGGTTTTTCAGTATTTCATTTCTGATTCGCTGTTTCTAAAGATGAAATTACTCTAAACATGCCTTCCCACAGTACATTTTGAAATGTAATGAAGTGATTTCTGGATTATCTTCTCTTTGAATGCAATTTTTATTTAAAAAAAAACCAAAGAAAACACAACAAGAAAAGGTAAGTTTATCCATGATCCTCAGAAATAAGCAGTCTCTCCTTCCCTTGAATTCTGACAAACCTCGTCTCTCTCTATCCAGATCTAATCTGCAACTCTGTTCAGAACAGACAGTGTACTGCAGTGTGAATGGACAGCCAGGTAATTTTATGAATGGAGCAGATCACGTGCTCGCAGCACCTCCCCGAGCTGATATTTCCCACATAACTCTGTCAACAACCAATTTTTTTAAATCAAGTAGTCCTGGAAATCCTAATGTTCAAACTTCCTACAATACTCAGACTGTTGACGTGCAGGAAAGGCCTATACAATTCACACGGCAGGTCTTGTTGAATGTCAACGGTGGTGTTTTAATTTTTTTTTATGAATGGAAATTGTGGTATGCAAATTAGAACGATTCACAAAAAAAAAACATGGCGACTGCTTCTGCCTCGTTACACTGATACTGGAGCAATTCACCTTCTAAACCACTGCAATGTAACATTTCGTGCTTTATCTACTGTAGCTTAGGATTTCTCAAAACACTAGTTATTCAAGTTTGAAAATTTAATCAATGTGTTAAAAAGAAAAAAATATTTTCCTTAACGATTTTCCTTTCCTTCCTTATATCTTAAGGAATGCTTTATTTAGCGGAATGCCTGTAAATGGCAATCTACCTGCACTACCAATGACACAGTTTTGTCATATAAATGACAAATGAACTCGCTATTTAAAATACATTTTAGAAAGCACAGGATGATTATTTTCCATCACCAAGAGTTGAGTCTGCACTATGACAAGCCACATCATTCGTAAAACGAATTCCAGCAAATGACTGAATTGCAAATCATTATTCTGGAAAAGATTACATAGCCTCTTGCAGACAGAGGCACTGGTAGTAACCCTCATGAACTTTATACCTTTACACGTTTCTGATAAAGACTGAGATCAACATACCTCTAAATACTTTGCACTTGTTTTTAAACGCCACAAAGGGACTATTTACTAACAGAATATTATTTCTTCCCTTCCACTCAAAATGTAAATATCATAGACTAAAAGCAGTAGGATAAATATCTAAAAATCGCAAGAGGCGGCCTGACTTCGTCCAATCTCGATATATTAAAACTGTAAGAGACTCGCCCTCCCTTTACCCAAGAGCTCATAACTTCAGGGAAAAGTTTAAACTTTATTTACATTGACTGACTCATCCCATTAAAATTCAACAGCAGTTTCCTGCAGGATGAAGCTCCCACACACTAATTTCCATGTGAAACATCTGTGAGATAGGATTTGACCCTAGGCGGCATGTAGAGGAGGGAGGTGCACTGTTCGGACATTAAACCCCCACCTTTCCCCAAGTTCAACACACGCCGCCGCCAGTACCTGGCCACCTTTCTGTCATGTTGTAATTGCACTACACAAACACGGAGACTGGCTCCCGAGCTTTATGAACAAACCCCTAAGACACAAAAAGAGACCCCAGCGTTTCCATAACACGGACAATCCCTACGCGCAATACACACATAGGTAGGGCCACAGACCATCCGACAAGCCAGAGCAGTCCTGCACGGAACTGCCCAACGGTAGAAGCAGAGGAGGCAGGAAGCAGAGGGGTCAGAAGAAGAGTAACAAATATTTGCTTACTCGTTGTTAGAAGTCGCCGTCTCTTCGCTCATTTTTTTCCTCACCGTGATCCGACAGCGAGATGGAGCAGCAGCACCGACGCAGCCAGGGCGCAGCAGGAACTCACCAGAAACCTCACCATTGTTAACCCCCGAAGCTGCCTCTCCAACGAGAACAACAGTGAGGGGCAGCGGCAAGTCTTTTATCCCAGAGCCGCAGGGACCCTGCTGTCCGGCACTGGAGCGCAGCCCCCTGCCTCAGCGACGGTGGTGGCCGCAGCTCCTCTGGTCCGGAACGGGCACAGGCTGGCGCTGGTGGAAAAGGCAGGCTCCCAGCTGCAGTGAACTCCGCGCCGCTGTCCTCCCGCTGCAGCTCATCTCCCGCTGCAGCTGCCTTCAGCGCCCTCCTCCTCCTCCTCCTCGCCGAGCGGGCTCGCCCCTCGCAGCCAGCCCCGGGGCAGCAGGGAGGGGGAGCAGCCACAGAAGAAATTCCTCCAAACAGCCGCGTCCGCCAGCCGAGGGGGAAGGGAAGGGAAGGGGGCGCGCGGGGGGAGGGGGCAAGTCACGCACCCCACCCTCAGCCAGCCACAGCCCCGCGAGCAGGGGACAAGCCCGGGGGTGGGGGCGGCGCGGGGAGGCGCTGCGAGGGGGGAGGGGGCGGCGGGATGCGTCACGGCTGCTTGTGTGAGGAATGGGGGGACGCAGGGGCCAGCGGGCGCCCCGCGGAGGGGCGGAAGGGAGAAGCCCCCAGCCGGAGCCGGCGAGAAGTTCAGCAGCCGCGCTCCATCCCCGGCGGCAGCAACTCCATTAGCCGCAGCCCCGCGCTCGCCTCCCACCGCCTCGCAGGAAAACTGGGCGGAAGCGTTGACTTCAGGCTCCTTCCGCCGCCACAGCTTGATTCCAAATAACCACGGGCGGGTGGGGGGCGGCAGAGAAAATAATCCCTTCGGCCCCCTCCACGCCAGCCGCTGGAGAGGCCTGCCGCGCGGCCCCGCTCGGCGCCTCCGGGGCCAGCTTAGTGGCGTGAAAGTAGTTCCTTCCCCTCCACTCGTTTCCCAAGGAGTTGTCAGCGGCACACACTCGCGGAGGGATCTATAAAGCACTGCACTCGACACCCCCCTTCGTTTCGTCCCTGTGCATGTGTGAGAGAGAGCGCGAGCCTGTGTGTGTATGTGCGCGTGTGTGTATGTGAGGGAGAACGGAGGCGAGTAAGCGAGAGAGCTGGAGCTCCTGCCTGCGAGATCTGGGAGGGTGGAGGCCCAGGGAGGTTGCAGGGTTGCAACGCAGCCCTTGCACACAGTGCTGGCAACTAGCTTCCAGTCTTGCAAAGTTGGATCGGACAGTTCTGGTCTCTTCCTGTCAGGGCTGGAGTCGTTTGCAGGCAGGGAGGCTGCTCTGGTGCCGCACAAAGCGTGTGCATGGCACACACTCATCTGTTACTCTTCATGTAAAGTGCTGCCACACTGCAAGGGGGCGGATCGGGTTAATGCACGCAGCGCTAGTGCTGAGGTTGCATTGCTGCACCACAAAACATTGAATGGTATACATCTAGTGCTGCCGGGCTACACTGGATTTGCTTCTGTTCACGAAGGAGGGAATGGTTAATCTGTAAGGAGCCTGCTTCCATGGCAGGCAATGGGATTTTTTGCCATTGAGTTCAGTGGGAACAGGATGCTGCTCCGGTTCCATGCCAGTAACTGCAGAACTTGCTCATTGCATGCATTAATCTATTTGCCAATACAAGGAATCAATATACCTTCTGTAAGCCTGATCCAATGCTTTTCTGTCCAATCATTTTTTTTTTGGAATGCACGGATTTGTTTCTGACATGCTTGGAGGGGGGTTGCTAATAAGCATGAGGTGTAAGATTGCAGACATGGAGGAATGTGAGAAGGGATAGTGTTTGCCGTCAAAGGTTGAAGCGTGGCCTGACACACTTCAAACAAATGCCGTTCCTTCTCCAGTACATGCAAGAGGCCCGTGACTGCAATTTATCATTGCTAGCAGCGTTTACACAGACACATGCAAAGTGTTTTTAGAGAATTGAGTGTTTCCTCGTTAAATTCTCCTATAGGCTTGACGGGCTTCTTTACCAGCATGGATAGCTGAGATATCAGCAAAAGCAGTACCAAAGTCTCTTTGTTTTGTCCTAGGGAGGAAGGTGACTAGAAGAAAACAGAACTGAATTTTTAACAAAGTATGTTGTCAGTGTATGTAACTCTTTCATGTAATTCTTTATTGTTGCTGCTTTTATGAACAAAGATAGAAGAGAAAATCTAAAAACATGGTTAATTTACTAAGTATGTGCTATGCTTGACTTTATTCCATCCAGTTTAAATTCTTGTGGATACACTATCCATAAAATGCACTTTACTCACAGTAACCTTTAAGTTTTGAAGAGAGCCCCCTTTGCAATTAGTTTTTTAATCATGTAAATCTGGAAGCAGTTTACTGTGCTGTTCCATAACACAGTGTTGTAGTAGCTGTGTTGATTCCAGGTGGGTCAGGTAATATCTTGTTTTTGGACCAACTTCTGTTGATGAGAGAGAAAGAGAGAAGCTTTCGGGCTGCATGTGAACTTGAAAGCTCATACCTCTGACCAACAGATGTTGTTTCAATAAAATATATTACTTCACCCACTTTGCCTCTCATGAAAAATATATGGAACGCAGACTTGACCTCCTCTCTAAAACAAATGCACAATAAAATGAAAGCATTTGTAACTATTCTAGGATAGGTAATACAGGAGGCAGTGGCTAAAACCCAGACTAAACCCTTTTCAGAAGCTTATACAATAGACATGTTACTATAGAAGACTTCTTTGCCTGATTTAACTGAAAATAGAGATATAGTGAAATATGCACTTGAAGGTTATCTCCCTCTCTTATATTTTCTTATCTACCTCCCTTACACATATACCATGTTTCCAGTATATTTTTGTTTTACTTCAAACAGTTTCTTACTAGCCACCTTGGGTAGCTTAGGACAAGCTTCTCTTTCTCAGGGGCATGGTACCTTTTGTGTTCAAGATTCAGCAATCGCTCCCAGACATATTTTTGTGAGGAACTGTCCTTAAAGCAGTCCAAGAAGATACTAAGCAGTCCAAGAGTAGCACCTAAAAGCTTTGTCATGGACCAGGACTCAATTGTGCTATGAGCTGTACAAACATAGCAACACAGATGATCTATGCCCCAAAGAGCTTACACTTTTATTTATTTGTACCTTCTGTCAAGGAAGTTAAATAGACCCATTTTTATCTAACATAGTATGATGTAATCATGCAAAAAGGTCTTTCTTTTATACATATTTTAAGTTCCTTATAAATAGGCCTGATAGAAATTTTGTGTGTATTTAAAAAGAGTTTTGACTTAAATATCATGGAACAATTACAGTAACTGCTATTATCCTTTTTCTGATAATGGCCTTTAACACATATCTCAAACATGCAATAATAATATTATCTTCTCTTGCTTAGAAGGATGATAAGAACATTAATTAGTAATTGTTTTGTAAAAACATAAGGCATTTACAAATATAATAATTTTAAAAATATTCTGTCCAAAGAATAGATCAATCATGTGGCACAATTCCATTTCAATATATAAAAATACATCCAACAGCCAATTTTTGTACAAGATTTTTTACAGTATAATTAGGGCTTCTTCTTTGGGATTTATTAAATTCATTAGAGGTATTTTTAGTAATTTTAAAACTCTATTAGATGTCTGGAAATGATTTTTATGTAGATATAGATGTCCAGAAAGGAGTTTTGGGGCTTCCTCTTTGTATATATTGTAATGAATAATCTCTTAATAATGTTCCAAATGCTCTTTTATGTAGTGCTGTTTTGAACATTAAGGCAAAGTGGGGAACGTGAAGCGCACACCAGCAGAGCCTACATGGACCAATTAATGTGCAACAAGATAGCGTGCTTTGGAAATCACATTCCCACAGTCTGCACTACCGTTTCCAGTATTCACTGGATAAACAGCCAATTCCCATTTTCTCATGGGGGTGCTATATAGGTATTTGTCAGTTAAAACAGAAAATCAGAAGCCCTAAATATAATCTAGAAGAACAAAATAGTTATTCGTATCACACCATTTGTGAGAAAGGAGGTAAATATTTTTATTCTGAGCCACAGACAAAAGATTACCTAGTTATCTAAGTGAGAGTGTTTTTCAGTTTACTTTCTGTTTTGAGACTGGCAGATAATGTGATTTCCTGTTAATTTAATCTTTGTTTTATACTGGTTTCAAAGTTTAAATGGCTAAGATCCTGTAAATTAATAGTTTATAAAGATAAGTTGATTAATATGTTTGAGTACAAGAAATGCTCAGGAATCAGTTCATTTTGTCAGATGATGATATACTTCTATATATATATGTGAAAGAAAATTTAAAATCAAATGAAGTAAAAATCTTAAATGAATCAACATGTTCCATAGATCTGCTATGGATAGTAATTCCCTGCTGTAATAAGAATATAAGAGTAGGGATCTATTATTGACCACCTGACCAGGACAGTAATAGTGATTATGAAATGCTAAGAGAGATTAGAGAGGCTATCAAAAAGGGGAGAAGCAATTCTCGATTTAGTCCTGAGTGGCACGCAGGATCTGGTCCAAGAGGTAACTATAACAGGACCGCTTGGAAATAGTGATCATAATATAATAACATTTAACATTCCTGTGGTGGGAAGAACACCTCAGCAGCACAAATTGTGGCATTTTATTTCAAAAAGGGGAGCTAAGCAAAAATGAGGAGGTTAAACAGAAATTAAAAGGTACAGTGACTAAAGTAAAATCTCTGCAAGCTGCATGGACAATTTCAAAGATACCGTAATAGAGGCCCAACTCAAGTGTGTACCCCAAATTAAAAAACACAGTAGAAGAATTAAAAAAGAGCCACCGTGGCTTAACACCCATGTAAAAGAAGCAGTGAGAAATAAAAAGACATCTTTTAAAAAGGGAGGTAAATAGACAGGAGCATAAATACTGCCAAATTAAGTGTAAAAATGTAATAAGAAAAGCCAAAAAGGTAATAACAAAATGTTTTTAAGTACATCAGAAGCAGGAAGCCTGCTAAACAACCAGTGGGGCCCCTGGATGATTGAGATACAAAAGGAGCACTTAAAGACGATAAAGTCATTGTGGAGAAACTAAATGAATTCTTTGCTTCAGTCTTCACGGCTGAGGTTGTTAGGGAGATTCCCAAACCTGACCCGTCCTGAGGACTTGTCACAGATTGAAGGGTCATTAGAGGAGGTTTTGGAATTAATTAATAAACTTAACAGTAACAAGTCACCAGGACCAGGTGGCATTCACCCACGTTCTGAAAGAACACAAATGTGAAATTGCAGAACTATTAACTATGGTTTGTAACCTATCCATTAAATCAGCTTCTGTACCCAGTGACTGGAATATAGCTAATGTAACACCAATATTTAAAAAGGGCTCTAGAGGCGATCCCAGCAATTACAGACTGGTAAGTCTAATGTCAGTACCGGGCAAATTAGTTGAAACAATAGTAAAGAATAAAATTGTCAGGCACATAGAAGAACATAATTTGTTGGGCAAAAGTCAACATGGTTTCTGGAGAAAGAGGTAAACAGTGAGGTGGTAAAGTTTGCAGACGATACTAAACTCTGCTCAAGGTAGTTAAGACCAAAGCAGACTGTGAAGAACTCCAAAAAGATCTCACCAAACTGAGTGATTGGGCAACAAAATGGCAAATGAAATTTAATGTGGATAAATGTAAAGTAATGCACATTGAAAAAAAATAACCCCAACTATACATACAATATGATGGGGGTTAATTTAGCTACAGCTAATCAGGAAAGAGATCTTGGCGTCATCGCGGATAGTTCTCTGAAGACGTCCATGCAATGTGCAGCGGCAGTCAAAAGAGCAAACAGAATGTTAGGAATCATTTAAAAGGGATAGAGAAGAAGACGAGAATATCTTACTGCCCTTCTATAAATCCATGCTATGCCCACATCTTGAATACTGCACACAGATGTGGTCTCCTCATCTTAAAAAAGATATACTGGCATTAGAAAAGGTTCAGAGAAGGGCAACTAAAATGATTAGGGGTTTGGAATGGGTCCCATATGAGGAGAGATTAAAGAGACTAGGACTTTTCAGCTTGGAAAAGAGGAGACTAAGGGGAGATATGATAGAGGTATATAAAATCATGAGTGGTGTGGAGAAAGTGAATAAGGAAAAGTTATTTACTTGTTCCCATAATATAAGAACTAGGGGCCACCAAATGAAACTAATGGGCAGTAGGTTTAAAACAAATAAAAGGAAGTTGTTCTTCACACAGCGCATTGTCAATCTGTGGAACTCCTTGCCTGAGGAGATTGTGAAGGCTAGGACTATAACAGGGTTTAAAAGAGAACTAAAATTTCATGGAGGTTAAGACCATAAATGGCTATTAGCCAGTATGGGTAAGGAATGGTGTCCCTAGCCTCTGTTTGTCTGAGGGTGGAAATGGATGGCAGGAGAGAGATCGCTTGATCATTACCTGTTCGATTCACTCTCCCTGGGACACCTGGCATTAGCCACTGTTGGCAGATGGGGACTGGGCTGGATGGACCTTTGGTCTGACCCAGTATGGCCATTCTTATATTCTTATGTTCTGTTTTGATCCAAATGCAGCAGAAACACAGGTTTATGAAATAGAAGAAAATACTTGGAAAGGTTTTTACAGGTTTTTTTTTTTTAATGTTTCACTGTGGTAGTTCATGAGATGAAACATTTGCAGAATATCATGAAGACACAAAGAATTTCAGTTAACTGCAGCACTCTAACCATACCATAATAGTGAAGTAGAACCTATATCCTTTTAAACAGGAGTATTCTAAGGTGTGTCTTAAGAAGAAAATGAGAGTTTGCACCTTGCATCTTTTTATCTAAGGGTACGTCTTCTACACTGCACAGCTACCAAAATAGCTACTCTGCGTCTTCACAAGCCACCCATTATTTCGAAATATTTTGTCATCCCGGTAAACCTTGTTGTATGAAGGATAAGGAATGGCTAGAAATAGTGCGTTGTTTTGAAATTTGGCGCTGTGAAGTGCAAATATCAAAATAGCCTATTTCAAAATAGATTCAAAATTATATATGCAGTTTCCATAGTGCAAATTGCATATCTCATTTTGAATTTAGGGTGCTGGGTAGACGCACTGCACTGTTATTTCGAGATAACTAGCGTTAACAGCCATTCTGTTATTTTGAAATAATTTTAAAATAACAGATGGCTTATTCCGAAATCTGTAAACCTCATTCTACAAGGAATAATGCCTATTTCAAAATAGCTATTTCAAAATAATGTGTGTGTAGATGCTGCATTGCTGCTATTTCAAAATTGGCCTTGGTGAAGGGTTATTCTCCTCCCCAGTGCCTCCTGGGGCTCTAAATTGAGATAGCATGGCTACATTAGAGAAGCCTGCCTCAGACTAATTTTAAGGCTTTCCTGCAGTGTAGACGTGCTATTTCAAAATAAGCTATTTTGGAATAACTATTCCAGAATAGTTTATTTCAAAAGAAGCATGCAGTGTAGATGTACCCTCAGTGTCACAATCAGTAACACCAGTTTCATGGAAGAGGTAGGGGATTCCATCTCCTTAGATGCCTCCCACCATTTCTTCAGCTAGCTATGCCAGCTCTACTGCTGGAAACAGATTCTCCTATGCTAGAGAATCTGTACTAAGGGTACGTCTACACTACAGCGTTATTTCGAAATAAGCTATTTTGAAATAGTTAATTCAAAATAAGTTATTTCGAAATAACGCGTCTATACACAAAATGCATTTCAAGATATCATTTTGTCTCTGCATACTCTGGTTGCCCTCACTCAGGACACTACAGCACTCTGCAACATGGAGCCGGAGCCGCCCCTGGGCATTCTGGTGCTTCTCGTGGATGCGTTGCTGCGAGCCTGGCTGCACTTTCTGCAGGATGCCATCTGGGAGGTCTATCGGGGGGCTGTCAGTATCCAGGAGGCCCTACGGGAGAGCTTCCACCCTGAGGAGCACTAACAGTCTCCCTTGTCTGCACTACTGGGGTCCTGTGCCTCATTCCTCCCTCACGTCCTTCCACTTACTCCCCCTGCCCAACCCCTTTCCTTATGTAAAATAAAATACATGTATTTTCATGAACACAAACTCTATTTATTTAACAAAACTGGGGGAGGGGGAATGAAACTCTGGTGAGACTGGGGAAAGGAGGCGGGAGAGGGTGGGAGAGGGAAGTGGGAAGCCTGGGAAGAGGGAGCTGGAAGGGGGAAGCCAGGTGAGGAAGGTGGAGGGGAAGCTTAGGGCTCAAGGATGGGGGTCTCACCAGACCAACTTGATTTACATGTGAACCTGCTCCTGGGTTCACATGTGGCCTTTGGTGGCCAGGCTGGCAGCTATCCTGCCATAGACAGCTGCATTCCTCCATCTAGTGCTGAGATCATAGATGTTGGGGGCATCCCCCCAAACCTGAATAAGGTCCATGATCTCTGCCCTGGACCAGGAAGGCGCCTGCCTTCTCTGGGCCCTGGCAGGCTCCTGGGAGCTGGCAGACTGCTCCTGGGGAGCAGTGGAGGGCTGGCTGCCAGTGGCTTGCTGGCTCATATTTTGGAGCCACTGGGTCAGGGGCAGTAACTGCTGGCTCTGGGCTGGCAGGCTTGGAGCTGGCACAGGCACTGTGGCCAGAGACTACCCCTTTAAGGATTCCGGGGAGTGGGGGAGGGAGAGGAGTATTCTTGGTTGAGGCTAGAGTGGCCACCAGGGCAACCTGGGAAGCCTGGAGGCCCTCTATTTCGAAATAAGTGTCTACACAGCACTTATTTCAAAATAGCTATTTCGAATTTGGCATTATTCCTCGTAGAATTTCCAATTTATTTTGAAATAGCAGTTTGTCTGGGTAGACGCTAGGAAAGTTATTTCGAAATAAGGGCTGTTATTTAGAAGTAACATTGCTGTGTAGACATACCCAAAGAGACTTGTGAGTGGTTTCTGCTCCCTTAGGCAGTATCTGGTGCCTGGTTTACACTACAACGGAAGGTCAAAATAAGATCTGCAACTCCAGCTATGTCAATTGTGTAGCTGGAGTTGATGTAGCTTACATCATGCTTCTGCGCTGTCCAGACAGCGGGAGGTCGACGGGAGCATTTGCTCCTGTCCGCTTCCCTTATTCCTCAGGAGCAGGAGTACTGGCACTGATGGGTCACCCTTTGAGTTCGATCTAGTGAGTCTATGCTACACCCGCTAAATCAAACCCCAGAAGATCAACCGCGGCAGCATCAATCTTCTGCGTCGTGTAGATGTGCCCCAGGGAGAGGCAAAGAAAGCAGAACAAGGCAGACAATATGTCTGTCTTTGTTGATTGTAAGGTTAAAAAGGGTGTACATCATGGCCCTAAGATATTTGCAAGGCCTAAATCAGAGCTACTCAAGTTTGGAAGCCCTGGGAGCCGCAATGGTACTCACAGCACATGCCGAGGGCTTCAATTTAAGTTTGGTTGCATATACATATAAATATATGCAAATAGCTTCTTTCACACTGATGGGCATAAATGCAAAGATTAGGGCAAGACTACACAACATACAGGCCCCATTTAAGTCAGTTCTACTGATATTAATAAAGTGCAATATTTACCCTATTTCCATTCATATATCAGCACTTTCAATGAGCAATGACAGTCCAGGAATTTAACTACTAAAATGCATATCAACAGAAGACCATTATATTGACAACTTCTTTATTTTGACTCTCATTTACAGGCCGCGTGTTGAGTCCCACGTAAACCCAAACCATATTGCAGGCTGCAAACAAATGGATCCAAAGCAGACTGCAAAGCATTACAAAGGGATCTCATGAAACTGGGTGACTAGGCAATAAAATGGCAGAGGAAATTCAAGGATAATAAATGCAAAATAAAGAACATGTAATTCTAACTATTCATGCAAAAGATTGGATCTAGATTAGCTGTTACCACTCAAAAACGAGATCTTGGAGCCCTTGCACATATTTCTCTGGAAATATCTGCTCAATGGGCAGTCAGAAAAACTAACAACATTAGGAACCACAGGAAAAGGATAGGAAATAAGACAAAAATATAATAATGCCACTGTGTAAATCTCTGGTATCCCCACACACTGAATACTGTATATAGTTCTAATTGCTTTATCTCCAGAAAGATAAATTAGAAATGGGAAAGGTACAAAGTAGGGATGTTAAGAAGCATGTATTTGACTAATCGTGTAGTTGAAAAACATTTTATTGACAGGGAAGGCACTCAGTCCCGGCTCAGACCGGGTCTCGGAGCTACCCCCACTGCAGCTCTGCTGTTTAAATGTAGTAAGAGCCAGGCTGCCTGCCTGCCCAGCTCTTACGACATTTAAACTGCAGAGACACAGTGCGGTTAGCTTCCAGACCCGGTGCTGGGATTGAGCTGGGCTTGCTTAGTCCCAGCTCATGCAAGATTCAACAGCCCGTCTCCGTGCTGCTGTTATTGGCCAGCCCATGCTGCCAGTGGCAGAGGCTGCTTCGTGTCCCCCCACCTATGCTGCTGCCTCTGATAGAGGCACCAGAATGGGGGAGGGAAGGGGCAGGCAGTGCTGCGGAGATGATGCTGGAGGGAACCGGCTTTTAAGCTGGCTCCCCGCCCCCCAGCACTGGCTCCTGCTCCCCCCCTTGCTGCCTCAGATACAGAGGCAGCAAAAGGGAGGGGGGAATGCCAGTAGTCAACTCGACAATTTGCTTACATCCCTAGTACAAAGAAGGGCAAGAAACATGACAGTGGGCATGGAATAGCTTCCACATGAGGCAAGTTTAAAAAGACTGGGTTGATTCAGTTTAGCAAAGAGATGAATTGGGGTAGAGAAGATAGAGTTCTATACAACCATGAATGGTGTGGAGAAAATGAATAAAGAACTCTTATTTATTCTTTCACATAACACAAGAACCAAGGGTCACCCAATGAAATTAATAGGCAGAAGGTTTAAAACATACAAAAGAAGTACTTCTACACAAAATGCACAGTTAACTTGTAGAACTCATAGTCAGGGGATGTTGTGGAAGTCAAAACTATAATTGGGTTAAAAAAAGAATTAGATAAGTTAATGGATAGGTACATCAGTGGGCATGAGCCAGGATGCTCAGGAATGCAGTCCAATGCTCTGGGTATCCCTAGCCTCTGTTTGCCAGATGCTAGGAGTGGGTGACGGGGGATGGTTCACTACATTCCTGACTGTTCTGTTCATTCTCTTTGTAGCATCTGGCATAGGCTGCTGTTGGAAGACAGGATGGGCTAGACAGACCATTGGTCAGATCAAATATGGCTATTCTTATGTTCAGTTTGGAGCAGAGATTAGTGATCCCGAGTCAGGTATTCTTTTAGTGTAATTTATTTTTTTATAAAATGTACACGTCTGTTTCCCTGAATACTAGTGGTAATAGAATGCACATTGGCAGTCTTATTTTGCAGATACTTAAGATCAAACACCACCTGCTCTGTTGCAAGAGGCTACTTTGAGCCTCTGCCACTGTCTAGAATTCAAACAAAACACAAACCAATGCAATTGCTTAAATACACTTTACACCTGGGAAACCCTTAATACAAACCTCCCTTTCATCTGCAATGTCTGGAAAAGATGAATCATAGCTTGCAAGCCATTAGAATCTTGTATTGCTGGGGTGTAGTAAGATGAGGGCCTAAAATATAAGCCCATGTAGCACATGTCTGGTTTGAGGCCTGAGGTCTAGTTAACAATGGACAAAACATGGCTAACATAAAGCAAAGCTAAGCTGTAAGCAAGAGGCAGACCCCAGCTCACAGAACTTGGAATGAACAGGGCTGAGAGTGCAAAACACTAATTGGTGCTAGATACTGACTGCAGAATAATAACTGGTACTGGTAATAAGTGGAAAGCACATGAAATCACTAGCTCATTAAAAAAGACTTTGGTACCCACTCCTCACAGATACAGACTCAGGTTCAAGAAAGGGTCTAAAATGACAGAATGATGGATAGAGATGATCTAATCAAACCATGAGATACAGGGTGATGGGTGGTAACCTGACAACGTCAGAGGGTGGCAACCTGATATGTCAGCAGTTAGGTGTGACTTGTTGTACCTGTATATAAGGTGGTATCTTGTGGGAACAGCCTTTGAATGACCTAGGGGGCAGTGGGACCTCCCATTGATTGAGTCATTCCACTGTGGCAAGCACATATGCTTAATGGTTCATTAGAGTGTACTGACAACCATTACTGTACTTCGCTCTACAATAAACCTGGCTTGGCACCTTCGATCCTTATCTGGTTTGTGGTCTTTGTGGGCTCTCTTGAGGTCTGCTGTGGATACTAAGTGCACAAGTCTACACGGCACACATCACTGAGCACACACACAAGCAGCCTTCTGGTTATCATCAACGGAGCCAGAGACCTGTGAGGACACCTCGGCAGTAAATCCTGACCGGCCCTCCCTGAAGAACTACATGGGGAATTCCACAGGAATTATGGAGCAGGCCAAAGTAACTTCATACCAACTTTGTGGTTTTCTGCTCCTGATAATGGCTGGGTCCATGCTGGCCACAAAGGCTGAAATTTATGCCTGGCTGCAAATGGCCCATGGTGCCATTTTAGCAACCAAAGACCACCACAACACAAGGGTTCTCTGGCTTCAAATATTTTCCTGGATAGCCTTCATATGCCAGGTTTAGGAATGGCATGGAGGTATTGATAAGATAAAATTCAGAAAATGTATTTTATTAGGAAATCATAGAACCTACAATAACTAATCTTACTATGCAAAATATCAAGTTTTCTGTAATTCTTTCCTTTTAGATCACAGATCTAATGCAAACTGACATATCTAAGGCTGGCCTGCCCTGATCTGAACCTGTGTTTGGCATTCTCTACTGCTCAAATATTTGAACTGAAAGTATTCAACAAGAAATTATTGTGGTATGGCACCAGTCTGGTACATCTTGCAAAGGTTACTTATTTGACAAGAGGGGGAAAATTTAATCCAGGAATAAATTTGACTCAGTATGTATATTTAGCACCCTTAAAATGGCTTACACTTTTGCTCGTGAATATTTCTAAGGGTGCGTCTATACAGCAGGGCTTAACTCGAAATAAGCTATGCAAATTGAGCTACATCAGTTGCATAGCTTATTTCAAAATAGCTTATTTAAAAATTGGGAGCAGCTACACATCAATTATTTCTAAATAGAACACTCTTCCTCCAACTTCCCTTACTCCTCGTACAATGAGGGTTACAGGAGTCGGAGTAAGAAGTCCTCCAGCTTGACAGTATTTCAACATTATTTTGAAATAACTGCCTGCTGTGTAGATGCGGACTAAGTTATTTCAAAATAACACTAGTTATTTCAAAATAATATTGTTGTGTAGATGTAGCTGAAGATAGGAATTTCTATTTGTTCATATTGGTTGATACACCTACAATGTTTCTACTTGGGGACTTCTATAAATAGTGGGAATTAGTAGAGCTTGGATAACTCTTTATTAGCATGGGATTCACATGTTAAAAATCCCATCCCAAATATTAATTCCAGGATTGTTTAATTGTGGGAAGTAAATCAACAACTCTGAGTTTAGATTTTAATTCTAATATAATAGTTTGGAAGTGTACCTCCACAAATCACAAGAAATTATGATCATATTAGTGGTAGATAATTAACACAAAGCTGAAATATCATGGATGTTTACCAAGGAAAATATTTGAAGCCAGAGAACCCTTGTGTTGTGACGGTCCTTGGTTGCCAAAATGGCGCCTTGGGCCGTTGGCAGCCAGGCATACATTTCAGCAGTTGTGGCCATTACAATTTTCTTGAGCTAGAGCATTTTGAGGAAAACTGTTCAAAATGATTGCATTTTGGGGGGTAGGGGTAGTGTTTCCTACATTCTACAGTTACAATCCTAACACTAGTTGAAGACTGGATGGTCATTACACATATCATACGAATAAGGAGTTAGCTGAATTGAGCTGATTACATCTATATTAGCACTTTTGCAAAGTCTGATCTTGTTAGCTTCTAAACAAGATTCCAGATACATACAGAAGACACAGAAAGCTGCCTTCCCCAGTAGAGCCTTGTATATTGAAAACAGACTCCACCTCACCATCAAATTATAAGAACAGATCACAACCAAATCTCTGTAATTTCTTGCATCATCTAGGTCAGGGCTAGGAAAGATGCAGCATGGGGGCTGGATCTATCCCACTTAACACTTTGATCCAGCCCACGGACTGCATCTGTCCTCTTTCTATTTATATCCTGCTGCCTATGCCAGCAAATTTTCCGGTGGTGGCTAAAGTAGTAGGATCCTATTTAAATGGCTCACGGCTCCCAGTGATGGGGCTACCTCAGCAGGGGCCAGATCTGCAAGCCTTTTAAATAGCTGCAGCAACCCTAGGCAGCTGCCAACCAATACAGTAGTAGCGGTGCCGGGAGCTGTAAGCCCTTTCAAAGTTTCTGGCCCCAGACACCTCTGGGGGGAGGCTAGTTTCTAGGCCCACCTCTTCCTTCTCAGACCCTGCCCCTTCCTGGAAGGGGGAGGTGGAACCAGCTAATGACAATGTACCAAAATCCATTAAGTGTCTCCTCTTCAAAAATTATTACCCACCCCTGATCTAGGTGTATATGACTCATGCAATCTGAATTTCAGAATTTATTCCAGTGATTTGATGTGTATTATTTAAATTAAGTTATGCTATAGAAACTCCCCCCAAAATACTAGCATTTGATTCTGTGTATAGGAGAGATGGAAGCCCCAGGTGGAGGATGGGTTGTAAGGCTTTACATTCTTTGGTCCCTATAATAGTGGTCTAAGGGAGTACATCTAGACTACATCCCTCTTTCAACTGAGGGATGTAAATTAGGCACTTTGAAATGGCAAATGAAGCCGGGATTTGAATTTCCTATATTTCATTTGCATAATTGCATCATGGTGCTCTTTTGAAAACTAAAACCGCCATCTAGATGCGGTTCTTTCGAAAATGGAAGCCTTTTTCAAAAGATCTTGTAAACCTCATTTTCCAGCTCCTGCCACGGTGAGTGTGAGTGGGGGAGGTGACCCCTGCTGCCACTCAGTGCCAGGCCCCTTAAACTCCCAGCTCACATTGCTCAGGGCAAAGAGGCAGAGGAGGGCAGGGAGTGTGGGCAGAGCAGGGGTTGGGCTTGAGAAAGGGATGGAGGAGGGGCGATGTGGGGCAGGGTGGAGTAGAGTAGAGGCACAATGGAGGCAGGGCCTGTGGCAGGGCAGGTTGCTCTGGACCTCATGCCTGAAGCACTGGGGGGGGGGGTTGCCCCCACACTCCACACCCCTAGGGATGGCCCTGGGGATAAATCATGCAAATCGTGAATCAAAGTAATGAAATGAGCTACAAATGCAATAAAAAATAAGGTATTCAAAATGGCACCAAAGAGCCTCCTTACCCAGGGCACCATTTGCTCTAGGGCCAGCTCCGAGTCTGTGTATATGTTGGCATTAATATCTCTATTGACTGCAGTTACTATTGGTCACATGACATAACTCACTTGCCTATCAACTACAGCAGTGGGAGCATCTAGAGTTTGGCTCTGAAGTAGCTGCCTTGCTTTCTTGCTGAGAATATTCAGATAAAGCTTTTGAGTTACTGTTTTTTGTAGAACTCTTGTGTGGGATTCCACACTACTTAATCTTCTCTCTCTTTTTTCAATGTTTATATGAGGCTAACGGGACAGTTAATGAGGAAACTAATCTTCAGTGTGAAACTCAATACTATCCTGCTATTTCCTCCCGCTTAACCACTGTAGCTGAACATCTTATTCAGAGTCTGGGGCAGGGATGAGAGCTAACTGAAAGGCTCAGTTGGGATAAACCAGAAACAATGCTGTTCGTGTGAAAGGAGATATGGTGAAGAGAATATTTGTCCTTTTGATTAAAGATGTATATCTGCCACATGCAGTCAATTAATAGTCCCACAGTTCCCTGCTACTTTTAGATAAGATAGCAGCAATGACCAAGGTGACTTTTGTTCATCCATGTTGTGACTGGTTTGTTCAGATGTGGGCACCACAAACTCAGTCCATGCTTTTATCACTTTGACATATTATTCATAGATTATAAGACACTAATGTGATCATCTTGTCTGACCCCTTGCCTAACACAGGACTTTTCTCATTAATTCCTGTTTGAATGAGACCATACCTTTAAAAAAAATCTTTCAGTCTTTATTTTCAAATTTCCAGTCATAGAGAATCACTTTGTAAGTTGTTCCAATGATTAGCTACCCTTGCTGTTTAAAATTTGTGCCTTATCTCCAGTCTGAATTTGGCTAGCTGTAATTTTCAGCCATTGGATCTAATTATATCTTTGCTTAATTGAAGAGCCTATTATCAATTTTTTAATCTCATGTCTAGGTACTTATAGCCTGTGATAAAGTCAGTAGCTTACATCTTCCTGTGACTTGTTCCTTTTGTGGGCCAAGTCACTTTTACTCTTACCCCTTCCCAGGAAAACCAAGTCTTACTATACCACTGGTCTGACAGAATAATATAACAGACTGAGCTCAACATTAGGTTTTTGGATATACCAGCCCATGATTCCAGGGTCTTTGTATCCGCACCTTCTTTGGGACTGCAGGGGAATCCAGGTTTTCCCCTCTAACCTGCCCCAATCTTTGTATTATCTGAAAGCTTCATTGTAGTTATTTTATGTTTTATTACAGGTTATTGATAAAAATGTTAAATTGCATAGGTCCAAGAATTGATCTATTCAGGAACTCACACCCTCTTGATGAGTCCCTGTTTATAGTTACATTTTTGAGGTCATTGTAGGAGGATGCCTGTCCCTGTGATAGTCCGAGGGGGTCCCCCACAGGCTGGGTCGATGCCCCTTTTCTAAAGGGGCATGTGGTCCCTAAAATACCATTTCCTCCTTCTACAGTAAATATGGCCACATGGGCCTAGTCCCAAAGTCCTGTGCTCTCACTTCAAGGTAAATACGATCCAAATTCCTAGCCCAGAAGTACTGTACCCTCTCTCAGGGGGAATATGGCAGGGTAGGCATAGTCCCAAAAAGCATTGTTCCCTCTTTTAGGGTATATATGGCCATGCAGACCTAGTCCAAAAAGGTCTGTGGCCTCCCTCTGGAAGGCTCTCTGGGCCTGGAGACCTACCCCTCTGGTGAGTCTCCCCTGGCTGTCAGGGAAGCGAGTATTGTGAGATAAGGGGAGTGAGCATTGCGAGAGAAGGGGAGCTGGGCCCTTCTGCTCCTCCGAGTCCCAACCCCGGGCCCTGTTGCCTGCTCAGCGGGGCATCCTGCTGAAACATGCTGAGCTCCTAGAGGGACAAACCTCTGCCCTGGGCTACTTCCTACCATCCCTGATGTCGGGTCTGTTGCTGAGGCAGCTGTGGCATGGACCGCGGCTCCTGGGGCTGCAGTGGCTGTTGCCCGGGTAGCTGTGGTGGCTATTGCCTGGACAGCCCTGGGGAATGTTCAGGAGCTCCATCTAGAGCTCCTTCCCTGCTGGCAGTCCACGCAGATGGAGCTGCTCCCCTGGCTTTTATACAGCTCCAGCAGTTGGAGTATGCCCAGTTTGGGAAGAAGGGTGGGACTTCCTCTGCCCACAGACTCTTAGCCTTCCTTCCCTTCAGTGCAGGGCATATATGCCTCATCACACCTATGAATTTGCCAGCTTTTAATCTTTTTAATATATGCCACGTTTATTTTGTATACATTTATTTTTTTGAATCAGAATTTCATGCAGTCGCAAATCAAATGCTTTGCAGAAATCTATTACATCAACACTGTAATCTTTATCAATTCTGTAATTTCATAAAACTATACTGAGTTAATTTTACAGTATCTATTCTCCATAAACCCAAGAGATTAATTGTATTACCCTCTTCTAATTTTTTATTAATGGAGTCCTCAAACAGCTTTTCCAATATTTTTCCTGGGATCAGTGTTAAGATGACAGGTCTATAAGTATTCAGGTAATCTCAATTACCCATTTTAAGCATTGGCCTATCATTAGCCTATCATTAGCTTTCTCCTAGACTTCTGGAATTTCTCCAGTGTACCAACAGTTTCTGAAAATTAACATTAATGGTTCAATAAGTTCCTCAGACAGCTGCGGAGTTTTTGCATAAGAAGCTTTTGTGGAAGAGATCCGCAAAACTTCTTGTGCAAAAGTGCATCCACACATCAAAAGCACATTGCAAAAGCGATGTGCTTTTGCTCAAGAGAGCATCCACACTGCATGGAGCCTCTTGTGCAAGAAAGCTCTGATTGCCATTAACAGAATGGCCATCAGAGCACCTGTGCTTTTTCTGATAGGTTCTTTTTGCGCAAGAAACCCTGCGGAGTGTCCAGACCTGCCTTTTTGAACAAGAGCTGTAGCGGAAAAAGGAGTTATTCCTCGTGGGGAGAGGAATAACTCTACCAGCAAAAGCCCTCTGTCCTGTTGATTTACTGTACAGGCAGTCCCCGGGTTACATTGGTCCGACTTAAGTCGGACCCCTAGTTACGAACCGGGGGGGGGGCCCGCTAGTGCGGGGTGCCTCCCCCACTGTCGCCGCCTCTGGTGGCGTGGGGGGGCGCTTCCCCCCAGCAGAGCAGGGAGACGCGGAGTGGCTTTTCTCGCCGCGGAGGACGCGGGCGGCAGGACCGCCGAGATGCGCCGCAGTCCTGCTGCCCTCGTCCTCCGCGGCGAGAAAAGCCGCTCCGCGTCTCCCTGGTCTGCTGGGGGGGGGGGGGCGCAGCTAGTGCACTCTCCCCCCCCCCCCCAGCAGACCAGGCTTTTCTCGCCGACGCCTGGGGTAGAGCAGCTGGGGTGCTGCCGGGTTGGTCCCCACAGCGCCAAGGTGCGGCGCTACGGGGACCTACCCAGCAGCGCCCCAGCTGCTCTGTCCCAGGCATCCAGATTCAGCCGCTGTTGAAACTGATTAGCGGCTGATTTCAATACAACTCTGCCTCGGGCTTCCTGTAGTCAGCCGCTGGTCAGTTTCAGCAGCGGCTGACTTGGGAACACCTGGGGCAGAGCAGCTGGGGTGCTGCTGGGTTGGTCCAGTAGCACCGAGGAGCGGTGCTGCGGAACCAACCCAGCAGCACCCCAGCTGTTCTGCCCCAGAAGTGTCCGATTCAGCCGCTGCTGGTCAGTTTCAACAGCGGCTGAATCTGGACGCCAGTTCCGACTTACATACAAATTCAACTTAAGAACAAACCTACAGTCCCTATCTTGTACTGTACTCGGGGACTGCCTGTAATTTTTTTGTGCAAAAACATGCTTGAGGTGTGGAAGCTCCACCGGTTTTTGTGCAAAAACAGTTGTTTTTGCTCAAAAACCTTGTAGTGTAGTCATAGCCTGAGATACAAGTTATTCAGATTTGCTGATTTTAAAATGTCTGATTTATTAGGTACTATTTAACATTTCCTGAGTAACTATTGGAACAGAAAGTGTTTTATCATCATCATATGATATGACTACACCATCTGAAATACAGAATGTAAATATAATTGACCACTTCTGTTTATTCTGCCTTACTATTGACAATTTTGACAATTCTATTATTTCCAAATGTCTCAGGAGCCACCTAAATGAGAAGCTGCCTCTCTCCCTGGATGATACTACTGCAATTAGAATCAGCACAGTGCTCAAGCTGGATGATGCACACTTAACTTTAAACTTATTTCCCCGTTGTTTTGAAATAGGCCAAATCTTTTGATTCTTAGATTCTCAAGATGAGAGAGGACCATTGAGATCATCTAGTCTGACCTTCTGTACAATATAGCCATAGAACTTCCCCAAAAATATTCCTGGAGCATATCATTTAGAAAAAAAATCCAATCGTGATTTAAAAAAATGCCATTAATAGAGACTCCACCACAAGCCTTAATAGATTGTTCCAATGATTAATTTCACTCATTGTTTAAAACGTATGCCTTACATCTAGTCAAATTTGCTTTTGATATTTCAGATTAGCTCTTCCCTTTTCCCTGGCTTCAGGAAAGGGGGAGTATAGTGAAGGCTAGAATTTTCTGTGAAATAGGAGTCTTTCTTTTATATCCCCCACCTCCCGCCATTGGGTGTGGGGGTCAAGCAACACTGTGAATTTATTAAGGATGTCACTTCAATATTTCGGCAAACTGAGGACAAGCTTCCAATGATCTACAGTTAAAACTTCAACCCTGTCCTTTGAAGTATAATGAAGTACTCAAAAAGCAGGTGGGTAGTAAGAAGAAAACATAAATAATCCAAGCACTGTAAAAGCCATTTGAAATCTGATAATTTTTAAAAGAGTTACACCAAGAGGCCTATGTTCAATGTAGATCATATAGGCATCTGTCCCTGTCTCCTTTATTCTAGGCTGAATATAATCTACCCTGTTTCACTTCTTGGTTTTATTTACCCTTATCCTTTATCAGTCCTGGAGACGCAGGCCTCTAAATCTTCAAAAGAAAAAGCAATAATGTCCTAAATATATTCAAAAATTACAGCATTGCCTGCAGGCCAGCAACATGGAACAGATAAAACAATTCACCACAGTCTGCTCCAATATACATAAAAAAGGAACTACAGACATATTTTTGTTTCATCTGCAAAAGCCTGTGTTGTTTAGGGGAAGTTGTGGTTTAGGGCACAGAACACAGGACTAAAAGTCAGCAGTTCTGACTTCTATTCCCATATTTGCTACTCTAGTATTGTTTGATCTTTGGCCAGTTATTTAAAATCTGTGCCTCAGTTTCTTCATCTGTAAAATGGGGATGATAATACTTTATAAAGGGTAGTAAGCATGTCAGAGACTGAAGGATAAAAATGATACATAATTGCAAAGTATTATTTTTCTTAACTTCCGGGGTTCCAAAACAGGGAAGAAACAAAAAACAAACAAACAAACAAAAAAAATGAACAAGCAAAGTCTATATGTAGTCTTGTGCACTTAGCTTGAGAGACAGTTGTAAGTTCTGTTGGCTGAGGCTACTACTTATGTTGTCAAAATTTGTGTCACTCAGGGTATGTCTACACTGCAGAGTTTTTCTGGAAAAATGGCCATTTTCCTGGAAAAGCTACACTTACGTCCACACTGCAATTGCGTTCTTTTGACAAATAGTCGAAAGAATGGAGAGGTTTTTCTGACAGCGGTAAACCTCTTTCTACGAGGAAGAAGCCTTTTTTTGAAAGAGTTCTTTCTCTCATTGGCCCATCTAGACTATTTTTTTCCTCTCCCTGCTCCTCCATCCTGAGGTAAATGAGTAGGACATGTTCAGCAAAGACTTCCCTTGGGCCTATCCCTTTAAGAGCACAGTTCTCCCCTGGAGAATTACTTGCCTTCTCCTCCTTTGTAGCATGATCTGAGATCATCTGAACCCATCAGTTGCAGTCTTGGTAAAAGGGAGGGGATAGGTGGATGTTTGTTGTCCTTCCCCGCTGGCTGCTTGTGGATTTGACAGTGGTCTGTTGTCATCTTCCTCTCCAGCCAGACAGAGTCTGGAGTGTGGCTAGGGATAGGGAAAGTAAGATGCAAAAAAGTTTTGAACTTCCCCAATCTCGCACTTGCATGCTACACAACTACCTGCATGATGGGGTTGGGGGTGGGGAATCAGGCTGCTGCTGGTGGTTCAGTCCTGGTATGGTTCTCAGTTTTGGGTGGACATATTCCTGGAGGTTTCATCACATGACATAATCTTTAATTGAAGATTAACCTTCAATTCCTGGAGTATTCAGAACATTCCTGAAGGGTTAGAAACGCTATGCCTGATAGAGGAAAAGAAAGCCCAGGCTGATGTGTGTGGAACAGGGGCAGTGGCTGCTTTTTCTGGACCTTAGAGGGGAGAACCCTATGTAACCATCAAGGGCAGTCCAGTAGTGAGCTAATAAGATAATAGTATCACTCTAACACAGTGGTGGGCAACCTGCTTCCTAACAGGGTTCTATGAGTGGTCCATAAGAGGTTTTGTTAGCTATTGCTCATGTGCAGGGTCAGGGCCACCCAGAGGCTTCAGGGGAAAAAGCAATTTCAGGGTCCCCTTCCTGACACTCCCTATCTCAGACCTCAGACGTCAGACATTCTCGTGGGGGCCCCTGTGGGATCTAAGGCCTGGGGCAAATTGCTTCACTTGCCCCTGCCCTCCCGGGGCAGCCCTGTGCAGGGTTGCCAGATTCTACTGATATCTGTCTCTGTAGTTTTTTGATACCTGTATTTCTGAAGTGAAACATGCTTAAAGCAAGGGCATGTGCTGATTGCACACAACATTGACTGTGATAGCTGTGCATCCAATTTATGCATCCCTCTGCATCCAATCAAAGCACTGCGATGGTTCAATTGGCATACCCTGCAAATTCTAGGTACATAAGTGGAGTTAGCAAAAATACCCTATGCCAGAAGACTGTCCTGGTTACAACAATCTTGTAACTGAGATGAAAGAAGCCCACTCATGCTGCCTCCTAACTAGCCTACATTGCCCTTCACTGCTCCAACTCCCTACATTGTCATGCTACTTGCAGGCTACAGCTGCGTATCCTCTATTGCAGACATTGCTAGACTCCTGCCAACAACTAGGTATATCTCTGTTCACCTCTGAGGCTCTCAAGCCCCAGCTCCTAGATTGTTTGCTCTCTGGCCTTTCCTTAGCAGCCACCTCCCAGGTAACTGGCCCCAGCTCAGTTACCAATTCATTCTGAGTCATGTCCCTTCTGATCTCTGGATATTACTTCCCTTTCCTGTGCTGAAGGGATTTTGGAAGCCTCTCCAGACTGGGTGCTCAATGGGGCTATGTCTACACTGCATTCCTCTTTTGAGAGAGGAATGGAAAGGCAGCCAAGCAAAATTGCAAATGAAGTGCAGATTTGAATTTCCCACGCTTCATTTGCACAATGGCGTCTGGGCGCTTTTTTGAAATACCCTATTTCAAAAGAAAAACCACATCTAGATGGGGTTATTTTGAGAAAAAACCCTTCTTTCAAAATAACCCTTACTCCTTAAAAAATGAGGTTTAAGGGTTATTTCAAAAGAAGGTTTTTTTTTCTCAAAATAACCCCGTCTAGATGTGTTTTTTTCTTTCAAAACAGGGTATTTTGAAAAAGCATCTGGACGCCATTGTGCAAATGAAGTGCGGGAAATTCAAATCCGTGCTTCATTTGCAATTTTGCTTGGCTGCATTTGCATTCTTCTCTCAAAGGAGGAATGCAGTGTAGACATACCCTGGGAGGGTAACAATGCCCAGTAATGAATCAGCTTGTTCATAACATCATGTGGTCTTCATTATTGGTCAGTCCAGAAGAGAGTAGAGCCATGGCCCTAACCCCTCTGGGTAACTGCATGTCTGCAGGGGAGTAGAGAGGGAGAAATCCCTGCATTGAGCTTAGAGTGAGATTTCAGTTGTACAGATTATACCTTATACAGGCTGCTCAAAATCCTGGGAAGAGGCTCTTGGTACTTCCCCGATTGTCAAAGGACCAAGGACAATTTCATCTTAAGTGAGTTATCTGATGTCACTAAGCCGTAGTTTACACTAGGGAGTTGTTTTGAAATAACTCCCTTTATTTCGATATAACAAATGGAGCATCCACGCTACCAAACCTGTTATTTCAAAATAAGGGGCTGGTTATTTCAAAGTAATAGCTCCTGCTTTCCATGAGGAATAACACTTATTTCAAAATTGTTATTTCAAAAAGGTGTGAGTGTGGGTGCTCAGCTGCTCCTATTTCAAAATAACTGGCTTCCAGAGGCTTCTCACAGCTACACTTGTGGCCATCCTGGCCACACCTGACATCTCCAATGCTCCCCTTCTCCTGTAGAGGAAAAGGGCTTGTGGTATGTGTGGACCTTTCACAACTTTGTGCCACACAGCATCCATCCCAGGAGCCACATTGGACCCCAGTGCTCCCTCTGAGCCCACCACAGCTCCCAGCACTCCCACAGGACCTTCAGCTGCCCCTGGCCAGGGGTGAAAAAGGGCACTGGCCTGGACTGGTGTGGAGATCTGGGACCTCATTGAGGTCTGGGATGAGGAGACCAACCTTCAGGATCTCCATACCAGGAGGAGGAATGCCAATGTCTACAGCCAGATGTCCACCAGCCTGACTGAAAAAGGACACATATGACCATCTCATAAGGTGTCCGGAGAGGCTTGCCTTACTCCAGCCTCCATGGTGGAACACCATTCCACGACAAGCCACCACTAAGGAGGCTAGAGCAATGGAAACACACAGCAGTGCCACACATTGCACAGGGTCATGCCCACACTCAGGCGGCATCTGCCCTGGTCAAGTGCAGTGATACTAAGGAGACTGATCTCATGCATAGGAACCTGCTGGGGAGAGGAAGAGGTAGGGACCCTAGTAACACACTCTCCAGCTACAGTCATTTACACACACCTTCCCCCCCACTCCAGCAGGCAGGGATAGAAGTTCTCTCTCTGTGGGACACTGCCAGTGCACAGACCCAGTGTATGCGGGACACAGAAGGAGGCTGAGCTGCCCTGCCCCCCACTCCTGCCTGCAGGCTCCTGGCCTGGCTGACACCTTTCCATGCCTGCTTATCCCTGGGATAAGCGTGGGTGGAGCGAGGCTCCCCTGGGATCTCTGTGTCCCTGAAGGAAAGTGACCACCGTCTAGGAAACAGATGGCCTTGCTCCAAGCACATTGTCATCATCTGACCACAGTGTCAGCTCAGAGATTAGGGCTAGGCTTCATACTGTGTCCCCTGGGATGACTGCTCTTATAACCTTTCTTCACAGCTGGGCCAGCTGCGAGCATGCCGCATCCACCATCTCCCATGCCATCTTCCTGACTTCACAGGTTCTGCTGGAGGAAGCAAATTCAGGAAGACCTGTTGTTGTACTAGCTAGTCTGCCTTCAGTTCCTTGTCTGGGGGTTCAAAGAGGAGCGCCGGCTGACCCAGAGCAGCGGAAAGCCATGTGGGACCAGCTGGTGCGCCAACACAAGGCCATGTGTCCCTCCCTCACTTCTGTGTTGGAGTGCATGGTTGTGTGAATGGAGCGGGCCACCAGCCACCTTCCCACCCCCCAACCCTCCTTGGCTTTCCCTTCTAGCCCCCCCAGGGGCCACGGGGCCCCAGAACATATGGCAGTGGGACCTCTCGGACAGCCAAAGGTTTCCAAGCTATCCGAGGCAGGCGCCAGTCACAGTTCCATCCCTAAGCCCGTTTCCACCCTTCTTCCCCCTCCTCATTCCAGATTCTCTCCCCAGTCCCTCCTCTATTGTATATCCCCCAAATAAACAAACAGAGTTGTTTTTTCAAATAAAAAAGAGGTTTCTTTATTTGCTCTGTAGGGGAGGGGGAAGATGGGTAGGAGGGTAGGGAAAGGGTGGAGTGGCAGAGGAATGGCACACAGGGTTAATGAAGGGGCCCTTTGTGGAGAGGCCTGGGGGAGAGTCTCACAGGTGGCCTTGGAGGATACTCTCTCTCATACTTTCTCTCAAGGCCTGATGGCATTGGTGTCTGGCTGCTCATAAACCCTGGCCAGCCATTCACCCTCTGCCCCCAAGCCTGGCAGAAAAGTCTCCTTACATCCACACAGGTTGTGGAGCACACAGCAGGCTGCTACCACATAGAGGTTGTTGTGCTCACTGAGGTCCAGGCGAGTGAGGAGATTCCTGAATCTCCTGGAATAGGCATGAATTCTGCAAGATGTGGGCATTGTGTGCTTTCCCCTACCAGCCAATGTTCATGTCCATGAACCATCCCTTGTGGTCCACTAGGGCCTACAGCACCATAGAGAAGTACCCCTTTCTGCTTATATAGTCTGAGGCATGGGGATTGGGGGCCAGGATGGGAATATGAGTGCTGACTATTGCCCCCCACAGTTGGGGAAGCCCATGGCAGCAATGCCATCCACAATGCTGTTGATGTTTCCTAGAGTAATGACCCTCTGCAGCAGGATGTTATTGATGGCCTTGTCTACCTGCAGGACCATGGCCCCCACTGTGGATTTCCCTAAGCCAAACTGGGTCCCGATGGAGCAGTAGCCATCTCACACAGGAAGATCACCATGCCATATAGCAACACATTTCTGCAGAGGGGTGGTGGGTCACGGTCTGGTGTCCTGATACCTGAGGGTAGGGGCAAGCCACTTGCAGAGCTCCAGGAAGATGGCCTTCCACATGCGGAAGTTCTGGAGCCATGGCTGGTCATCCCATCACTGCAGGATGAAGTCATCCCACCAGTTGGAACCAGTCTCCCTCTGCCAGAAACAGCATTTGATGGTGTAACAGACTGAGGATCATTTCCTGCAGCAGGAGCACTAGGACCTGGGTGAAAGGATCCTCAAGTTCAGGCTGGTCATCATCGTGCTGAAGAAGCATGTGGGCAGTTTAGATTAACTGCGCCATAAGGTGTAGCATGAGGCTTGTGAGGCTGGCACTGCTTTGTAGCAGCTCCTGCTCCATGCTGTGTGTGCTTTGGAATCCGCAAGGGCAACCAGAGCACTCAGCATAAGTTTGGTCTGCTGTGAGTGGGTAGGCAGTGGAGGAGTGGCGTGTGAGATGCAACTGTAGAAAGGAGCTCCTGTAAACACGCGTCTCTGCTTGACTGACCAAGCAGCCACAGGAAATTTCTGCCCTCCTGGTGCCCTCCCTGGAGTGCTTCTGGGGGCTTTAAATCTGATGCAGGTTCCAATCAGTGTGGATTCGCTATTTCAAAATAATTCTGAGCTATTCCGATGGTGCCTTGTAGAGTGGACATGCTATTTCGAAATAATTATTTCAGGAGTTATTATTTCAAAATAATTTCCTATGTAGACATGCCCTCCATGAATTAGAGGAAGAATTCTTACATCCAGCCTTTGTTTCAGTCTGCTAGACTGTGTGAGGATAAATAAACCTCTCCATGATCTGCCACAATATGTCATTTACATCTGACATCTCAAGATCATGACACACACAAAAACGCTGTGCAATGGAGACTCCTTTTGAATATTGGGTCCATTTCTGTGGATCTATCTTTAGTTTGTCCTTGAAAGTATTTCAGTTTTGTTTAATATACTTATTATTTATCTGGAGAAGGGGGTTAACAGTGAGGTGACAACATCTGTAGATGAAATAAGATTATTTAGGTTAATCAAGACTAGAAATGACTGACAGGGTCTCCACAGGGAAATAAACAAAGGGAGGTGAATGGAAATCAAGATGGCAAATGAAATTGGATGGTGACAAATGAAAAGCAATGCATAAGGAGTAATTTGAACTACTTGTGCACAAGTTGTAACCACTTAGGAAAAGGCTTGGAAGTAATTTTGAATGGCTCAATGAAAACATCTGCTTTGTGTGTAGAAATGGTTAAAAAGCAAAGATAATGTTAGGATGTATATGGAAAGTGAGAAAACCAATACTAAAAATATCATGTCATTATATTAATCAACATAATGCCCTCATCTTGGCCAGTATGTTCAGTTCTAGTCACCCCATTTTAAAAAACCCAGCCTATAGCAGCAATAGAGGGGGGTCCAACAATAGTTCCGTCGATTAGAAGCCTAAACAGCTTCCTCTTTGAGGAGAAGTATTGTTTAATTTAGAAAGGAGATAAATAAAAGGGAGTACAATTGAGGTATGTAAAATAACGGAGGTCAGTTTTGCCCTGCTATTTACCCTTTCTTATAGTATAAAATAAAGAGCCATTCACTGCAATTAAAAGGCAACACATTTTAAATTAATAAAAGTAAAGAGTGGGTCAGTTTCTTTTGGGGGCCACAAGGGAATGTGTTAAGGCATTCTGATTCTTTTCCCTACCCACATCTCCTGGGCCTTTTAGAGCAGCCCAGTGGCTGTTCTGAGATTGTTATCAAGGGACCATCTGCCAGCTTAGGCTCTTCAGAGCAAAGTGTGCTCCCCTGCTCATCCTCCTCACTCACAGCATATCCATCCCTGTTCCTGACATGCCCTCTGTGCTTGGAGTTGGTGGGAAGGTGGTAAAGGACTCCGCTATGCAACCCACTGAGGATGCCCAACTAACGCAGTTCTCTGATCCATTTGCACTATCTGAGAAGCACAAAGGCAGTGATGCAGTAGCATTTTATGTAATGTATAACCCAAGGAACTTACTACCTCAAGGTATAAATAGGACCAGTACCTTTGGTAGAATTAACAAAGATTTGACCAGTACATTAGTACAATCACAGAAGGATTCTGTGATGCTAGATTGCTGTGATAGCTTTTAGCTGAGATCTAAAAGGTCCCATTAGTATTCATTAACAATCTCATGGCAATTTTTACACAAGCAGTATATGGATAATCACATCAACGGTTACATAAATTAGGATAAACATTTTTAGGAAATATGAATCCTCATGCTTTAAGGCATAAGCCACCCACAAACTGCCTGGGTTTAGGGAGAACCCTCTCCATTATATAATTGTTCAGTATGTGGGTTTCTTTCACCTTCTTCTGAAGCATCTGTTACTTGTCACTCTTAGAAATGGATCCTATAGACTAGTTGGATAGCTAATCTGAACCAGTATGGCAATTTCTATGTAATCTAATCATCTTTGATAATCATGACACAACTTCCAGCGATGTAGCAGTTAAGTTCCTACAGGTATTTAAAAATAAGGATATGCCATATTTTTCCATATAAGTTAATTTTTCAGCTGTTTGACGTATGATGATGTTGTGAAGGAAATTTGTATAGATGTGTGGAAATGTGTGGGGTTATATGCATATGTGTGGTTGTGGGCGACTGCTTTAAGTTTATAGAGATAGCTGTTCATGAAATAGCAATGCATCACTAGCAGAGAAAGTGGGAGGACTATTACATAAGTTAGAGTTAGCTAGGGATATCTTTAACTCACTCTCAGGTGATATGTGCATTTCTTCCGTCTTTGAAGAAAAGGGATAATAGGTTTAACTAGTTCTTTTGGGCCATATGATGTATCTCCCCTATAGCATTTAGTCAATATTCTGGTTCCTGATTGTTTCCACAGATATAGCACCAAAATGCTTGTTTTTTGAGAGAAGTTAAGCCAGAGATATGTATTACAGGCTTATGTCATTTATCTAAAGGGAAATTATAGTCATTCTGTGTTTACATAATGCTTTTAATCTTAAATCATTACATACATGGGAACCTCTCTAGATGACACTCCAAGTAGCAACCTCCAGGATGGAGATGGCTGTTGTTCAAGGCAAGGTACTAAACATGTGCTTAAATCCCATTACAGTCAGTGGGAATTAAGCACATGCTCAAAATCTAATTAAGCATGTTCTTAAGAGTTTTATTGCATGAATAAGGGATTACTCACTTGCTTAACATCAAGTACATTTAAGTGTTTTGCTGAAGCAAGGCCTTACAGCATACAGCAACATTAAAAAACTTTTAATATAGGATGCTAAATGTATCATATCTAATAGAAACTTAAATGACCTAAATACAAATTAAATTCACCACAGTTAAATGCTATATGTGTGTTACTGAGTAAGGTAACAATATTTAATGAAGCAACTACTTTTCAAAACCTCAGATTAATCTGAAGCTTTAAAAAAAGGACTTTTGTAAAAAGCTCTTCAAGCAATTCCTTCCATCCATAGCTGGGATTTTCAAATGTATCAGTTCTTTGTCTTTTTCTGATGCTCTGATTGCAACTGTCACTGAGTTACACAGCTAGCTTTAGGCCCACTGCCAATTTGATTACAACAACAACTTGTGAAACATAAAAGGTAGTCTTTAGATCCACTTTGAGCACTTTGCTCAAAGCTGAACTCTGCTGAACAAGCCACAACTTGGCCACCTAATAAATCTGGACTCATCCAGTTGGCTTACACCAGGTTCACAGATTTAACACAAAAGAAAATTGGGAGTTCATTGTGAAATCACTCTCCCCCATCCATTCAGAACCATTATAGCAATATACATGAGTGCTCATATGGCAGAAGTTTTAAATGGTATAAACATCACAATAAATGCCTCAACAGAACCTCTTAGGTCTTTTTTTATGTATTTTTAAGTAACTTTTGTTTGTGAATGAAATGACTATCTACCAGCTTTTCAACAATATATGCTTTCTTTCAGGGATTAAGCAATCAATTTGTTCACTTCTTTACACAATGGCACTGCAAGAAATCTCCTTTAACCAGGGGATACTAAAGATATCAGTCAGGAAAAGAATGACCATGTGATTTGCTTCCTGCACTAGGATGGGAGCTATTATCAGTGTTTGTATGGTAACCCCATTTGTCAGCATTTTCCAACTTGATTGTACAAGTTTTCTCTGTGTTCAAAAACATATCAAGGCCCAAACAAGACAAAAACAACTTAATTTCTTTAAAACTTCAGTTCACATTGTTCCAACCTGCTTGCTTTAGTAACATAAATCCAAAGGGGGAGTTGTGGGTTGCAGTTTTAAAAACTTTTTGGCCTCCAGTAGCTGCTGACAAAATTGTTTGTTAGTTAAGTTGGAACTGGAAGCCTCTTACAAAGTTAATATAGCACAAAACTCTAATTTGGCCCATAGCTGTATAGGGAAATAAAGGAGCATAAGGGCTCCCCCCAACTCTCATGCCTAGCTTACTCAGATTGCCTCTCTAAACACAGAGGCTACGTCTAGACTGGCATGATTTTGCGGAAATACTTCTAACGGAAAAGTTTTTCCATTAAAAGTATTTCCGCAAAAGAGCGTCTAGATTGGCAAGGATGCTTTTGCGCAAAAAGTGCTTTTGCGCAAAAGCATCCGTGGCCAGTCTAGACGCAATTTTGCGCAAGAAAGCCCCAATCGCCATTTTAGCCATCGGGGCTTTTTTGCACAAAACAATTCTTCCCTGTCTACACTGGCCCTCTTGCGCAAGTATTGTTGTGCAAGAGAGCTATTTCTTGAGTGGGAGCGTGAAAGTATTTGTGCAAGAAGCAATGATTTTGTACATTACAAAGTCAGTGCTCTTGCACAAATTCAAGCGGCCAGTGTAGACAGCTGGCAAGTTTTTGTGGAAAATCTTGCCAGTCTAGACACATCCAGAGTGAAGAGCAAATGCTCTGGGGCTACTACTTTCAACTCTATGCAGGTGGGACTGGGAGAATGAGTGAAGACAGGGTGGGTAGAACTTGGACTCTGCCTCCATCCTCCTCCCTGGCCTCTGCTGGCTAGTACTGCTAAACCAGCATGGGGGAGAAGTAATGTGCATTTATTAAAGAGATGGTGAACATTGGGAAAGGAATTGTGATTCTCTGAGTTCCTTCCCTAAAGTAGTTTGGCAGCACATCGCCACTTACACAGGGCTAGACATAAAGGCATCAGCCTTGTCCATATTTGGGGCTTTCACATCCCTTTGATCTCTGGATTAATTTATTGCATTTTATCCATAAACATCTCAATAAAATTATATGTCAATCAAATAAGTGTTGCAAATTGATATGTGAACCAGAATCCTTGTATATAATTATAAAATGTAAAAATCTCAAGATATTCAGGTTTAAATGAATTTTGAAGAGGTAGAAGGAAGAAAATAGCATGGCTCATAGGGATGTTAAATTTAGATTAATCAACTAATTGACTAGTCGATGGATTTTCCATCAACTAGTCGATTAGTCGATAAGTAGGGAGCCATAGTGGGGAGCTAATCCAGCTGCGGCTCTGATTGTAAATGGATTAAGAGCCGATTGAAGGGTCCCAGCGTGAATTGGGACAGCTGATTTTTGACTTGCACTGGGTCTGTGCTGATGGCTTTAGCCTTTTAAATGGATTAAGAGCCTGTCAGCTCCTAATACATTTAACAAGCAGAGGCACATCTGGGATTAGGCATGAGCCTGGTCCCTGCTCCTCCCTGCCCTCCCTACCCGCTCTGCCCCCCGGAGAGACGATGCTTAGGAGAACCAGCTTTTAAACTGGCTCCCCCCCAGCACCAGCTCCTGCTCCCTCCTTGCTGCCTCTGATAGAGTGTGCTAGATTGTGATTGCTAAACTCATCCCTAGTATCTGTGCCCTCCCATTATTTAGATTGTATGCTCTGCTGGGCAGGGATCATTTACTAGTTCTTTGTACTGTACCTATCACAGTGGGCCTCAATTCTTGACTGTCCTTAGGCACTACCATAATAAACACAATTAATCATCATCATCATCATTGTTCGAAGGGAGGTGTGGGAAAACCTCTTTACTGTCAATACATCAGGAGTAATAAGCTACATATTTCTTATCCTTCTCACCCTATAAAAACAAACAAAAAAATCATCAGACAACAAAGCACATACATTTAACTGTGCTTTGAACTATGTTAAAGTTGTGTAAATCCATTTGGCCGGACCAAATTCACAAAAGTATAAACAATTCAGAATCAGGTCTTGCATGCTATTCTTAAATTACTCCATCCTATAATGTATCATTCTTTGGCTACATCTAAACTATAAGCTTGGAGGGTGATTCCCAGCTAAGATAGACTTACATTAGCTTTCATCTGAACTAGCGCATGAGAAACAGTAGCTCAGCCATGGCAGCATGGAGAACAGCAGCAGTGCCATGGGCTAACTGCATGTGCTTCTGTGGAAATGCTACTATTTTTAGCATGTGAGTTCAGGGAATTTAACATATTATCTTGAGCCTGTGGGCTTAATGAAAATGCTTTAACATAACTGAACTGTTCAGGTGCAAGTTGTCTTTGCGGAGGAGGGTGAGAGAGAATTTCTTCTCTTCAGCTAAATCTAATTTACAATATGGCAATTCAGTCAAACATGTTCATTTCAGAAATGTGCAGCAGTCAAGAAGCATACTGCTCCTCTTGTGATTTGGGATACTGACAGAGTATTTCCAGTTATTTATTCTACATAGGAAATTTATACAAGTACAACATAGAACACATGGTTGGAAATGTGCTCTGGTTTTTTAGTAAAATTCTTCCATTACTAGGTCACTCCTCTCTTAAATGTCTGCAAAGTGCCATTGTTTTTATCTTCTCTTTCTCTCACTCCCCATCTACCCTCTCCCCCATTATGCCTGAAAGCTGAAGCATTTATTCTAAAACCTTGACATTTATGGCTTATGTGAAAATATTATGCACTACCAAAATAAGCATACACAATAAATTATGCTATTATTAATTAATATTATATTAGAGTTTAATCTAGAGGCCCCAAATTAGATCTGGCCCCACCATGCTAGGGTCTGTACATACACATAGGCAATGATAATCCCTATTTGGAAGAAGGTAAGATCAAAATAGACAAGACAGACAAAGGAGAAAGTAAGTTGTTACCGATGTGGCGCTTAGGCACAGACAAATTAAGTGACTTGTCCAAGGTCATCCAGAGAGTTTTTGGCAGAGACAGGAATCAGACCCAGACCCTGTAAATTGTATTTGCTTTGACTAGCTACAACACAGGGCTCAGCTAAAGCAGTAGGAGATAGCACTTTTAATAGAATTAGTGCCTGATTATGTTTGCATTGAAGCAAACAGCAAAAGTCTCATGGAAATAAGACAGCCCCTGCCCTCCTTTTGCATATAGCTCATATAGATTACCATCTGATACTGAAAAACAGGTGTTTCTTAGTGAAAAATGCCAATCTTTGTCTGCAGTAAAGATAAAGAAATAAGCTGTAAAAAGATACAGGTCTGCTGTTGTTACCTGCGCTGCATGTATGCCATGTTTGTTTTTCTTCCAGAAGATAGTAGGAATTTCATCTGCACTAAGTGCAAGCTGGTCGCCATTTTAGTAGAAAAAATTAGAGGACTTGAGGCCCAAGTATCAACCCTACATTCCATCAGAGAAGATGATAGAAGGCAGCATTTAATACTGCAGGCACAGCAGGCTGAAGAGCCAGTGAGGGCAGTACAGAACAAGGAAGAAAACTGGCAGAACGTAACCTCCAGGAGAAGAAAGCCAACTCAGGTATCCCCAATTTCACTACAGGTAAGTAACCACTTTCAAGCTCTCTGCACTGGTACTACGATGGAGAATGCTTTGGCAAGGACTTCTCAGGGAAGAAATCAGAAGGAGACACGATCTAGACACCGTCCAGACCTGGAATCTTGAGAATTGTGCTGCATACCAGGAGCTAGAATTCAGGATGTGACTGAGAGTCTTCCTAAACTGATCAAACCTTTGGATCACTACCCCTTCCTGCTTTTCCATGTAGAAACTAACGATACGGCCAAGAATGACCTTGAGCAGGTCACTGCAGGTTATATAGCGCTGGGCAGAAGGATCAAGGAATTTGAAGCGCAGTGGTGTTATTGTCCATCCTCCCTGTTGAAGGAAAAGGTCCAGGTAGGGATTGTCAAATCGTAGAAGTAAATGCATGGTTGCACAGGTGGTATCGGAGAGAGGGCTTTGGTTTCTTCAACCATGGGACTCTATTCTGGGCACAAAGATTGCTAGGAAGAGATGGGATCCACCTAGCCAAGGGTATGTCTACACTACCCCCCTAGTTCAGACTAGGGTGGGTAATGTAGTCATACGGAGTTGCAAATGAAGCCCGGGATTTGAATTTCCCGGGCTTCATTTGCATAAAGCCGGCCGGCGCCATTTTTAAATGCCGGCTAGGTCGGACCCCGTGCCGCGCGGCTACACGCGGCACGGACTAGCTAGTTCGGATTAGGCTTCCTATCTGAACTAGCTGTACGGCATGGGGTCCGACCTAGCCGGCATTTAAAAATGGCGCCGGCCAGCTTTATGCAAATGAAGCCCAGGAAATTCAAATCCCGGGCTTCATTTGCAACTCCGTATGACTACATTACCCCCCCTAGTTCGAACTAGGGGGGTAGTGTAGACATACCCCAAGAAAGGAAAGAGCATCTTAGTGGGCAAGCTTACAAACCTAGTGAGGAGGGCTTTAAACTAGGTTCGTTGGGGGATGGTGACCTAAGCCATGAGGTAAGTGGGGAAGTGGGATACTGGGAAGAAACACAAGGAGGAAGGAGCAACAAAGGAGGACCCCTTATTTGAATGGAGAAGGTAGGGCAATCAACTGGTTATTTAAGGTGTTTGTACATGAATGCAAGAAGCCTGGGAAACAAACAGGAAGAATTAGAAGCCCTGGCCCAATTAAAGAACTGTGATTTGATTGGAATAACAGAGACTTGGTGGGCTGACTCACATGATTGGAGCACTGTCATGCAAGGGTATAAACTGTTCAGGAAGAACAGGCAGGGGAGAAAAGGAGGAGTTGCACTATATGTAAGAGAGCAGTACAACTGCTCAGAGCTCCAGTATACAGAGGGAGAATGCTGGAGAAGACTGTTGAGATTCTATAGGTTATGTTTAGAGGTGGAAGCAACACGGGTGATGTTGGTGTCTGCTGTAGACCACTAAATCAGATGGATGAGGCAGACAAGGCTTTCTTCAGACAACTAAGAGAAGATTCCACATCACAGATCCTGGTTCTCATGGGGGACTTTAATCACCCTGACATCTGTTGGGAGACCAGTACAGCAGAACACAGACTTTTCAGGAAGTTTTTGAAAAATGTTGGGGATAACTTCCTCTGAAGGAACCAATCAGGGCCCATGCACAGCTTGACCTGCTGCTCACAAATAGGGAGGAACTAGCAGGGAAAATAGATGTGGGTGGCAGTCTGGGAATCAGTGATCATGCGATGGTAGATTTCAGGATTCTGACAAAAGGAAGAAAGGAAAGTAGCAAAATACACACCTTGGACTTCAGAAAAGCAGACTTTGACTCCCTCAGTGAACTGATGGGCAGGATCTCCTGAGATGCTAACATGAAGGAAAAAGGAGTCCAGGAGAACTGGCAGTATATTAAAGAAGCCTTATGAAAGGCACAGGAAGAAACCATCCCGATGAGCAGTAAGAAAAGCAAATATGATAGGCAACCAGATTGGCTTACTGGGGAAATCCTTGGTGAGCTAAAACACAAAAAAGAAGCTTATAAGAACTGGAAACTCGGACAGATGACTAGGGAGGAGTATAAATATATTGCTCGAAAATGCAGGACAGTAATCAGGAAGGCAAAAGCACAATTGGAATTGCAGCTAGCCAGGAATGTGAAGAGTAACAAGAAAGGTTTCTACAGGCATGTTAGCAACAAAAGGGTGATCAGAGAGAGTGTGGGGCCCTTACTGAATGTGGGAAGTAACCTAGTGACAGATGAGGTGGGAAAAGCTGAAGTGCTCAATGCTTTTTTTGCCTCTGTCTTCACAGACAAGGTCAGATCCCAGACTACTGCACTAGGCAACGCAGCATGGGAAGGAGGTGGGCAGCCCTCAGTGGAGAAAGAACAGGTTAAGAACTATTTAGAAAAGCCAGACATACATAAATCCATGGATCCGGATTTAATGCATCCAAGAGTACTAAGGGAGTTGGCAAATATCACTGCAGAGCCTTTGGCCATTATCTTTGAAAACCCGTGAAGATCAAGAGAGATCCCGGAAGACTGGAAAAAGGCGAATGTAGTGCCCATCTTTAAAAAAGAGACGAAGGACAATCCAGGGAACTACAGACCAGTCAGTCTTAACTCAGTCCCCGGAAAAATCATGGAAGGGAGCCTCAAGGAATCCATTTTGAAGCACTTGGAAGAGGGTAAAGTGATCAGGAATAGTCAACATAGATTCACCAATGGCAAGTCATGCCTGACCAATCTGATTAGCTTCTATGAAGAGGCTTGTCGACATGGGCAAGTTAGTGGGAGATATATCTTCACTTTGCAACCTTTTGATACGGTCTCCCACAATATTCTTGCCAGCAAGTTAAGGAAATATGGATTGGATAAATGGACTGTACGGTGGATAGAAAGATGGCTAGATTGTTGGGCCCAAAGGGTAGTGATCAATGTCTCGATGTCAGGTTGGCAGTCGGTTTCAAGTGGAGTGCCCCAAGGATTGGTTCTAGGGCTGGTTTTGTTAAACATCTTTATTAATGACCTGGATGAAGGGATGGATTGCACCATCAGTAAGTTTGTGGCAAGACACTAAGCTAGGGGGAGAGGCAGATACATTGGAGGGCAGGGATTGGGTCCAGAGTGACCTAGACAAACTGGAGGTTTGGGCCAAAAGAAATCTGATGAGGTTCAATAAAGACAAATGCAGAGTCCTGCACTTGGGACGGAAGAATCCCAAGGATTGTTACAGGTGGGTACCGACTGGATACATAGCAGTTCAACAGAAAAGGTCTTGGGGATTACAGTGGATGAGAAGCTGGATCTGAATTAACAGTGTGCCCTTGTAGCCAAGACGGTGAATGGAATATTAGGTTGCATTAGGAGGAGTATTGCCAGCAGATATAGAGAAGTGATTATTCCCCTTTATTCGGCACTGGTGAGGCCACATCTGGAGTATGTGGACACATTGGAGTGGGTCCAGCAGAGGGCAACCAAAATGATTAGGGCTGGAGCACATGACCTATGAAGAGAGGCTGAGGGATTTGGGCTTATTTAATCTGCAGAAGAGAAGACTGAGGGGGGATTTGATAGCAGACTTCAACTTCCTGAAGGGAGGTTCCAAAGAGGACGGAGAAAGGATGTTCTCAGTAGTGACGAATGACAGAACAAGGAGCAATGGTCTCAAGTTACAGTGGTGGAGGTCTAGATTGGATATTAGGAAAAACTATTTCACTAGGAGGGTGGTGAAGTTAGATGTATTGGAATGGGTTACTTAGGGAGGTGATCGAATCTCCATCCCTAGAGGTTTTTAAGTCTCGGCTTGACAAAGCCCTGGCTGGGTTGATTTAGTTGGGATTGGTCCTGCTTTGGGCAGGGAGCTGGACTCAATGACCTCCGGAGTCTCTTCCAGTCCTATGATTCTAAGATTCTATGATACTTTTGAACAGACCTCCACAATTGTGGAATCTACCCCAGAGATAAAGGAAAGGAAGAGAAAGAGAAAAGCTTTGAATTACTTAACCATATCAGTTGCATCACTCTTCTTTAAGATCATTTTGTTAAGACACATTTACTACATGGAAGGGGACATGCAATGAGCTATTGAAGACCCTACTCTGAGAGGTTCTAAACTCAGGCTTAGACTGACCAGGTTCAACTCCATAAGGATTCATCCATTTCTTGGGCCACAGGACAACCTTTGAAAAAATTAGGCACATTATTTACCAATATTTCTCCAAAATGAATGTCACCACTTAATTGCAATGGTGAAGGATGTTATGTAAGATACAAAAGCAGAACAATGAAATAAATGGGGAGAACCATGATTCTAATCTTTGAACTCAAAGCTTTAAAACAATTTTAAGTGGAAACTAAAAGGCATGTAGATAAGAAATACAAAACATACACCAAGTGTCTGTCCCAGTAGCCAGTTAGTGACTCCCATAGGAATATTTAGTCAGTTCAACATTTAATTTTATGTACCTACTAAATATCCAAAGGGTTGACAAAATGATACCTGTCTCTTTTACCCCTTTGACTAAAGATAAAAGAAAATTGCTTTTATGTGAAACCCTGACTCCATGGAAAGATACACAGAGCTGCTCACTGCAAAGTATATTTGTAAGGTGTTGTGCGTATTTCTATATCTCCATTTTTTTCTCAATGAAAGATGCAAGGTATCTTCCACTTAGCTACATATTCCCATAAGCTTCTACCATGTTTAATGGCTGGCACTGTATGCCATAATACTGGGCTAATGTCTCATATTCTTGAGAGCCTTTGAAATGAAAAGTGCTATACAAACATAGCAGTAGCAATAATCAGGCTGTAATATGGGCCTCCCCCTTTAGAAGATCACCACTTGCAGTGAATGGGAGGTCATGCTTTAATTTTTGACAATATGAATCAGGTTTGGGCATCAATATTAATGTTGTCACTTTAATGAAATAGCTAGTTGTTTTGACTTGCTTCTTTTGACTTGGTCCGAGTTACCCAATAAAATGCTGTAGACTCACCTAAATCCTTCATGTCTAAATGCAGAATTATGGAGTCTATTAAGATGTTTAAATGATCTGTTTGGAAAGGCAGAAATCCAGTAAAGCGTCTAATTTTTCCACGAAGACTGATGGATTTGGAGCACTCTTAAGGGTGGCTGCATAATACTAAGTGTTTAGCATGTGCCACCCTTTCCACTTTACATGAACCCTGTAATTACCTTTATTCAAACTCCATCTTCAAAAACCATCTGCACACTTATAACTATCTTAGTTTTCAAAAATTTCAGGCTTCAAAACAGGGAAAGAGAGGGAATTTTTCTCCAGGATTGGGAGGAATTAGCAAAACTTAATTCACTTATCACTTTACATCACTTGCTGTACTGACACTGGCAAAGGACCAGGCTGTGTGGTATTTTACAGTGAGGTAGTTCTATGGAATTGAGGGGACTTATCAAAAAAGTCTGAAAACATCCAGTAGTATAATAAAAGTTGGAACAAAAACATGGTGGGAGAAGTACAAAAAGCTGTTATCTTGATCTGATGATGAAGTTTTATTTTCTTGTGTTTTGCATATTCTGTTTTGCTATGTAGGACTCAGAGCATCTAACAATATATACTCTTCCAGTTTTTCAGTAAATCTGTGGTTTATGTGGTCAACACTGACAGCATCAACTAATGGAGTTACAGTCAATGATTGTGCATGTTATATAAAAACATATGACTCCTTCATGTGTTTTCAAGCGCTATGTCATATGAATCCTACTGGAGAGAAAATCTTATCCCCCACCCTACTAGCACTTAGTTAACAAATGCTTCTCATATTACTGCCAAGCATGCATGCATTTGCTGTGCTTTTCAGGTTCAATATTCAGACTATATCCTGATTTTATAAGGCCTGTAAAGGATGTTAATTCAGATTTATGCCTACTTAAGTAGCTACAATTTCATTGATTTCAGTGACGTTTCACAGGCATTTATCAAGACTGAATTTACATCAAATGTAAAGAAAGCATCTTCCTATAGATTAAAGCAAATAATCTTCACAACGTTCCCCCATCCTAACAGTACAAAGAGTATTTCCAGGATAAAAATGACTGGGGCTTCTATATAGCCAGACCATCCCCAGTTTCTGGAACTCCATTTTGAGCCAATAGACAGCTAGGTGTAAATTTGCATAGCCTTGGACATGCTCTGATTTACACTAGAGAATCAGCTCCAGGATCATGGGATTGTAAAGATAGCTTTAATCCAGATCCTGTGGTAGCTAACAACAACCTTTACCTCACCCCACCTTGTGCGGTGCTGAGCTCTGTTTGGATGAATCACAGGATCTGGCTTTTAATCTTAAATTCTAGTTTCAAGACTTTTTCCACTTCCCCATACTATCAATAATATTTTACTGTTAGTAACATATTCGCAATCAAAATCGTTCAGGGCTGATGATCACTTGAAATTTGTTTTGGTAATATCCCAACCTGGCAGACACTTACTGCCCCATAGTCTACTCATGTCCACACTTACTACTTAAATAAATATCAGCTTATGTATGGTGATAATAGACATTGAGTGAACACCTACTGACTTTATCATTTTTACCCCACCAGGCATCTATCTCCCATAGTCCCCAAGACCTCACTTTCAAATCCACCATAGAAGATTTTCCATCTCTTCCTGCATGTGGGGAAGAGAGCACAGGATGAAGTTACAAAATGCACATCTCCCATTGATCACCCCAAATTCCACAGGGAATTATGAAAGAAAATAGTGACATCAAAAGGCAACTCAGTTCATAATTCCTTTGGAGAAAAAAACTACTGCAGATGCCAAAGGACAGATTTGTCAGAATTGCTGAAGTAAAATTACACAGATTTGTGACCAAAATGTTCTGCAGTGGCTACAGAATTGCTGGAATAGTAATGGTGGTATTTTCAAACATGTTCTGAGGAAGTTCCCTTTCTTTCCCGTGCTATGTGGGTAGGGTTGTAACAGTATATTTGATTAACTGATAAGCAAAAACTTATCAGTTAATGCTATAAACTACATGCATTTCCTCTGCTCCTTGCCAGTAAATTTTGTAGCAGGCTGGCCAACAGCCCAGCTGAGTCCCGGCTTGCACCAGGTCTGGACCCTACCCCTGCTGGGACTCTTCATTTAAAGTGTATTAGGAGCCAGGTGGACAGGCATCCTGGCTCAGTTCCGGCTTGCACCAGGTCTAGGAGCTCAGACCCCTCCTGCTCCTCGACAGGGGCTGCTGCCACTCTGTGCTGCTGTCTCTGTATCAGAGGCAACAGTATGGGCTGACAGGAAGCCGGTCCACAAGGGGAACTGGTATTTAAACTGGCTCCACTTGCAAACCAGCTCCCTTCTGGCAGTAGCGCATAGTGTCAGGGAGCTCCTCAGGAGTGGAGCTGGAGCACACTGGCTGCCTGCCCCACCCTGTGGGACTATAGAATAGTTGAGTAACTGATAAGAATTCATAAGGTTAATAGACTATTCAATTAGCCAATATTTAACATCCCTATATGTGTTCATAAATGTTTTATCCCTCCACATCACAAAACGTTTGCTCTTTGCATGGTGCCTTCCACTGGATCAGAAAACTCAACTCCATGATTTTTGGTAAATCACGCAATGATTCCTATCACCATCCTTGTGGTTGAAGTGGAGCTAGCATCTCATTTCTCTTTTGATAATCATCATCCGGAAGGAACATTATTTGGTATCAAGCTGAAAGCCTGTGAGTCAATATCTGTCAGCTAGCCTGAGAGAAAAACAGCTCTGAGCCAAGGTGTTGTTATTCTACTTATAATGCTATGGCTTTTAAAAATGGGCATAATGAAAGGGTGAATGAGTAATTTTTCCTGCTGGGATTTTTCATTTAAATGGCAGTTCTCAAACTCTGCACAGGAATTCACCAAAATGTGACCAGCTTTTTAAGTGGAACAAGTTTATTGGTTATCCTGTCTGCAGAAAATGTTCCAAGGAGAGACAAGCAAACAAGACATACAAGCTCCTAGCCACATCTGTGTCCCCTTAAGTGCTGCTTTCATAGATTTCAAAATTCTCCACAGATTGCCTCTACCCTCTCTGCTTTCACGTCGTGTTCTGCTGCTCATTCATTCTGCTTCTCCAGTCTCTCTGGTTACATCTAGACTGCAAGCCTCTTTCGAAAGAGGCTTTTTCAAAAGTATCTTTCGAAAAAGAGCATCTAGACTACAACCAGAACTTTCAAAAAAGCAAGCTGCTTTTTCGAAAGAGAGAACCCAGGCAGTCTGGATGCTCTCTTTCGAAAAAGCACAGTTTGCATTACATAGCGCCTTTTTTCGAAAGAGCACTTTCGAAAAAAGGCATTCTTCCTCATAAAATGAGGTTTTCTGCAGTTGAAAAAACTTTTGAAAGAACGCAGCAGCAATCTAGTCACAGGGGAAGTTTTTTCGAAAAAAAGGCCACTTTTTTTGAAAAAAACCCTGTAGTCTAGACCCCCCACCTCTCTCTCTCTCTCTCTTATGTCTCATATATTGCCCCTCTCCTGTTCTTTTGGGAGTCACTCTTTTATTTGTGTTGCACTATCTCCAAATCTCCTCCTCCTCCTCTTCTTGGAACAATTGACTCACTTTAGCACCGTAAATCTTGCTTGAAAATTAGAACCTAGTCAAAAATGAGAAAAATGTGCCCATAAAAATGTTACAGAGTTTATTTCCACTTCTTGTCCAAATTTTGACATTTTCTCAATAACTGTGCTGAAAACCTTCAATTTTACTTGATACACACAGAAAGTGTAAAGTATATGAAGGATGCTATATAAAACCAACACATATTTACTGAGAAACCTATGAACAAATGAGTCCCTAATGATTGTGAAGATGGATTATTTGATCACACACAACCCAGATATGCAACCCTTGTTTATATAGATGGGCATGAATGCTAGTTGTCCCACTGACTTCATTGGGACTATGTGCATTAGTAAGCCTTCTCCAGTGTGATTGAGTGCTACACAATAGCAGAGAGGGTATTCTCACAAACATCTATCTGTGTTTTTATACTACACGCATTGGCTACATCTAGACTACTAGCCTCTTTCGAAAGAGGCTTTTTTGAAAGAATCTTTTGAAAAAGCCTTTTTGGAAAGAGCATCTAGACTGCAACCACTTCTTTCGAAAAAGCGAGCCGCTTTTTCAAAAGAGAGCACTCAGGCAGTCTGCATGCTCTCTTTTGAAAAAGCCCTGTTTGCATTCAAGAATGCCTTTTTTCAAAAGAGCTTTCTCAAAAAAAGGTGTTCTTCCTCATAAAATGAGGTTTACCGTGGTCGAAAAAACCACTGTGTTCTTTCGATTTAATTTCGAAAGAACTCGGTGGTTGTCTAGACACAGGGAAGTTTTTTTTAAAAAAGGCTACTTTTTTTAAAAAAAACCCTGTAGTCTAGACACGTACAGCCATCATTAGATCTTTGAGACATGAAACAACTTTACCCAGTATACACTGGATGGCTTACTGGAAAAGGTTACAGCTTGAACTCTCTGAGTTTTCCTTCATCAATTCTTAAGACAGGAATCACATTTTTGTTTTTGCTCTTTATTTGTATAGTGCCCGGGTCTTGGTCCATGACTAGGACAGCTAGGAATCATAGTTATACAAATAAATACTACTAATAAACTCAAGTGAGAAAATAGTATGGGACCATATTTGCCAATTTTTGGACTGTACTAATAGATGTATAATGTTTATACAGGTATTCCTTTATTTACAACCCCTGTATTATTTTGACCCTAAAGTGCCAAAATATAAAGGGCTATCCCTCTCCCCCAAAAGTGCAAGATGCAGAAAACAAAATGCCTGGGGATATGTGCTTTGTTCCGTGAGGAACTGCTACGGCAAAATACACTGATAAAATGTAACAATGTGTCTGACTCTTCCTTCTCCTTGATGAGTGCACAGTTGTAGATTCCATCTGAGATTAGAACACACAAAAACAAACCTCCATGTGCAACTAATTATATCAAAGACATGGGAGGGGTGAGTAGGATAGATCAAATGCTGAAACCATATAATGCCACGAGGAAAAGCATGGCTGGGTTTTAGAAAAATGTAGTCCATATGGTCTAATTAGTGATGTATAATGCATTTATTGTCTAACAAATATAGAAAGCTGTAGCTGGAAGTATGGTGCCCTTTCTGGAGTTTCAGATGTTTGTGCTTTCTGGCTTCCTGTTCCAACTAAATGTTGCAGGCAGGGGTGGTAAATATGGTTGTCCCAGTGAGTACCATTTCATAACAACACTTGACCAATATTCAAGGAATGACTGAAACATGTCCTTGCCTTTCCCCCAAATACAGATTTTTTTGAAAGAAGTATAAAGAGACACAAGATACAATTGCAAATGATGCTTCTATTAGACAGGTGTGTTTTAAACGACGCCTTTTCCTTTGACTACTAGAGGGATTCTATACTAAAACTATGAAGTCATTACAAGAACCTTGGTGTTGAGCTGAATGCAGAAAAATTTTCTTGATTGTAGGGATGTATTAGGCTGTGGAGTGTTTTCCCAAGGTAAATGGGTTAAGTTCTGTCATTATGGGTATTTAACCCTGGACAAATCATTAGAAGTATAGTATAGGCAATGGTATGCAAACTTTTCCAGTCGTGTCCTCCTCACAATTCAAGGAATTTGTCTTGCCTTTCCTCCATTGCCACCCTTATTCTGGGTTGCTGCTGGAGGAAGTGCTGCCTGCAAAGCTGAGCACTCAGAGAGCAGTGGCTGCTGGCCAAAGTATTTGTGTTGTTTCTGGGGCAGGAGGACCATTTTTTAAAATTCAGGTCCTATCCTACCCACAATACTCACTCTGTTTTTATCCTGTTACTGCTATTATGGCAGCAGGTATAGTTTCTTCACTGTCTCACCCCCCAGGAAACTTCTTGTCCTCCACCCCCACAGAGGGATGAGTCTCCTAGTATGTGCATCACTGCTATAGGAAGAGAGATGGACCTAAAGAACTTATATTTTACCCTCTGACTTGATATTCTGTGAACTGAGCAGACACTGAATTACTCAATTTGTGTAGGCTCAGAAAATATCTTCAGCTATAGCAGAAGTAGAGGAGGTGCAAAAATAGCTTAAAGTTAATTCATAATTAAGGATCAATGTGGTACAGGGGCTTAAACATACTTTTCTTCCAATTATTTTCCTGTCCACTCTTTCTGGAGCTGCATCAAGCTAGTGTGATTCAACTGGGTTGCACTGGTGGTGTGGCATGAAACAGCTGCATCACTCTTGAAACTCTTGCCCATAATGTACATGTACCAGGTTCTCTCACTGTTCTGGTGTTTTCATATATCTATGGGATGCTGTTTTTCACTACTTTGAAAAGTAAATTTTATTCACAGTACACTTGGTGCTTGAATAAAGTGATACATACATATTTAATATTGTTATGGGCATTTTTAGAAAGCTCTGTAGTTGGTGATCTTTATCAGGCTCAGGATCCTATAAAACTTGGATTTTTTTCTGGGCAGTCACCATTGCCAATTTTAAAATAAAAATATCTCAGCTAATTGGATCTTTCCTCTCTTAAAATATACAATTTCAATGCTATTATAGTGACTTCCACTTAAACACTTTTTAATACAAACTGTAGAGTCAAGTAATTGGTCTAGATAGTGCGTGATTCTGCCATGAGTGCAGGGGACTGGACTTGATAAGCTCTCAGGGTTCATTCCAGTTCTATCAGTCTATGATTCTATTAAGATCATTTAATAGAAATATTGTTGCATAAGAAGTACATTTATTGGAGAGGTTTATTCCTCACCTCGAAGTTACTCAGTTCACTGTTTGTGTCATCATCATGTCCTCAGTGACATCACAAATGGAAACATAGGCCTTTGGATGAAGAATAAGCATTAAAAATTAATGAGCTTTTAAAGCAAAAAGCCAATCTTAAGCAAAGGTCCAGCCAGTATTTTTGTTAGTCTCTAAGGGTATGTCTACACTTGCATCCTCTTTCGAGAGAGGGATGCAAATGAACAGGGCTCAACAATGTAGGTAATCTACTTGCCATGGGCGAGTAGATTATAGCCCGGCATGGTGCCGCAGCGCGATCAGCGCATGAGCAGCTCAGTCTGCGCATGTGCAGCATGCTGAACCGTGCAGCTGGCGAGTGGGGCTCACCTTGGCTTGGTGAGCCCTGCAAATGAAGACATTCGAAATTGCAAATGAAGCTGGGATTTAAACATCCCATGCTTCATTTGCATATTCGCATTATGGCTCTATTTTGAAATAGTGTTTTCTCTTGAAATATCCGCATCTTAACAGCATCTGTTATTTTGAAATAGTGCTATTTTGAATTTAATAGCGCCATAACGCGAATATGCAAATGAAGCGCAGGATATTTAAATTCTGGCTTTATTTGCAATTTTGAATGTCTTCCTTTGCATCCCTCTCTAGAAAGAGTGTGCAAGTGTAGACATACCCTAAGTCCTGGTTTACACTAGTCAGTTATTTTGAAATAACACCCCTTATTTCTAAATCATAAGTGGAGCATCCACACTACCAAGCCTGTCATTTTGAAATAAAGGGCTGGTTCTTTTGAAATTTGTACTCCTGTTTTCCTCTGGGAATAATGCTTATTTCAAAATAGTTATTTTGAAATAGCATTAGTGTGGACACTTTGCTGCTGCTATTTAGAAATAACTACTCCCCAGAGTAATTTGAACTAATGACTCCCCAGTGCTTCCTGGGATTCTAAGTTAAGATAGTGCATCCACAATAAAGGAGTTTGCCTTGGACTATTTTTGAGGCTCCCCATAGTGGGGACACACTATTTCAATTTTATTATTTTGGGAGTTATTATTTCAAATTTAGTTATTTTGATATAATTTCCTAGGCTACGTTTATACTGCTGGTTTTTCCGGCAGTGAATATGCAAATGAGAAATGGATTAGCATATCACGGTGCCTCATTTGCATAATTTATGCACACAATTTTTTGCAGAAAGGGTCCAGGTCATGTTAAGGGCAGTTTTCCAGACCTCAAACTATTCTTATAACTCTTTTCTGAACCCTTTCCAATTTTTTAACAGCAGAACTGGGCACAGTATACCCAATAATGGGCCCACCATTGCTGTCTATAAAGACACTACTACCTCCCTGTTCCAATTAAATATTCTCCTGCTTATATATCCTAAGCTAACATTAATGACTTCCCAGTGCAATGCAATATCTAAGGGTACGTCTAGACTGTGGGGGTTTTCCGGGATACTGGAGGCATCCCAGAAAAACTCTACCACGTCCCGGGAACATGTTTGCTCTTCCGCTTTATTTTGCAGAAGAGCAAACGTGGTCTTTCAGAAGCCCGTCTTCCTCATTCTACACGGAAGAAGGAATCTTCCAAAAGAGGGGGATTTTCTGAAATTTGGCCCAGTGTAGATGGGCCAAATTTCAGAAAAGCCTCTTCCAGAAAAAAATTGGAAAAAGGTGTAGTGTAGACCTAGCCTAAGAAGGTATGTCTAGTTGGTTATCCACCCCAGTCTTTTTATAATTATATAAATAGATAAAAATAGATCTATTCTCAAGTGCCACTCACCACAGCATCATTGCAGAAATGGGTCTGAAGGAGGGATCTGACAAAGGGAAGGGAGGAGCTGAATCTTTATTTTTGGTGATTATGTGGGAGAAGGAAAGAACAGTTTCACCTTCACAGCTTGAGGTTGTATGCACTGCTGGCATTTAGGAAAAACAACAACATCCTTTTACTTGTGAGTGGAGAATTTTTGAGTCATTGAACCCCACAATGCCATTTTAATAGTCCATTTTCAAAGCAGAACCAACCACATTTTAAATGTAGGTACAGATATGTAGCTAACTAGTGACTGAATGCTGACAATGTGTTTCTGAAGTGCAGACCTATAAACAATTTCCATAGACAAACCTGCCCTAAGTGAAAAGGAATAAACTCAGAAAATGTTTTACTTTGCTTGATATCTTCCAATATTTTCAGCTTAATATATTTTCTTTTCCAAAGGGCTAGCATCTGGCTCCTAATACCTTGGTACTAATTTTAAGAACATTATTTTTAAGGGTCCAGTAAATATATGCTAAAGAGCCTGGAGCTAGTAACAAGGTTAATTTTAAACAGAAACCCTGTAGTTCAGCAGTACTTTTCTTCAACAAGAGCTAGAGAATGTGATGGTACATTTTTGCTAATTCTGCAACCATAATAACATATACAAGTCTGCATTTTATTCCTGTAACTCACTATAGGGCAACTATTTTCATAACACTTGATTTTTCACAATGTGGCCATAAGACTGTGGGTTTCTTGGTAGTTAAAGAGTCCAGGAAGTTAGATGCATAGTTCCCAGAATAGTGGCTTAGTGCTTTTCACATTAAAGAAAGAAAACAAACATATACAAAAATAAAAAAAACCTCAGGGCTGGGCTATATCAGTAGATTTATTTCAACCCTGAAAAGAGGGTTGCTGAGCAGTAGATTCACTATATAATACAGTAATAACAAAAAAAATTACTAGAATTGGAAAAGTACAAAGAAATACGACCTTAAAGAATTCACATAATGAAAGGTAGTTTTGTCTAACAGTTAGAATAAGAGCTGGGCATAAGATCTTTGGGTCTGATTGTGATTGTACTTACATCACTTTACTTCAGTGTAAATTGGCAGTCTGTAGTAGAGAGCAGACTCAGTCCTCACATTTTTATTTCCATCTCTGTACCATAATCTAAGTAACATTTTCTCCATTGTTCCATTTATGTTCCAAGTTGGTGCTGCTCTTGGAGTCCACTGATGAAGTGGAGAAACAAAATGTACACCTTAGCCACCACTGACAAAAGGGTCTCTTTATCAGCTCCACATAATCTGGCCAAGAAAGGAGCTGTAGAGATTGGCCCAGGGAGCATTTATAGATCTACTATTATATGGACAGAGTAGTAGTTATTGTGGGGGCTGCAGAGCAGCTATTGCAATGGAAGCAGGAGGGGCCAGACCATTTTGTATGGTACTCTCATTGAGCTAGAATATTTAGGCTTTCTATGAGTAGAATATATTTTCTTTGCATGACCTTGGATAAAGCACTGAGTCCACAATGGGGCTCTTTGGGTGCTACATTAATATACTTACTACATAACTTCTCTTGTGTCTGTTTCTCTTCCTACCTCCTGTAGGTGTTGCAAGGCTCAAATAATAATGTCAGTACCAAACACTTCTGGAGTGGAGGTTATTTGTAACTCTGAAATGTTTGTAACTCTGAACAAACTGTGATGGTTGTTCTTTCAGGAGTTTACAAATGAACATTGACTTAATACAACTTTGAAACTTTACTGTGAAGAAGAAAAATGCTGTTTTCCCTTCATTTTTAGTGGTTTACATTTAACACAGAACTGTACTGTATTTGGATGGGGAGCTTGGGGGGGGGGGCAGGGGGGGGGGGAGGAGGGAAGGTGTCTTTGCTGATCTCTGATTGTGTACTTTCAGTTCCAAATGAGGTATGTGGTTGCCTGGTCAGTTTGTAACTCTTGTGTTCGTAACTCTCAGGCAGGGCTGGCTAGAGACTTCACTGTGTCCTAAGCAATGTGTCTGTGGGGGGGGGGGGGGGGGGGAGGGGAGGAGGAAGCGGGGGACTTGGCTCTGGGTCCCCTGGAAGGGACAGAGTCTCAGGCAGAAGAGGCAGGGATAAGGGTAGCCAGCCTTCAGTGCTGCCTGGACCACACCATGACTCCTCCCAGCCAGCTCTCAGTGCTGCCCAGATGGTGCTGCATAGGGCTCCATTGTTGATTTAAAGGGCCCGGAAGACCATTGTATTTCAAGGAGTTAGTGAATCTTCCCAGTTCTCATATCTGCAAACTAGAAAACAGGCTTTGGCCTGCGCTTAGCAAGGAAAATTCCCATCTAGCTAGCTAGTTAGAGAGATAGACCATGCCTGGCATGGCTGAGCTCATTGCATAGTTGAGATAAGCTCTGAAGTAAAAAAGCCTGTCTATGGGAATCTTCTCAAACAGGCAAGAATTTGGTTTTGTTCCCCCTCCCCCCCCTGCACATAGCTAGTTGCCACTTCTAGAATTTTGTGTACAGGCTATATATTGTTTACTGTTGCCAATGCCCGTTGGACTTCCCAAAGGACCTGGAACTGTACCGAGGTGCCTTTTGGATCTGGCCAAGGAGTCCATCCTTTGCTGAGTTGGAGTCCTCAGCAAGACAAAGGGATATTATAAGCCTTCTCTTGCCTTTTCTTTTTATATCACCTGTAATATCTAATAAACCTTGCATTTATCCGCATTAAGTGATTTGTGTCCTCTTGGTTACCCTCTGAACCTGAGAGCAGAGTCTGGCCCAGCCTCTGAAGTGAGACACTCATTTAAAGCAATAGGGCACATCTTTGGTGGGTGTATGAAATTTGTTCTACCTGAGCTGCATGTTTAAGCATGTATTTTAAAAAAAGCAATTTCTTAATGTTGTTTAGGAGTGGAGTATAGATCTCAGTGTTTTCTGTTTTTCAAAAGTTATTGACATGGGAACAAACTTTATTCCTAATGATCAGCCCAAGTAGTTCTTCTTATTGCCTAGGATCCCCACAGGGACAATTGGTGGAGGAATGCTCTCACTTCTCATATGCCATGGAGAGGCAGCAGAGCCAAAACAAGAGTTCTGAAAATGTTTTAAAGGATTTTTGGGCCAGATTTTCAGCTTATACAAACTGGCATCATGGCTGAATGAAGTCCATGGAGTTACATCAATTTATGTCAGTTGAGGATCAGTCTCATAGTGGTTAAATAGGGTGCATTTTACAATTATCCCTACACAAACATCCTTCTGCAATAAGCTCTGTGTAGAATGACAGGTCACGTAAACTGCACCATGGTATGAAAAAGGCTAATCAGTTTGGGACATTTTAATTATAGCTTTTATTCTAGACTGGATGCTTTCTATACAGGTCATAAAAAGTTCAGTTCTACATGAGAAACCTTTTGAGAGTTGTGTTGAATTACAAACCAATAATTTAGGTCAGAGTAACTGTGTGGCTAATTTGTGAGGCAGCATGTTGCAAGAGCTGGATAACTGAGTTCACCACAAGAATTGTAATTTAAAAAAAATAGGCATAATGCTTTACTTACTGCCTTTTGCTTTATGAAGTCATTTACCTCTGTGCAGAGGGCTATTAAATCTTCACTCAAGCCAGTGGTAGCAAATCCCACTTTGCACCACTGTAAACAACTATACACGGTGTCAGGCTATGGAGGACTGGCTCCTTGCCTTTGGAGCTCGTCTATGTGGCAACACTAAGGAAAGTTAATCCACATTAATTTTTAATGTGGATTACTTAAATCACATTAAATTCAAGTGTGCACATTCTTATTTAGAATTATACTGGCTATCAGAGATAGGGATGTAGGCAGCCATGCTCAATGGTCAGAATAAGAGACAGGCAGTCACACATAAGAGCCTAGGGCTATAGTCAGAATTAGAAGTAAGATGCCTGAGCCAAAGTTAGTAATCAGAGTCCATGGTCCGGGCTAGGTTACCAGCAGCAAGGCAAAACAGGAGTGCTGAGTCCAAATCAGGAGCAAAGCTGGGGACAAGCAGGAACTATCAAGGGTTAGTTACTAAAATGCTCAAGTTGGGTTGAAGAACTGGTATGCTAACTCCTTCCACTAGTCAGTCAGTATTGCCAGTCAAACAGCCTTCTATCAGCCAGCTGCGCTCATTAGGATCTTGGGAGACTGGCTGTATTGTACTGGCCCAATTCTTGATCAAATAGCCTTAATTTGGTTTATTGAATTCACTTCCAAAAAGGATTTAATTTAACCAAATAAAGGCCACTTTAATTCTGAATAATAATATTCACAAAAGGATTAAATGTGGTGTAATCCACTTTAAATGTTATACCTTTAGTTAATTCTAGTTAATTCTAGGCTTGTCAACTTTCTTGACCAGATGGCCACATCCATTGTCCTGGCAATGGCATTTGGATTGTCTGGTTGGGAAAGCTGACCACCCTATTTCAGATTAATTTTCCTGCATGTGCCCATGTAGTCAAACCATTAACTGTTATTAAAGTATTTCAAAGAATTGTCAAATGGCAAGTTTCATTGAAAGGTAATGGGTACATGGTGATTAGAAGAAAGCGTAGTTTATACATTATAACCCCAATCCTGCAAACAGATGCACTAGGATGGACTACTGAGAAGCCCTGTTAACTTCAATAGAGCTCCACCTATTTATGTGCAGGAGTTCATGCTATTTTACCTATTTGCCAGGGTTAGGGCATAAAAGTGGAAATTTGACCATTGCCAATATTTTGTTAGAACCAGTAAGTTACACTACTCTACTGTGCTCTACTTTGGCTAACAACCCCATTTAATTGATTGGTCATAATGAAGGTTACAATTTTGTTACCTCTCTGTGACTTTTACTAAAAATAATGGTGGCGCATTGAGGGGAGGATATGACTGAAGCCTAAGCCTCATGGTGATGAAAGCTAGAGACCTGTGTGGGAGGTGATCCAGTATATGTTGCTGCCATAACTGATAGTTGCAGGGCCCCTGCTGCCGGTGGCTCAGAGCTTCAAGGCCCACAGTGGCTTGTAGCTCCAGCATGACACCAGCTAACAACTCTGGCTTGCTGCCCTAAGACACAAGGCTGAAGCTGAAGCGGAAAATGTCACAGAGGTCTCTGAAAGTCATGGAGTCATGGAATCTATGACCTCTGTGTCAAAATCTTCTCCTTCCTTGTCATAATTTCCTAGTTGAAAGTAGCTTTGGCACCACCATCAGTTCTTCATTTATGCATTTGACCTACAGGATAGTAATATACTAATTTCTTGTACCGAGCTATATACCAATTTTCAGCTACTAGTGCAATTATGTGCTATATAGAATTACAACTTGTAGCTTGTTATTTAAAATTTACTGCAAGAATAAGTTACAAATAATATTTTGGAGTACTCATTTGGATGAATAACATGGTTTTAAAACCTGACTCTGATCCACCTTCTTTTGCCTACACCACTTAGGATAACATTTTTTTAAATTGGTGCAGCTCAGCATTCATAACACTAAGGATATGTCTGCACTAGCCCCCTAGTTCGAACTAGGGTGGCTAATGTAGGCATTCGAACTTGCAAATGAAGCCCGGGATTTAAATATCCCGGGCTTCATTTGCATGTTCCCGGGCGGGCACCATTTTTAAATCCCCATAGTTCGAACTGACTGCCCGTGGCTACACGCGGCAGTCAAAGTCAGTCCGAACTAAGTCCTTAGTTTGGATTAACTGTTACATCTCAGATCTACTCGTAGGCTTTTGGTCCTGTAACCCACCTTACTTTTGCATAGTAGTATTTTATTTGTTCAGAAACAGGGAAGCAGTTGAGAAAACAATGTATTTGGGTTTATTTGTAAATAGCTTTTTTGTATCTCCTTGCATGCAGAGGGACAGAACAAGGCCATTTACCTGAAGTGCCCAGAACCATTCATAATAAAGAGCTGGTACTTGCTAGGTAGATCAATATTTTTCCATGAGCTGGAGAGTAAGTTATCATGGTGTGTGGAGTCATAAATATTCATAATTTGAGAACTGAACCAATCTGTGATCAGCTAGGAAATAACTATGAAATAAGAGTATGAGACCACCCAGGTGGGCTTAGTGGAGAAGCCTGATGAACTACTATGATGGTGTCTCCTGGAGTCAGTAGCTTGGTCCCAAAGCCTGTGATGAATTTGCTAGTCTCTTGCACCTAGTAACACACTCCAATGAGTGCTCCATTAGATCATACCCTTAATATAGTACATGACCTATTATGCCATATCAAACAAACAAACAAACAAACAAACAAATAAATAATATTTTGGAAGGAGGAGATTGATGGACAGACATTACATGTTTCATCTATTTTAATGACTTTTGAATAGCTATTTGTTTATCACATTCATGCATCAAAACTACTTTGGTACCACACATGAGATCTCCCACTAAGAAGTCCTTCTCTTTCCATTTTCAGAGTTTCTGATGATATTGCTGCTATGACTGTAGAAGGAGAAACTGCTGCCTTTATTCGCCCTGCTTTATTTACTGCGTTTAAGGCACATTGACAGAATAAATGACAATCCTAATTCCTTCAGTTCCAAAAAAAGGAAGCCCGACTTAGTGTACATATGGATCAAGCACTATAGCCAGAAATGGAAATTATCTCCTTTGGTGCAGAAGCTTTGCAGGAAGGATAATATAACAACACTGAGTACAGAACATGTTAAGAGAATTCAAAGCCAGATTGTGTTCCTTAGATCTGCACATGCAGAAGAGCCCCTACATACATGTCTCTCTCCCCCTACACAGAAGGCATTTTTAGTGGACTTCACATCATCCCATTTTCTTCTCTGAGGATGAGGCTCTGAAAGTGGAAAAGGGTAAAAAGGGAGAGAGAAGAGATAGGTTGCATGTGGCTCCAGTTTGGGGGTGACAGACCATATGATGTGCCTCACCCAGAAGTGCCAGGCAAAAGAGATCTTAGAATCATTGTGGATAGTTCTCTGAAAACATCTACTTAATGTAGCATGGGGCACGGGTCACTAGCGGGAGGATTCTCTGCATCTTGGGGTCTTTGAACCATCATTTCAAGGACTTCAAAATCTGAGCTATAGGTAAGAGGATTATTCTAGCAGTGGGTGGGTGAGATTCTGTGGCCTGCACTGTGCAGGGGGTCAGATGATCAAAATGGTCCCTTCTGACCTTAAAGTCTATGAGTCTATGAGAATGTACAGCAGCAGTCAAAAAGTGAACAGAATGTTGGCATTCATTAAGAAAGGGACAGATAATAAGAAAGAAAATTTCATATTGTCGCTATAAATCCACAGTACACCCATATCTTGAATGCTATGTGCAGATGTGGTGGCTCCATCTCAAAAAAGACATGTTGGAATTGGAAAAGGTTCAGAAAAGGGCAGCAAAAATTATTAGGGGTATAGAATAGCTGCCGCATGAGGAGAGATTAATAAGACTGGTACTTTTTAGCTTGAAAAAAAAAAAGATAAATAAGAGGGTTATGATAGAGGTCTATAAAACCATGACTGGTGTGGAGAAAGTAAATAAGAAAGTGTTATTTACTCCTCATAACAAAAGAACTAGGGTCACCAAATGAAATTAATAGGTAGCAGGTTTAAAACAAACACAAGAAGTATTTCTTCACATAGGCTTTGTCTACACTACAAGCTTTGCTGGAAGAGGCAATGCAAATGAAGTACAGATTAGCATTTTCTTATGCTTCATTTTCATATTCTCGTCCAATCCGGTTTTGTGCAAGGGTTTTTTTGTGCAAAAACAAGCAATGTCCACGTTTCCTTTTTGCGCAACCCCCCCTTTGTATGCAAGATCCTTATGCCTCCCCGGGGTATTTGCACAAAAAGGGAATGTCTACACTGCTTGTTTTTGCACAAAAGCCCCTTGCGCAAAAACAGATCAAAAGAGAATATGCAAATTAAGTGTGAGAAAATGCTAATCCGTGCTTCATTTGCATTGCCTCGTCCGACAAAGCTTGTAGTGTAGCCGTAGCCCTTATGCACAGTTGAACTGTGGAACTCTTTGTCAGATCCTGTGAATGCCAAAACTATAACAGGGTTCAAAACAGAACTAGGTACATTCATAGAAGATAGGTTCATTAATGGCTATTAGCCAGGGTGGAGGGAATGGTGTCCCTATCCTCTAAATGCCAGAAGCTGGGAATGGGTGACAGGGTAGGGATCACATGAGGATTACCTGTTGTGTTCCCTCCCTCTGGGGCATCTGGCATTGGCCACTGTTGGCAGACAGGATAGATGGACCATTGGTCTGACCCAGTATGGCCGTTCTTATGTTTATGTTCTTATGTGACAAAAGGACACAACTCACAACAGAAATGCTTTCACTGATCCCTCTCCAAAGAGGGCAATCATATTTAAACCCTTCTATGTTGTTGTAATATTCAGAGGTTGCCTCACTTGCTGTCCTCAGAAAGGCACAACCTTTTCCCCTACCTATGTTTAAACAGCAGATGAATGAGCTTTTCATGGCAGTTAAAGCATTTTGTCTTGTTTAGCCCTGTATACATTTAGGGCACTACATAAATAATCCTCATCCTCATCCAAGAAAACCTCTAATTAAGAGCAGACATGTGAGGGCACGAAGACTGGCTGGATCATATTGGCTGGTGAAATGAAGGAAAAGCACAGTGATTTGGTAGGTTAGTTTATTAAATATTCAGCTCCAGAACAATATGTCAGAAAAATGTTACTTGTCAAATAGACTTCTGCTTTAGCATTCCAGATGTTGTTATGGGCAACAATAAGTATAAATGGCATATTATTGGTATTCTAATAGTTGGCAAATATTCATGCCATAATTTTAGGTAACAAATTATATACTGAAAGAATCAGTTCAACCTGATTTATTTTGCATATAGTCTATCATCTAAAATATTCACAGAAGGCTTCAAAATTATATTTTTATATGCGAACTGAACAGGATGGAGTTTACCACATAGTCTATAGTTAACATCTGTACACAGAACACAGCAAAGATGAATGAAGATTTAATGGGAAAGTGGATGTTTGTAAACGGGATAATTAAGCATTTATCAGGATGTCACTATATACATCACGCTATAGTACTTCAAAAAAGACACAATAATGTGTGCCAGCTTAGCTGTCATGTCTTTTCAGAATGGTGGTTTTTGCGAGGCAATGACATAACACATTGCATTGTGCTTCATGCTGGAGTAATAAGATATTTGGTGACAGAGTGTTGCTGCTTTAGGTCCTCATCACTGCTTACATTTTTTAGTATTAAAGGTGGCTAGAAAAGCATCTTCTATTTAAAACATCTTAATAGTAGGCAGAGCTTTGAAGCCCAATGGATATGATAGAAGGCAAGAGATAAATGTGACCTATTATTACAATTAAACATTCTCTGTGCTGTAGATAGGATAGGATAGTTTTCAGAGCATAGGAGTAAAGGCTGCGTACATGATCATTAATTGTTGCTTGGTACTGAGAACAGTATATCAGAGGGAAATGGCTATGTCCTGAAATGTGGCTCCCAGAACTGGGTGCAATACTCCAATTGAGTCCTAAACAGTGCAGAGTTGAGCAGAAAAATGACTTCTTATGTCTTGTCTAGAACACTTCTGTTAATGCTTCTCAAAATCATGTTTGCCTTTTTTGGAACAGTGTCACACCGTTGACTCATATTTAGCTTGTGGTTCATTATGACTCCTAGATCCCTTTCTGCAGTACTCCTTCCTAGACAGTCATTTCCCGTTCTGTATGTGTGAAACTGATTGTTCCTCCCTTAGTGGAGTACTTTACATTTGTCCTTATTTAACTTCATCCTATTTACCTCAGACCATTTCTAAAGTTTGTTCAGTTCATTATGAATTCGAATCCTATCCTCTATAGCACTTGCAACCCCTCCCAGCATGGTATCATCAGCAAACTTTATAAGTGTACTCTCTATGACCACGTTTCTCAAAATGTGGGTCCCGATCCCCCGGGGATCACAAACAACTTAGAGGGAGGTCGCAAGCAACTTCGGGGGGGGGGGGGGGGGTCATGGTATCATAAAGTTTGAGTACCCCTGCTCTATGCCAATATCTAAATTGTTGATGAAGATATTGAACAATACTGGCCCTAAAACTGATCCCTGCAGAATCTCACTTATGTCCTTCCAGCATGATTATGAACCGTTGATAACTACTCTCTGGGAATGGCTATCCAGTCAATTATGCATCTACCATATAATAGCCCCATTTAGGTTTTATTTCTGTAGTTTATTGATAAGAATTTCACATGAAATTATCAAATGCTTTACTAAAGTCTAGGTACATCATATCTACCACTTCCCCCTTATCCACAAGGCTTGTTATCCTATCAAAGAAAGCTGTCAGATTGGTTTGATATGATTTGTTCTTCGCAAATACATGCTGGCAGTTACTTGTCACCTTATTATCTTCCAGATGTTTGCAAATGGATTCCTTAATTATTTGCTCCATTATCTTTCCTGGCACAGAAGTTAAGCTGGCTAGTCTGTAGTTTCCTGGTAAATGATTAGAACATTTTCCTTTAAAACCCCCCAAAATTGCAATAGGGCCTTGTCCCCATTTTCCTCAAAATACAGAAGTGGCTTTTCTATGGTACTTTCCAGACATATGTATTAATGTTAGTTCCTCTCTGAGGCTGCAGAAATCTCAGTATTTATTCCTTTTTGCAACAGTACCCTTTAGAACATTTCTGATTCTTTATTAGTTGTAACTTGATGAAATATAACAAAGCCATTTGAGTCATGCTTTTTTATATCTTTTAAAAATTTAAATAAAGGTAAGTTATTCAAAAGTGCCTAAGTGAATCAAAGGAGTCCCATTTTCAAAAGGAGTTGTGTTTGGTTGTTCCTCTCTGGTGCCTCTTTGGAATGAAAAGGGGCACCTTTCTTGTCTTGGAGCTACTTTTCTGGATGGTGATGACACTGTCATCTGAGTTCCAGGATGAAGTGCAGCTCTTTGTTTGTTTGTACCTTTTAGGGAGTCTGCCCTTTTAAGGTCCCTGTGGTGTCATGCAAGATATAGACCGGTAGGTCTGGGCTTTTCATGACCAAAAAACCAAGGATGAGTCCCAGGACTCAGGAAAATAAGGAAAAGCTGGTCCCTTTATTTCCTCAGAGAGCCCAGATGGCTGGTGCTCAAGCAGTTTCCCCAGTAAACAGCACCAGTTTCCTGGGACTCAGCTGCTTTGTAAGCTAGCTCTCTTTGCTTATGAATGCTAGCCAATCTGAGCAGGGATCCTCCCTTTTAAGCACCCACTATTCTTCAGGATTAACAACAGACACAGTAGGTTGGACTTGCCTGGACCTGGAGAAGCTATTTGATCCTTTCTTGACTGGGATGAGGATCTACCCTGTCACATACATGCTCCCTCAAGACAGAGCTTGAGATATTGCTGTCTAAGCCTAGCTTTCCTATTTCTCATTAGAAAAAAGTCTTTATTAGTGTGTGCTTTTCCTGCACATTACTTGACTTTAAAGTGAGGAAGCTGAAGTGGCAAATACAGCCACATGATAAAGGGGGCTGTTTCCCTCATTACATGTAGCTGGTAATGATGTTTTTCATTAGGGTAATGATGGAAAAGGTATTCGGAAATGGTGACTATTAAAGCCCCTAAATTAAGACACCCCTCAAAATGCAACACTGAGAAAATTACTAAGAAGGTGTGACAAAGCTCCTTCCCAGCCTTGGTAGGTCCCATATTTTCAGACGGATTGCTTGCCTCAGAATCCCATAGCAGCTCTCAGTTTAGACACCAGCTTGCTGTTTGTTGAGCTATTCTCATCATTGTCCAGTATGGGGAAAAGAAGGGAAACCAAATTTCATAGTCCCTGTGTCCCCTCTAGTTGATACAGGACAGGACAAACCCCTGTACTAAAGCCAGTTTCTTTCTAGTACTGAAATGGGGAGTTGGTGGTGGTGGAGGAAACCAGGCCCACTCTCTAATCCGGGTTCCTGTAATAGCAACTGTAATTTCTGTAAAGTCTCTGGTAACACCTGGGTGATAGCTATGAATCCCTGGGCCATTTTCCTACAGCCTTCCCCAGCACCTTCCTAACTGCAGGTTCTTCCTCCCTGCAGCAAGGGAAGCTTAGGTTGGACATTAGGAAAAATTTCCTGCCAAGGTGGTTAAGTGGAATGGAGGTTGTGGAATGTCCATCATTTTTAAGAGCAGGTTAGATAAACATCTACTAGGAATGGTCTGGATGGTGGTTGGTCCTTCTATGAGTGCAGGAGGCTGTGCTTGATGACCTCTTGAGGTTCTTTCCAGTTCTATAATTCTATGATTCTATAACAAGCAATAATATTACTGAAAGTGCATTTGTGTGACACCCCACAGCTAGCCTAATCCATATACTAAATTTTCCTTCAAGTTGCCATGAATGCTCTAAAGAACAGTTGTCTTTCTGAGGACCCAGTGTCTAGTGCCTTTTACCTTGGTCTCATTAATCCATACAGGCATTTTTAGTTTAACAGGTCTTTGCTTATGCACTGGGTTCTCAATTGTGCAAACCTAGACTTATCTGGACTCCATAAGGAGGCACTCTCTTTGGATGTGCATTGCTTGGCCACATGAAAAGCAAGTCATCTGTGTGCTGCCCAAGCATAGTTGCCAGCTTAATGGTAAATTTCCTTGAAGTGGGAGCTAGGTTCTTGAACTGACCTCCGCTGTGAATATGGTCAGGGGTATACTATGCTGATTTGTTTTTGCTCTAGATAATCTGAGCCTATTACTGGTGCTGGCAGCCAGGGTGGTCATTTTAAATGTTGGGAGAATGAAGAGGAGGGCACTTGTCTTTGGGCTATAGAGGGTGGTTTCCCTAGGCTGGGTATTAGGGCTGAATTAATTTCTTAATCCTAGGGAATAGCCCTTCCCTATCTTTGTGGATTCCTCAGCAGCCATGAAATTTTCTGTTAAGTACACCTCTTTTGTTAACAACCCTGGTTGGTGTATCAGTGCTCACTCTTTCCTCACAGTTGGGAGTATTCGTATAAGTTGTTTGATCAGTGTTAACTCAGCCACTTGAGCTCCAGTCTGCTCTTTAGGCCACAGCCACCACCAACAATCACCCTTCAGTTTCTGAGAGACCTCTGTGGCTGGGTTACTCAGGAATATTTTCCCCCCAGAATCAATGGTGATGTTACTCCTCACTGATGTCTAAGAAGCCCAGAATGGTTGCCTTAACTAGTGAGTACTGCTGTGAACGTATATGGCCAGGTCCTAGACGGGTGGCCCAGCCCTGGCCATTCAGGGATGGGGCCAGCACAAGAGCCCAATGCTCTGAAGGCCATTGAAAGGCCATGACTACCCTTTTGGGGTGGTTAAGAAGGCTTCACTCATCCGCTGCCTCCCACTTGGTTAGTTTCACTGACACTGAGGAAAGCATAGGTCCCTGTCCCATGGTCCAGACTGGTAGACCTTTGGTAGCCCCAGACAGGTCTAACTCCATCACCAACTGCTGCACTAGTTGTTGTTGTTGAGCTTTATGCTTGTTTGTGAACTCACGCAGCAGCAGTTGCTGCTGGTCACCAGAAGCTGCTACAGAGTGGCTAACTGTTGCAACAACTTTTATTTGAACTACTATTACTGCTCCACCTACTGCTGCAAAATCTCAGCTAGCCAATTCTAGTGCTTCTCAGAATCTATGCCGGGCTAAATCTATAATCACCTTTGTGCATAGTGCTTCAGTTGCCCTACCTCATACTTTCCAGCAGGGCTGGTATAATGCCCACATTCTTCACCATTTGTGATAAGTTTAACAGTCTGGCAGCTCCTTGGGGTGAAGAGGGGCAATTTTCTTTTCCCTGGACCTCCTTCCCTGGATGGCGGTGTCACAGATTTGAGACAGGTACTTCTTAACATGTTTGCACTTTTCAGGATTGTCAAAATAATCCAAAAGAAAAAGGCAAAATACTTTCATGGGCCATGGTTTAATACAGAATAAAGGTCACTTGAGAGAAAAGTGAAGGCTCTTTATTCTTTGTGTATCCAAATAACTAAGACTGAGTCCAAGGGCTCCAAAAAGTAAAGAAATGGTGGTCCTTCTATTTCATAAGAGGGATCAGGTGGCTGGTGTCCTTTGTTTCTCCATTAGATATCCTCTCTTCCCTGGTACCCTGAATGCTACCCTGAGCTGGGATCCTCTCTTTTAAAACCCATCCTTCTTTAAGATTAGCAAGCCTTAGAGGTGCAGCAGATTAGGTCTGACTGAACCCAGAAGAGCTCTTTCATCCTCTCTGGCAGGGTGGGGGAGCTACCCAACCACAGACACTTAGGCTACATCTAGGCAGCAGGGCTATTTCCAGATACCATAAGTATCCCAAAATAACAATTTCACGTCTTTAAACACACCTATTATTTCACTATATTGTTAGTTTCACGAGAGTTAAGGGATTTGTCGAAATAAGCTATTTCAAGGTAAAGGTGCTGTGTAGATGCACCCTTAGAGATAAATCTACAAAGGGACTTAACTCGCATTGCAACGCTTAATGTTTAGGTGTTCTGAAATCCAATAACTCTGAGGAAGGTGTTCAGGCTCCTTATAGAATGCATAGAGGAAGTTTGATTATGACACTTTCTCAAGGCACCAGAACTATAAATCACCTTGTTACTCCTCTACCTTAGCAAAAGAAAGACTTACTGATAAACTGTGCATCAGTTCCTGAAACAATCTCCTCCAAAGCTGTGACAGCCTTTATTTTGCCATGAAGTAGCACTGGCATGCCACAGTTCCCAAGCTGTCATTGAATATGAGCAAAAATTCCCAAGTTAGCTATTTCTAATGTGCACACCAACTTGATTCAATTAGGAATTCACACTTTGTTTAATATTACAGCACTGTATACTTATATTAAATCAAGAAAAAGTTGATTCACAAAGAGATTTAAATGATACAAAGCAAGGATAATGGAACCAGATATAATTATAAATAAAATAGAAATATGTACACTTCTAAGAAACTAACTATGCTTTAGATGGCTAAAATCTTTGCCTAAAATAAATTCCTCACATACAGTTTCTTAAAGAAACACTCATACATCCAACTTGAAAATATTATGATGACCAGTAGGATGTAAGCTTTCATTTCATATTGCACACAACAATATTGTGACAACTATGCATTAGAATAATAAAATAATAGAATACTAGGACTGGAAGGGACCTCGAGAGGTCATCGAGTTCAGTCCCCTGCCCTCATGGCAGGACCAAGTACTGACTAGACCATCCCTGATAGACATTTATCTAACCTACTCTTAAATATCTCCAGAGATGGAGATTCCACAGCCTCCCTGGGCAATTTATTCCAGTGTATGACTACCCTGACAGTTAGGAACTTTTTCCTGATGTCCAACCTAAGCCTCCCTTGCTGCAGTTTAAGCCCATTGCTTCTTGTTCTATCCTCAGAGGCCAAGATGAACAAGTTTTCTCCCTCCTCCTCATGACACCCTTTTAGATACCTGAAAACTGCTATCATGTCCCTCCTCAATCTTCTCTTTTCTAAACTAAACAAACCCAATTCTTTCAGCCTTCCTTCTCTAGACCTTTAATCATTCTTGTTGCTCTTCTCTGGACCCTCTCCAATTTCTCCACCTCTTTCTTGAAATGTGATGCCTAGAACTGGACACAATACTCCAACTGAGGCCTAACCAGCGCACAGTAGAGCGGAAGAATGACTTCTCATTTCTTGCTCACAACACACCTATTAATGCATCCCAGAATCATGTTTGCTTTTTTTGCAACAGCATCACCCTGTTGACTCATATTTAGCTTGTGGTCCACTATAACCCCTAGATCCCTTTCTGCCGTACTCCTTCTTAGACAGTTGCTTCCCATTCTGTATGGCTACGTCTACACTGGCCCCTTTTCCGGAAGGGGCATGTAAATTTCAGCAGTCGTCGTAGGGAAATCCGCGGGGGATTTAAATATCCCCCGCGGCATTTAAATAAAAATGTCCGCCGCTTTTTTCCGGCTTTTAAAAAAGCCGGAAAAGAGCGTCTAGACTGGCCCCGATCCTCCGGAAAAAGTGCCCTTTTCCGGAGGCTCTTATTCTTACTTCAAAGTAAGAATAAGAGCCTCCGGAAAAGGGCACTTTTTCCGGAGGATCGGGGCCAGTCTAGACGCTCTTTTCCGGCTTTTTTAAAAGCCGGAAAAAAGCGGCGGACATTTTTATTTAAATGCCGCGGGGGATATTTAAATCCCCCGCGGATTTCCCTACGACGACTGCTGAAATTTACATGCCCCTTCCGGAAAAGGGGCCAGTGTAGACGAGCCCTATGTGTAAAACTGATTGTTCATTTCTAAGTGGAGCACTTTGCATTTATCTTTACTAAGCTTCATCCTGTTTACCTCAGACCATTTCTCCAATTTGTCCAGGTCATTTTGAATTATGACTCTATCTTCCAAAGCAGTCAAAACCCCTTCCAGCATGGTATCATCAGCAAACTTTATAAGTGTACTCTCTATGCCCACGTTTCTCAAACTGTGAGTCCCGACCCCCCGGGGGGTCACAAGCAACTTAGATGGGGATCATGGTATCATCTGCAAACTGAATAAGCGTACGTTCTATGCCAATATCTAAATCGTTGATGAAGATATTGAACTGAGCCGGTCCCAAAACAGACCACCGTGGAACTCCACTTGTTATACCTTTCCAGCAGGATTGAGAACGAATAATAACTACTCTCTGAGTATGGTTATCCAGCCAGTTATGCATCCACCTTATAGTAGCCACATATAAGTTGTATTTCCCTAGTTTATTGATAAGAATATCATGCGAGACCATATCAAATGCCTTACTAAAGTCTAGGTATACCACATCCACCATTTCTCCCTTATCCACAAGACTTGTTATCCTGTCAAAGAAAGCTATCAGATTGGTTTGACATGATTTGTTCTTTACAAATCCATGCTGGCTGTTCCTTATCACCTTACTACCTTCCAAGTGTTTGCAGATGATTTCCTTAATTACTTGCTCCGTTATCTTCTCTGACACAGAAGTTAAACTAACTGGTCTGTAGTTTCCTGGGTTGTTCTTGTTTCCCTTTTTATAGATGGGCGCTATATTTTCCCTTTTCCAGTCCACCTTCTCTTAAGGTGTGTTGTGTGTCAGGCTTGATAGGAGTTGCTTTTACAACACTGTGAACCCCTTGCCAGTTGATATTGGAGATTCTGGAGTCAAATAGGTACCTAAGAATGCGATCCACAAAAGCCAACAAGCTGAGAGGGAAGCCATATAAGCTAGCCAACAAAAAATGCTAAGAGGGGTGTTGCCCAAATCTGAGCCAGGAGGATGTGCCTCAGTCTTAGGATTTACTGCCATGGAGTTGTATGTGGATTTAGATGCCTAAAGCCTTTCTTTCAAAAAATCAAAACAAAACAAGAACAAATAAGGAGGAAACATCCCACCCCCAATCATTAGCCCAGTGGTTAGAGCACTCAACAAGACATGGGTTTAAATCCCACCCTTTGTATGATGTGGTTCATAGATCTGAACCCAGGTCTCTTTCCTATCAGGTGGCTGTTAATGTTATTACTAGTTAACTTACTCCTTCAGCTTACCCAAAAAAGAGGTTCTCTAATCATAGAATCATAGAATAATAGGACTGGAAGGGACCTCGAGAGGTCATCGAGTCCAGCCCCCCCACCCTCAAGGCAGGACCAAGCTCCGTCTACACCATCCCTGACAGATGTCTATCTAACCTGTTCTTAAATATCTCCAGAGAGGGAGATTCCACCACCTCCCTTGGCAATTTATTCCAATATTTGACCACCCTGACAATTAGGAATTTTTTCCTAATGTCCAATCTAAACCTCCCCTGCTGCACTTTAAGCCCATTACTCCTTGTCCTGTCCTCAGAAACCAAGAGGAACAAATTTTCTCCTTCCTCCTTGTGACACCCTTTTAGATATTTGAAAACCGCTATCATGTCCCCCCTTAATCTTCTTTTTTCCAAACTAAACAAGCCCAGTTCATGAAGCCTGGCTTCATAGGTCATGTTCTCTAAACCTTTAATCATTCTTGTCGCTCTTCTCTGTACCCTTTCCAATTTCTCCACATCTTTCTTGAAATGTGGCACCCAGAACTGGACACAGTACTCCAGCTGAGGCCTAACTAGTGCAGAGTAGAGTGGCAGAATGACTTCACGAGTTTTGCTTACAACACACCTGTTGATACAACCTAGAATCATATTTGCTTTTTTTGCAACAGCATCATACTATTGACTGATATTCAACTTGTGGTCCACTATGACCCCTAGATCCCTTTCCGCCATGCTCCTTCCTAGACAGTCACTTTCCATCTTGTATGTATGGAACTGATTGTTCCTTCCAAAGTGGAGTACTTTGCATTTCTCTTTATTAAACCTCATCCTGTTTACCTCTGACCATTTCTCTAACTTGCTAAGGTCATTTTGAATTATGTCCCTATCCTCCAAAGAAGTTGAAACCCCACCCAGTTTGGTATCATCTGCAAACTTAATAAGCGTATTCTCTATCCCAATATCTACATCATTGATGAAGATATTGATCAGTACAGGTCCCAAAACAGACCCTTGCGGAACTCCACTTGTTATCCCTTTCCAGCAGGATTTAGCACCGTTAACAACAACTCTCTGACTATGGTTATCCAGCCAATTATGCACCCACCTTATCGTGGTCCTATCTAAGTTATATTTGCCTCGTTTATCGATAAGAATATCATGCGAGACCGTATCAAATGCCTTACTAAAGTCTAGGTATATGACATCCACCGCTTCTCCCTTATCCACAAGGCTCGTTATCCTATCAAAGAAAGCTATCAGATTAGTTTGGCATGACTTGTTCTTCACAAACCCATGCTGGCTATTCCCTATCACTTTATTACCTTCCAAGTGTTTGCATATGATTTCCTTAATTACCTGCTCCATTATCTTCCCGGGGACAGACGTTAAACTGACCGGTCTGTAGTTTCCTGGGTTGTTCTTATTCCCCTTTTTATAGATGGGCACAATATTTGCCCTTTTCCAGTCTTCTGGAATCTCCCCTGTCTGCCATGATTTTTCAAAGATCATAGCTAAAGGCTCAGATACCTCCTCTATCAGCTCCTTGAGTATCCTGGGATGCATTTCATCAGGACCTGGTGACTTGCTGACATCTAACTTTCCTAAGTGATTTTAACTTGTTCTTTGTGTATCCTATCTTCTAAACTTACCCTCTCTCTGATTGTATTCATTGAGACAATGAGTTCATTGTCTCCTGTTCCCAGGGCCCAACAAGACTGCCTTATAAATACACATTACAAAGAAGGTAGGAATTTTCATATTATTCCACCTTTCAGCTGGGCCATGCAGAACACTGCTTCACTGTACAGGAAGGAATGAAGGAACTATCAGCCAGGAAGTGGGTCAGATGATTACTTTTTCAGGCAGTATCATGAGGGAACTGGCAGCTGGAAGAGGGAAGTTAATTTGAGGAGCTTTCAGGAATTTGCAAGCGAAGCGAACATCTGTGAGTGAGAGCTCTTGACTTCATTTCTCAGTGCAATTTACTAAGAATATGTTCTTAATATTGTAAGAGTTAACGTAAACACACCATATATTTATGGATCTGAAAATTCAGATTTAATTTTTACTTAGTCCTTGCCCATGCAAACTCCCACTGGGTAAGGACTGCAGGCTTTGGATCAGAAAACTGTGGCATCGTTTCTTGTGGACTGCAGGCTGAATTCAGCTGCTCAGCATCTCTCAAGATTTGGCACCATATGATTGGTATGTGTTAGTAACTACACCTTCTATGATAATAGCCTGAGGCTATCTACAGCAGGCGTGTTCCACACTGAGGACCTGTTTGCATTATCCAACATTTACCAGAAAGAGAAAAAAAATGTGGCATAATATGAAGTTCAGTAAATATTATAGCACCGTGCAGAGAGCAAGGCATTTGTAAAAATTATAAAATGCTTAATGTCTGACTCTAGAACTGCAAGGTGCAGTCTGTTCTTGTCTAAAATGAAGGCAAAGTAGATTTCTTTATATCTGCAGAAGAATGATAATGACTAATGCTTCGTGTTTGACAGTTGTCCTTACAGACATGGATTTCTAGATGTAAGTGTTTTCTAAATATTCTCTAAGATTGTTGGCATGTTGGGAGCAGTGTTCCCTCTAATTTCCCCATCCCTGAACATAATTAATTTTCTTATGTGTGCCAATGTGGGCATGATGTGTGACCCATCACTTTCATATTGGTGCACATAAAAAAATTCTTGTGGCAGGAGTGGGGCCAAAGGGTTCTGAGTGTGGATGGGGGCTCAGGACTGTGACCTGAGGGTTGGGGTGCAAGGGCTCTGGCTAGAGGTGCAAGCGGCAGGGTCAGGCTATGGATGAGGGGTTTGAGGTGCAGGAGAGGGCTTCAGGTTTGGGGAGGGTCTAAGGGTTGGGCGTTGGGATGCAGGAAGTGGTACAGATTCTGGGCTGGGGATATGGGTTTTGGGATGGGGCCGTGGATGAGGGCTTTGGGGTGCAGGAGGGTGCTCAGGAGTATGGGGGGAGTCAAGGTCAGACAGAGGTTTGGGCTCAGTCTTACCTGGGTGGCTCTCTGCTGGGGATGGTGAGGAGGATGGGGAGTGGTGCTTTTCCTAACCTCCCCTGGCAACTTCAGCATTGGGGTATGATATATTTCCCTGCTGCAGCCCTGAGCCCCTGCGTGGGGGTTGGTGGGAAGCCATGTGGCCATACAGCTGCGCAGCTCAGGGAAACTTAGGTTGGGAGCTTTGCCTGCCAAGTGGTTGAGCAAGTAGGTGAGGAGGTTAGATGAATTGATGAGTGAGTGGGCTGGTTTGTAGTTGACTCACTAGGTGACTGTGAAAGTGAAACTTTGAGAAGAAGTTTTGAGAATCTTAAGAGATTCATATGATTGCACAGGAAATGAACACAGTGCTTCCTACATGAAATCTGTGCAAAATCTCCAGGGTTGCCAAGAACCAGACTAGTGGACTCCAAATCAGGTTCTGAATTACTAGATTATATGGCTAGTATAGGATATCTTGATAAAGAAAGAATCAACTGTGAATTCTACCCTAAAATGTTAAAATAGTACCAAATCAGAATTTTTACTCCTTGACCTTCACATTCTGAAATCTGTTCAGTTTTTACTCAGTTTCTACTCAGGTACATCTTCTATTGGGCCAGATGGGCAGGAAGTCTCTGAGGCTGATCATGTGGACTTTCCTGCAAATTATTGCCTCAAGGGAAATGGGTTTGGAAGCAAAAGAGTTGCTGAATATGTGGCTTTCCAATCTCATGCATTTTGCAGATATATAGAATAAAGGCCCCATAGAACCTTAAAGACAAATGTTGTTGCTATGGACAACTGCTCATCTGCACTACTCTGTTGGTTCCCAGCAATATGGCTCCTTCCAGAGCCATGCTGAAACTGGTTGGGTCACTGTGCATTTGCTCACTAGAAGCTGCAGAGATTATTTCATATGCTTCCACCCCGTAGTAACTTCCAAATAAACTTTTACACAGAAATCTAGAGAAGATGGAGATTTAGGGAATAGCTGACTTCTTCTTGTGCCCCCTCACAGGCTGCATGAAGCTCAAGCAGAAGGGCATCTGTAGGGCATAGACAGTATGGCTAACCCGCTGGCTTGCTATACTATATTTTGCCTTTATTTACTGGTCTGCTGTTTGTTTCATTGTATTTGGCTTGTGCTTTTGTATTGGATAAATGTATTATGTTTGGCTGCAATTCAAGGAATCAACAGGCCTGTATCTTGTATGATTAGGTTAAGCAAGTTAGCATAAGTATGGCTAAATAGGCTTGTGACCATAGGCACCATCTCCATGGGTGCATTGGGGCTGGAGCACTCACACAAAAAAGTGGATTTTCAGCATCCACTGGCAATCATAGAATCATAGAATATTAAAACTGGAAGGGACCTCGAGAGACCAGCAAGTCCAGTCCCCTGCCCTCATAGCAGAACCAAATAAAGCCTTTTCCGAAAGATCCCTTATATTAAAATGAGGGATAAGGGATCTTTCGGAAAAGGCTTTATTTTCCAAAAGATCCGCGTCTAGACTGGCGCTTTTTTCCGGCAAAGCTCTGAGCCGGAAAAAAGCGGCAGCCATTTTTATGTTAATGAAGCATGGGGGATTTAAATCCCCGCTTCATTTGCAATTGCGATATGTCTAATTTGCATCCCTTTTACGGAAAAGGGATGCAGTCTAGACACAGCCAATATCTTTATGCCAGTATCTAAATTGTACTCTTTATGCCAGTATCTAAATTGTACTCTTTTTGCCAGTATCTAAATTGTTGATGAAGATATTAAACAGAACCAGTCCCAAAAAAGACCCTTGTGGAACCATTAATAACTGCTCTCTGAGAATGGTTATCCAGCCAGTAATGCACCCACCTCATAGTAGCCCCATTTAGGTTTTATTTCCCTAGTTTATTGACAAGAAGGTCATGTAAAATTATCAAATGTTTTACTAAAATCTAGGTATATCACATCTACCACTCTCTTATCCACAAGGCTTGTTTTCCTGTCAAAGAAAGCTGGCAGGTTGGTTTGTTATGATTTGTTCTTTGCAAATCCTTGCTGGATGTTACCTATCACCTTATTATCTTCCAAATGTTTGCAGATTCATTGTCTTGCTCCATTATCTTCACTGGCACAGAAGTTAATCTGGTACAGAGGTAAACTGACTGGTCTATAGTTTCTTGGGTTTTTCTTATTTCCCTTTTTATAGATGGGCACTATTTTTGCCTTTTTCTAGTCTTCTGGAATTTCTCCTGACTTCCACGACTCTGGTCATCTGAAGAAGTGGGCTGTTCCTATGAAAGCTCATGATACTCTCTACATGTTTGTTAGTCTATAAAGTGCTACCAGACCTTTTGTTATTTTTTAAGTTTATTCTGCACGGCCTAACTTGGCTACCCCCTGAAGCTTTTCAAAGATGACAGCTAAAGGCTCAGATACCTCCTCTATCAGCTTCTTGAGTATTTCATCAGGCCCTGGTGATTTGAAGATCATCCTGCTAATCAGCTACTCTCCATCCACCTCAGTGTCTTCTGCCCACCACTCATCTGCTTTTCAGCAGTGTTCAGGAGGCACTGGGGAGGAGGGAGAATAGTGGGGTAAGGAAGAGATGGAGGAAGGGCAGGAGGAGGCAGGGTGAGGATTGGGGAAAGGGGTGGAGTGGGAATGGAATGGGGCAGAGAAGGGGTTGAACACCCTCTAGGAACTCAGGCTATGTCTACACTGCATTTTTTTCGGCAGAAGATATGCAAAGGAAGTACTCATTTGCATATCCTCGTTTGATCCTTTTTGCAAAAGAGGTTTTGCAATAAAAAGCCCTGTGTAGACAGGTCCATTTCTCGGAAAAACACCCTTTTGAGCAAGAGCCTGTAAGCCTCATTTTTTGAGGAATAAGGGCTCTTGAGCAAAAGGGGTTTTCCTGACAAATAGCCCCATCTACATAGGGCTTTTTATTGCAAAAACCTCTTCCGCAAAAAGGAATGGAAGAGGATATGCAAACAAGAGCATGAGATATGCAAATAAGCACTCTATCTTCTGCCTCAGAAAGTTGGCGTCTCTGCTTGTGATAGATAACTGTTGGCATAGATAACAGTTACCCTTTTAGTTAACCTAAACATTTTTACCTATGAAATTCAGGACTTAACAGTGACCACAGAGCATGCCACAGAAACATGGAACTTCAGTCATAAGGCAGTTTGGACAAGACATGATGACTTTGAGAATGAGCTAATTGCTGTTAAAGTGAATGACTATGTTAACATATAGAACAACTATACCTCAGTACTATGTGGGTGAGGAAGTTACATTTGGGCATGGAAAGTTGGATATTTGCATGAATAGCGAGGCTCCATAAGAGGGCAAACCACAATGTGGAGACAGCTTTTTCTTCTTTAGCTTTTGAGTCTCTCTGCTGTTTATTGGTAACTCAGCATTTGGCCCTTCAACTCTATTATTCACTGTCAGTCTCAAGAGCATTGAGTAACCTGGACCATCAGACCCATTTGGCATGTCAGAGATGAGACTGGTCCTTCATCTCTTATCAGGAGATTGTCAAGCCCGCGTGTGAGCACACTAACTGGGAAAGTTTTTGTAAAGCTTGTACCACGTGTTCCCCCAGAACCGTGTATTCCCTTTCTTGTTCTGTGGCTGGGAGCTTTGATAACTTTTTTATTTATTTTAATAAGTCTTTAAGACTATGGCTACGTCTACACTGGCCCCTTTTCCGAAAGGGGCATGCTAATTTCACAGGTCGTAATAGGGAAATCCGCGGGGGATTTAAATATCCCCCGCAGCATTTAAATAAAAATGTCCGCCGCTTTTTTCCGGCTTTTAGAAAAGCCGGAAAAGAACGTCTACACTGGCCCCGATCCTCCGGAAAAAAGCCCTTTTCCGGAGGATCTCTTATTCCTACTTCAAAGTAGGAATTCTTATTCAAAGTAGGAATAAGAGATCCTCCAGAAAAGGGCTTTTTTCTGGAGGATCGGGACCAGTGTAGACGTTCTTTTCCAGCTTTTCTAAAAGCCGGAAAAAAGCGGCGGACATTTTTATTTAAATGCCGCGGGGGATATTTAAATCCCCCACGGATTTCCCTATTACGACCTGTGAAATTAGCATGCCCCTTTCAGAAAAGGGGCCAGTGTAGACGAGCTCTATATGTTTTGCTCTTCATGAGTCTTCTTGCCATAGATTCCGAGAATCCTTATAAGATATTGAACGCACTACATTTAATTCTGTGTAGCCTACGTTTAATTTTGTGTAGCCTAACTTGATTAACTTCTGGTCAGATCAGTTAGTGAGCCTATATAGTAATATTAACTCCTAAAATCAGGCAACAAGGATCAGAGGGAAGGAGGAAGGGTGTGTCATTAAGGTAATGGTGCCTCCTATTCATATGCGCAGAGAAAATTTCACTCAGAGAAAATGCTCCCTTCCTCAGTATTTACTCAGTCAATGGATATGTTGTTGGACTTTAGGTTCTGACCCTTGAGCAACATATATTTCCAGCATGGCCAAGTCAAAGCTAATATTCATGGGACAATTAACGTACAATTCCCATTGAAAATTGTGGTCTTTGTTAGTTAATTTCCAGTAGTTTTACCTGAAAATTATTGAAATGATGCGAAAATAAACAGGAAATCAGGCATCATACAAAATCCTTACCTTAATCTTTGTAAAATCAACCAAATCCTCCCTCATTCTGAATTTTGTACACCCCACCCCCAATGTGAATTCCCTACACTTCAGCAACACCTGGAATTCACATAACCAATTACACATGACAGGCAGAAATGTTTAATTTAGCTTTCTATATACAGGATGTAGGTTAGGAACAGCAAATAGTACTCTGCAATTTTAGTGGTTATTGTCTGTTTACACCATAATTACAGAGGTATTTTAAACTTCCATATTATGTTGTAGGCATAATATTAGGTAGGGAATAGCAGTAGAACATTTTGGGTAATCTGTTATTGTGGACACATCCTGAAGATTAGCTGAAGCTATATTTAGTCACTTTGTGGTTAGCTGTGACTAGACTGAGGATGTCAGTTCCCTCCCACCCTCAAAATTGCAGACACTGTAGAATTTTGATGCCTGAAATGTTGATGTTAGAACAGCAGATTTTTAAAAAAATAATGTAACAGCCTCAGTTTTTGTTAAATACCTGAATTGTGCAGAAAAATGTAACAGGGATTTGCCTCTCACTCTATGAAAGTTTACATTGCTGCAACCTATATTAATTCAATGGAATTGCTCTTGATTCTAAACAGTGTGATAGCGGACTCAAACCCAGCATATTCACCATTAATAGTCTCATCTCTATGGACGCTGATCATGTTCCCACTGAATGGAAACAAGACTGGGCCTATTAAAAGTAAATAAATTAAAACAAGAAAAATACAGAAAACCTGTTACAAATTGCAGCTCATTAACACAGCACATATTGTAGCCTTAAAATTACAATGTTTGGGAACTGAAAAGATTTTTATCTGCAAGAAACTGAATTCACTGTTCAGGGCCAATCTGTAGCTGGGTTTTATGCAGAAACCTCTCCTCTCTTGTGTGGCCAATACAAATGCCAGTTGTAGTGTCTGTGCCCGGGAAACTGCTCCATGGATCTCTGGGCTCCTAACAGTGTACAAAGCGTATGGGAGGAAATAGAGCCAGGGTATTTCTTGGTGACAGATGATAGAACAAGGAGCAATGGTCTCAAGTTGCAGTGGGGAAGGTCTTGGTTGGATATTAGGAAAAAACTATTTCACTAGGAGGATGGTGAAGCACTGGAATGGGTTACCTAGGGAGGTGGTGGAATCTTCATCCCTAGGGCTACGTCTACACTGGCCCCTTTTTCGAAAGGGGCATGCTAATTTTAAACATCGGAATAGGGAAATCCGCGGGGGATTTAAATATCCCCCGCGGGATTTAAATAAAGATGTCTGCCGCTTTTTTCCGCCTTTTAGAAAAGCCGGAAAAGAGCGTCTAGACTGGCCCGATCCTCCGGAATAAAGCCTTATTCCGGAGGATCTCTTATTCCTACTTCAAAGGAATAAGAGATCCTCCGGAATAGGGCTTTATTCCGGAGGATCGGGCCAGTCTAGATGCTTTTTTCCGGCTTTTCCCCAAGCCGGAAAAAAGAGGCGGACATCTTTATTTAAATCCCGCGGGGGATATTTAAATCCCCCGCGGAGTTCCCTATTCCGAAGTTTAAAATTAGCATGCCCCTTTCGAAAAAGGGGCCAGTGTAGACGTAGCCTAGAGGTTTTTAAGTCCTGGCTTAACAAAGCCCTGTCTGGGATGATTTAATTGGGAGTGGGCCTGCTTTAAGCAGGTGGTTGGACTTGATGACTTCCTGAGGTCTGTTCCAACCCCATGATTCTGATTCTACCAATGAGAGACAATAAAGGCCCATTAGTGGTAAATTACAGGCTGTGTTTGCAGTAAAGCATAAGTGGGCCATGAAGCAAGCTGAGCCGTATCATGGGCTAGATCATTTTTTATCTTCACAATAAGTACTTAACTATAGTTGTAGTTTATTAAATCGTTTTATATATTTAATCAAAGACTTAATCCACTGCACTGGAGTTATACAGCCATCATTAAGTTTTGTGCCTAAGGTTTTCTGAATAAATGTTTTAGACATTGATTAACAATTATGCCATCTTGTTTCATCTATGGTACCTACCACATGTGTGATGACCTACTTATGGCTATCATAAGCATTTGGGTTTCTGACAAGCACAAATATGATAATATCAGGAAAACTTTTCACAAGTCCCTATATGACTTAGGAACCTGAGTCCTAGTTGTAAAACCTTTTGAAAATGAGACTTAAAAGTCTAAGCCACATAAGTGCTGCTGAAAATCTTGCCTATTATAAATAGCAACTGTTCCACTGTTTCTCCTGATAGTAAATAATGTACCGGAATAAGCTACTTTGCACCAGGATCTGCGCGAAAGTTGCCTAACAAACTAGGGACATGTACAAAATTTGCAATTTTATCAAACACACAATAGTGCAAACACACAAAGGAAGGCAATGAACATAGATGTTGCAGCAGTGGCTGAATGTAGCTGCTTAGCCTGAGCATGACTCTTCCTTTGTCTTTATTTGCATACTATGACCAAGAGACCTCTTGGTGTCAATTGGCACAGGGGATACATAGGATTTTACAGGGATCCCCTGGATCAGATACGTGTGTGATACTGGCAGATAAAGTGCTAGCTCATACCATGGCCCCTAGGCCTCACTGAACACTGACAAATGCATACCTGGAAACTACTCTGACTCAGTTGTGCGTTAGTATTGCTAAAACAGATGGTAAGTTTATAAGAATGTGTTTCGTTCTGATGAAATGCTTCAGGATACTGCATGTCTTGGTCTCATATGAACTTATATTGAATGTTTGCCTTGTAAGCATCTGTAACTGTGTAACTCAAACAGGAAAGAAACATAAATTAATGTAAAATACTGGAAACTCAATACAAGAAGGCCCAATGAAACTAAATAAGCCATTGGGAAAATATATCAAAGGATACAGACTTTGTTGATTGCCCTCATACCCATGAAGAAGAGATGGGTATGAACACTTGTCCCATTTTGAAATGGCCAGCAAATGATGAATCATGTCAGTTTCAATATCTGAAATCTAGATTGTTCCTCCAGAACATAAACACAACCCTTGTGAAAGAGTGATAGAAATGTAGCCGTGTTAGTCTGGTGTAGCTGAAACAAAATACAGGACTATATAGCACTTTAAAGACTAACAAGATGGTTTATTAGATGATGAGCTTTCGTGGGCCAGACCCACTTCCTCAGATCAAATAGTGGAAGAAAATAGTCACAACCATATATACCAAAGGATACAATTAAAAAAAAAAGTGAACACATATGAAAAGGACAAATCACATTTCAGAACAGAAGGGGTATGTGGGGGGGGCATGTGGGGAAGGAAGGTAAATGTCTGTGAGTTAATGATATTAGAGGTGGGGAAAGGTAGATGTCTGTGAGCTAATGGTATTAGAGGTGATAATTGGGGAAGCTATCTTTGTAATGGGTAAGGTAGTTGGGGTCTTTGTTCAGCCCCCCGCGGAGAGTGTCGAATTTTAGCGTGAATGCCAGTTCAGAGGATTCCCTTTCAAGTGCAGATTTGAAAGTCTTCTGGAGTAGTATGCATGTGATTAGGTCATTGAGACAGTGTCCTTTGACAGTTTTGAGAAACTGTTTTTTCTTTGTGATCCTGTCTAATGTCTGTTTTGTGGGCATTGATTCTTTGGCGAAGTGTCTGAGACGTTTGTCCAATGTACATAGCAGACAGACACTTTCGGCACATGATAGCAGGAATATGTATTCTTGATCTTATAACTCACTTGGTTAGGCCCAATAATGGTGTCAGCAGAGTGAATATGTGGACAAAGCTGGCAACGGGGTTTGTTGCAAGGGAAAGTACCAGGGTTGGTATTAGTGTGGTATGTCCTGTGGTTGTTGGTAAGAATCATCTTGAGGTTAGGTGGTTGTCTATAGGAGACTATGGGTCTGTCTCCGAGCTTCTTAGAGTTTAGTGTCCTGTTCCAGTATAGGCTGTAATTTATTGATAATGTGTTGGACAGGTTTAAGTTGGGAGCTGTAGGTGTTGACAAGTGGTGTTCTATTGTTGGTTTTCTTGGGTCTGTCTTGTAGTAGATGGTTTCTAGGTATTCGTTTGGCTCTTTCAATTTGCTTTTGTATTTCTCCGGGTGGGTAGTTGAGGTTTATAAATGCTTGGTAGAGATCCCGAAGTTTCTGGTCTCTGTCAGTGGGATTAGAGCAGATGCGGTTGTATCAAAGGGCTTGGCTATAGATGATGGATCATATGGTGTGTGCTGGATGGGAGCTGGAAGCATGTAGGTAACTGTATGAGTCAGTGGATTTTCTGTAGAGGGTGGTGTCTAGTTTTCCATTGTTGATTTGTACTGTGGTTTCCAGGAAATGGATCTCTCGTGTGGAATGGTCCAGGCTGAGGTTAATGGTGGGGTGTAGGTTGTTGAAATCTCTGTGGAATGTCTCCAGTGTTTCTTGGCCATGCGCCCAGATCATAAAGATGTCATCGATGTAGCGTAAGTAGAGAAGGGGTAAAAGGGGACTGGAGTTGAGGAAACGTTGTTTTAGGTCAGCCATAAAGATATTAGCATACTGTGGGGCCATGCGTGTACCCATGGCTGTGCCGCTGGTCTGGAGGTATAAGTTGTTCTCAAACTGGAAATAATTGTGGGTGAGAACAAAGTTACATAGGTCTGCTATCAGGTTAGCAGTGGTGTCTTCTGGGATAGTGTTTCTAATTGCTTGTAATCCGTCTTCATGTGGGATGTTGGTGTATAGTGCTTCTACATCCATGGTGGCAAAGAAAGTGTTATTGGGGAGGTTATCGATGTTTTGTAGTTTCCTTAGGAAGTCAGTAGTGTCTCAAAGATAGCTGGGGGTGTTGGTTGCGTAGGGTTTGAGGAGAGAGTCTACATAGCTGGATAGACCAGTAGTGAGTGTGCCAATACCAGAGATGATGGGGCGTCCGGGATGTCCAGGTTTATGGATCTTGGGAAGCAGATAGAAAAATCCTGGTCGGGGGTCAGAAGGTGTTTCTGTGTGGATTTGTTCCCGAATAGTTGTAGGGAGGCTTTTAAGGAGACAGAGTAATTTCTTTTGGTATTCCAAGGTGGGATCAGAGGAGAGAAGCTGATCTGGAATTGGAACTTGCCACTGGGACAGGAATCTTATTATTCAGGATCTGGCAAATCTGGGTTACAAACCGGTCACCAGAAAGCAGACACAGGCTATCAAACTATTGTTTTTCATCCTGTTGTCACAGTAGGACACTTTAGTACAGTGGCGGATAGCTTTTCACAAGGTTTGAGATATTCACCTTTGCAGGTTAGTGCATCTGCCTTTCTGTTTCTCATCCTTTTGCTATAGTTTACCACTAAGGTCGAAGTGAGCGAAGAAGAGATGCCAGTGGATCTGTCTAGCAGTATGCAAGTATTTCAGGTTTTCGTGGCTCATCAGGTCAGGGAATAGGACCACTCTTTGAAAGCCAACTTGACATCCAATAGTTCCTTGTCCCAAGTATAATTTTTTTCTGCCAGGTTAGCTTCCAAAAAATAAAAGACATAGGGGTGCAGTTTGTTATGAGGGCCTGCATGCTGTGATAAAACTGCATCTATGACAAAATTTGAACTGTTGACCTCAATCATAAATAGCTGAATAGGTGAACTATTGGATGGATGCTGATGTAAATGCCCTCTTCAGTCATTTACCAACTAACTGAGTCTCACATGGTGTTGGTGCTAGAGAAGGAGTTGGAGAGGCATTGGACACTGATACTCTGGTGGTGGCCAATCAATAGACAAACATTGTTGCAGATTTTGAGGGAGGAGTGCCAATGTAGCCTTGACCCCCCTCTCAGAGATGGGACTTTGTGTTTCATTGACAAGGGCACTGATCAGGCTTAAAGCAAACTATTTTGGTCCCCATAGCATTAGCATAACCCTGATGCCCTATGTTGATTCTTCTCTGTGTCACAGAGGGAGGGCCTAACTGGATGGATTAGCATGGGTTTGTAATGGCGAGGGGACTGGTGCTGGGAGAGCCAGCAGCATTGGTGGGAGGCCATATTTTTCTTGATGGCATTCAGTTACAGTCCTAAATCTTGATGTATAGGTTAACAAGGCATTCAGGGCAAACAGGGATTCCATGTGTAGCCCAAGGTTCAATGTGCTTCAACAGCAGCCATGGGAACTACAAGTTGTGGACTATAAACTGCAGCATGTTGGGAGAACTTCCTGCTAAGATGTTCTCTCTACCCCCAGGGACTGAGCTAGAAGCAGCATTCAAGCTGCATGCAGAGAGGAGGGGCTGCTGAACTGTGATCCCGTTCTATGTTTTTTTACAGGTAGGACCACCCTGAGAGGAGTTTAGCTGACACAAAAGGGAAAACATGGACTTGGTTGCTGTGGAGCTTACTTACTGTGGGAATTAGAACATGTTGTAAGGGGGGCTGTGTTGTATGTTGTAACCTCTACTCCCAGCAGGGTCTCAGCAGGGACTGAGTTAGAAGCAGCATGCAGAGAGGAGGAGCTGCTGAACTGTGATCCTGTTCTATGTTTTTATTTACAGAATCAAGCCTGTTCCTGGTGGTTTGTCTGAGTGGGTCTGGTGTGGGGCACACACACAGAATACACAATGCAGAGCACACAAAGGACCCTCAGGCCTAGCCTTCCACAACTGTATAAGAAGTCACAAGGCTTCCTCTATGTTGAATAACCTCACATTGGGCTAGTGAACGGGAGGGGTTACACATATATGCCTGTCTATCGTTAATATAGTCATGTAAGCCAAGCTGGAAATGGTAACACTGAGTGGCCTCCTTCCACTTGGTGTCTACTACCAAGCATTGGAACTACACTGCATGGAGCAACTATCTGACCTTCCTACCACAACACCTAAAACAGGGCTTTGGCTGTATACTTGCTATTTGGGTCCTCTAAGATCACCTCCATAATGCAAATTAAGTCCTCAGATTGTCCCAGAAGCTGGATTGCTTTTTCCAGGAGCAGAGACTCCCAAGACAGGGTCGCCAAGTCAGCAGGCTGATAATCAATCGTACACAGGCTTGGTCAGTGGGGTACAGTTACTGACATAGCAGAAATAGGAGCCAACACTGGTTTAAGAGCTCACAAAATTTCTCATGATCACGATTCAACTTGTCAGCCAAAGGACATTTCGGGTAATACAGTGCAGGGGTTAGAATGAAGCTGGAGTAGCTTCAGCTTCCATGGCTGCATTCTGGGCCTGTACATTTTATAGGGCTCCCACTCCCTCAGAGATATTATAAGATCCATGCTTGACATATCAGAGCTAGTTTCCATATTGCTTGTGTTTTTAGGACCATCCAGATGTTCAGAGATGGGGACAGGTGGAGAAGGAGGCAGCTGCTAGGAATACAAGCACAGGTGCCAGAGTAAAGGGTCATTTACCTGGAGTGAGGCAAGGCAGGGTACAAATGCTTTGATCAGCTACTGATTTGCTGCTGCTGGGCTTAAGAGTTGGGCTGCTGACCCTTGCTACCAATCAGGCAGTCTACTACAGGACAGCTGTATTCATTAGGTTGCCTGTAGACTGGCTCTCATACAGGTACTTATTTTCAACAGCATTTCTACATTGCACAATTAGTCTAGATGACTGGTGCCAAGATCTGATCACTTACAATACCTAGTCATGTCCCCCCTACAATCAGGGTGGGTCTGGATGTTCAGTGGGTTGGTCACAGCCCACCCAGGCCCACCTGTGGCTGCACCTCTGTCCTTCTGTGACTCCAGACCACACCTTGCATTCTGCACCCCAGATCCAGCCCTGGCCTGTCTCTGGTCCTGTGTGACAGGGCGTCGGGCTCTGTGCCGGATGAGCGCTCCGACCCCTGCACTCACCAGGAGGAGACAGAGGCACTCTGTGGCTGACTACTGGCCCTACCACAGCAGTTCGGGGTTTGCTCATGTGCAGCTCCAGACATGGGCGTAGGGCCACCAGGTGCCGCGTGGTGTCTTTAAGCGCTGGCGCTGCTGTGGGCATGCAATGTCAGAGAGCAGGCAACACGCCACGCTGAAAAGGTGGTGCAGAACGTCCACAGAGGGAGGGGGAACCCCAGTCGGAGGACGCCCAGGACCGGTATCCCGGGGGCGAGAGAAAACCCAGGCTGGGGGCTGAGGCCAATGGAGGGAAGGAAGTGACCCAGGACTGGGTGATGTGGAGTCAACAGATCCCATGGGTGAGTGAGTTACGAGGTGCAGCCCCACCAACTGGGCAGGGGAGTGGCTCCCATGTCCTTAGGGTCCTGGGTCGGGACGTGTAGAGTGGGTGGGCCCAGGTCCTCCTTCCCTTCGGCAGTAGACGAGTTGGCACTGTGAACTGTGGCCCTGACAATGGGGTTAAAAGACAACAACGCACAAAACAGAGGCTGTGTTGAACCTTCTATAACCAGGACAAGGGTGGAAAAGGGGTCTGGGTGCAACGTGGTTCTGGGGCGGGCACTGGGGCACTCCTGATCATGAGACCCTTGGAGACCTGAGCAAGTGCACCAGGGGAAATCCCCATTATCTCACACGGTGAAATCAGGACACACTGTTTCCATCTTAGTAACACCTCTGCTTTCTGGTCTTCAAGCTCAGGCTTTAACTCCCCCTCCCCCCAGCTGGACAAGCAAGCACAGGTTCAGAGCTTTAAAAATAAATGTTTGAGTGTTATGTGCATGGACAGTAATGGGATTTGGAAAAAAACACAAATGCAGCATTGGTATCCCCTTTGATAGTATATGTGTGCCTGCGCGAGAGGTGTGCTAAAGCATGAACCAGCTGAAATGTGACTGAGCTGAATTAACAAAGGAACCATGAAACAGAAACACCCCCTGTCATGACTAGATGAAAAAATCCTGTACAGGAAAACTCCCGAGAAACTCCTGAGCCATAATACTTTCCAACTAAACGAAATGTTCAATACTGTACATTTCCATGACAAATCAACCAATATGGACTAATTCATCCTATCATTACCCCAGTGAGGTATAGTGATTAGCTTAGTATGGTTTTCCTTATTGTACAAATGGGGAGATTAAGGCATAGAAAGGTTTAGTGACTCACTGCAAGATATACAGCAAGTCATTGACAGAGTCCAGGCACACACATTACCTAAAATGGATAGGGAAAGAACATAGTTTTAGTTAACTAACATGATTTGGCAGTGAACCAGCATTAAGAGTGATTATTACAGCAGTCACTCAAATTAGCACTATAAACTGGGTAGATCTCTGCAACTGAAAATAGCATCAAAAGCCTCTGCCTGTACTATGTGATGGTCATACTAATAACCTTTGTAATGATCTCCCTATGCGAAACAAACATACACCATGAGGTTCAATTGCTCACATGTATTTTACTGAAATCTTGGTGGAGGGCCTAGCATCAACAGATTAGAGAGAGGATTAATATCAGTCTGTAAATGGCTACAATAGATGATAATTTGCTTCTGTTCTTGATGCATAACACAGTTATAACACAATTTCTTCTTACTTCTCACCTAGAAAAGAGAGTTTAAAAATAAAGATCACCCCACTCACTCCGAGTGAGAACATCAGGGCACTCCCATTTTCCTTTCAGTAACTTTCCCTATTCTTGTTCTTTTTCAGGACCCATCTTTCTAATTGCTCTTGGCCAGTCAGCCAGTCTTAACCAGCTGCCAGCTGTTTTAAGGGGGAGGGGGCAAAGAGAAGCCTTCATATTAAACTGTTTCCTCTCTCTGTCTTTCAAGAAAAGTGTTTACACACCATGTGAGAAATTCATCCCTGGCGTAACTGCATTGACGTCAATGGACTTACACTAGGGATGAATCTGGTCCTGTAAATCTATTATGCAATATTTTCAGATGAACAGTTCTATAATGAATAAATGACTGCCAGATGTGTAAAAAGCAGTCCTTGTTCTCTCTCTCTCTCTTTTTTTTGAGGTCTGTGCACAAATTCTCATGTGTAGTTTGTTAACTGACTTAGTCATTAGCATATATATATATATCCACCACTTTAGAGCAATTACACAGAAAATATGTAAAATGCAGAAGAATGGCCCAAGAAAGGCTGCATTTACTGCTCCAAATTATGCTGCTGTTTGTTTTTGCTTTTTTAAAAAGGAAGCGCCGCTGACTTCCTCTTCTGTGTTTGATTCATCTTGAGGCTGGAGACTGACTCAGGCAAGGGATGCTGAAGAGAGTTTGTGCCTTATATATAAAGAAACAGAAATCCAAAGTTAACCGACCATAGAAAAGTTTCTGTTTGGGTTTGCAACTTCCTGGGAGCAGACTTAGATGACTCATGCTGAGGAGGAATATCCTACTGTCTGCCAATATATTATAATGTTACCCCCTCATATTATGGGAGGAATGCTTCTAAAAGGTAGTAAAAAATAAATTAGACTCTCTTGGTCTTCTAGTCCAGGCATGAAGGAGCATGGTTTGCAGACCCATGTAGTTTCTGTGCACTGCAGTTATAGTAAAGATCAAGGGAGTCATAACATACACTGAAGAACTCTGTGGCCTCCCTTGAGTATATTTTCTGTGTTTTGCAATGAATCAAAGTAACAGACATTAAGACACTGGATTTCAAACTTGCATGTCTGAAGATAGGCACTTAACTTGGGGTTCATCTACACAGGAGCTGGAGGTGTAACTTACAGCTTGGGCAGACATACTAACAGTAGCTCTGATTGAGCTAGTGTGTTAACTTCTCCAAGTACAATTCTGCTGAAATCCTAATATCACAAGTTACACTAGTCACCATAGGGTGGTACCCCCTTCCAGCAATTAACTGTCTCTGGTTCAGCATTCTTTTTCTGTTCTTCCATTGCTGCAGCTCTCCTCCTACTAATGGAGTCACAGTGTGGCTCTTCTTGATTCAGACCTCCAGCCAGGTCTCACTTTGGTTTCCCATTCAGGCAGTTCTCAGACCTGCTGCCCTGACAACATCATTCCTGCAATGACTTAGACAGGCTTTCCATTTGCTACTCCTATAATACCACTCTGCAATGGGTGGCAGAGGAACCCAGGTCTGCCCTTCAGTCCAGGGCTCTATAGTGGCCTATAGTAGGGTAGAGATGTCACTAAATAGTCCCTGGACTACTTCTTACCATGCTTCTTTAAGCTCCTCCTTTATCACCCCTCTCTCCCTTAGGCTTACTATGTAAACCCTTCTTCATAGGTTTCTACCCATCCTCATTTCTCCCTTACCTCAAGGAGAGAAGCTGCAGAATTCTCTGCCCCTTTGCTGACTGAAACTTCCTCCTTTTAAACCCCTCCTCCCTATGCATGACTGGGCAGAGCTACCTTAAGACACAGAATCTTCCAAGCCCCTTCTCTATCAGTGCAGGATTTATATACCCTGTCACATGGGTTAGCAACATTTTCTCAGCTTTATCATGTGGAATGACAAGTGCCAAGCATTATTATTATGTGGGCAAATCCTGAGCTCTTTATTCAGTTTTTAATCGACCCTTATTTTGGGTTATGTCAACACATATTGATTTCAGTAGAAGTTGGCTTGAGCAGAGAACTAATAAAAAACAGAGTGAAAGCTGAGTAAGATGTAATATTGTGATTGTTTGTGTTATCTTCTTTCTCTGCCTTAGAGTGGATTCCCTTTCTTCCTCTCTTAGCTTAGGAGGTTGCAGAATGGATGAATTTCCCTAGACCTCGGAGTGCAGGGTTGTGGCAGAGGATTTTCCTTCTTGGTCTAAAAATCAAATTGGAGAGCTCATAAGAGCGAGTTTTCATGATTCTTGTTCCTCCCTTAATAGCCTTCCTCCTTCCCTGAAGTGCTTCAGTACTTCCATCTCCAGGCCTCATAAAAAACCAAAAGAACCCCCCCCAGGATAATAAATAATAAAAATAATCAGGAGTTAAAATGTTATTTTCCAAATGTTAGTACAATCAAGCATGGAAGCATTTAAGAGCTGTTAATTGCATCCATAGTTATTGGAGCTTCTAAAAAATAGAGGTTCCATATGCAAAACAGGGCCTAATATGTCTTTTCCTACTTTTGGGTTAGTCAGGAGTGGGATCTGTTTATAACATAAGCTGGGGCAGATTATGGTAGATATCACAGTGAGTTAGAGCCATGTACCCTCCTCACATTCTTGTATAAGGAGGAAGACACCTGCTGTGGATGAATAATGACTGGAGACACAATTTTCTAGTTAGGGATGAGGGTGTTCAATTTTTAATAAGAAGGAGCAGCAAAACCAGTCAGGAGGGGACCGTCAGGCTGAACATTTGCTTCTATAAGCAGGTTTGAAGAAATTGGGGATAAAGAGACAACTGTACTGGGGCTCTGATTGTGCCCTTCCCCCCAAATATCCAGTCTGTGTAAACAGAGTGAAATGGGAAGAAGTAGGACCCAAGTGAACATGATGTACTGGAGCCCCAAATTTGTCTTGATGGGCCAGGTCTGTCTAAGACATGTTGAGAAAGGAGGAAATCCCCAGGTCTAGGAACACCACCCACTTTGCTCTTTGGTTCACATGCATGGAGGACTGGAGAAGTTGGGACTTGCATGATGGTTACTGCCTTTGCCACACTTAGAGGAAGCCTTTTTCTTGCTCTTACTGCTACTGCATGAACAAAACTCCCCCCTCATTTTTTTACACTGATTTGCCTATTCTGCTTGATTCACAATAGCAGCAGGAGTCCCACTATCCAGCTGTGGTGTTTTGGACTTTTAGAGTGCATCTACACTCTAGAATAAGATACACAATATGAGCCATGCAAATTGCGTATCTTATTTCGATGTTATTTCAAAATATGTTATTTTCAAAATTTGGCACTGTGTACACAGCACATTTATTTCTAAATAAATCACTAGTCTGAAATGTTCCTTACTCCTTGTAACCAAGTCTCTCTTCGGGGGCCACCGGGCACGCCCCTCCCCGAGTCCGAGGGTCCCCGCCTTCGTGTGCCTGGCACCTCCCGATCCCGGTCTCTATCCTGTCGTCCCCCTGGACGCGGGCCCCCCCTGTCGGTCCTCCCGGGGCCGACAGCCTCACTGCCTCTGCCTCGGCTCCGGTGCTGGATCCTCTCCGGTCCGCTCCCCGGCCGTTCCTTCCCTGGTGGGGCTTGGCTCCGTCCGGCTCCTCTCCGCTCCGGGCGTCCCCGCTGCGCAGTCGGCTCCTGCTGCTGGGCTCCCCGCCGCTCCTGCTGCTGGGCTCCCCGCCGCTCCCGGTGGGGTCCTGCTCGGGTCCTGCGGAGGAGGCTGAGAGCAGAATCCTCCCTGCTCTCCCCAAGCCTCCTCTGCTGCTCCTTCCTCCCCCCTTTTGAATTCCCCGCTCGGCGTCTGGCCGGCCCCCGCCCTTCCGGGCGCCGGCCCTGCGCTCCTGGGTCCTAGCGCTGGCCGGGTTCCAGCCGCGCCGTCTTGCGCATGCGCGCCAGTCACGCCGGGTTCCCCTTGCCCCGCCGGCTCCGGCACGCGGGGCTGGGTTCCTGTCCCCCGCTGACCTTCCCCGTGGGGCGCGGGGCCGCGGTCCCCGTGGCTGGGAGTGCGGGGGTAAGTTCCCCCGTCACACCCCTCATGGAATGAGGTTTATAGAAACGTCAGAATAGTGAGTCCATTATATTTTGAAATAATGGACATGTTCAAAAGAAGCAGAATAGCTATTCTGGGATACCTCCGGTATCCCAAAATAGTGCTGCAGTGTAGATGTAGCCTTAGAGAAGGATCATGGGATGTTGAATTTACCCCTGTTCTCTATGTCATCTATGGAGACACCCAGCACTTGATTCAAATTAGGAAATGGAGGGAGAAACTGATAAAAATACAAATTAAGAACCCAATGCTGTCTCCACTGAAATAAGTGGCAAAACTTCCATCTAGTTACATAGGAGTAGGATCAATCACAAACTCTCCAACAAAACAAGTAAAAAAACAAAACAAAACCCAACCCCAAACAGATTGTAGTTTTATACCACAAACAGCCACCAGTGTTTGAGAAGTATGTAAGATGGGAGACATCGTAACCACCTATTCTTAATGAAAGCAAGTTTTGGATCTCTTCCTAGTCACTACTGAACATCTGCCTCCATAACAAAAACACCACCTAGCTCAGCAAATTGACATCCTGTGGCTATTCATGAATGACCCACAAAAAGAGCAACAGAGGATATAGATGTGGATTGAGGTGTATCACTAGATTTATGGGAATTGTAGACTGCACAACACCTGCCTGTAATAAAATTGGCTTTCAACTAGCACAGCTAGTTCAAATTTTCCAAATAAAATGACGGTAAGAATAAAGTCAAGATGTTTTGCAGGTATCCCTTTTTAGGTCACAGCCACTGTATACTGGTGTCTATAATGTTCACATTGTACACTGATTTCTCCTGTATACATATCAGGTAGATTTTTATCCTGTGTGTGTTTAGATTTAATGCATTTACTACTCTCAAAGCTCTCTAGCTGGTCCCTCCTTTTTGTATATCTGCTACTCATTTCCTGCAGCTGTAGTATATATATTCAGAATCTTTGGCTGATTGTGTCTCCTCTCTTTCTTCTTCCTGAATAATTTGATCCTCTGGGGCATACTACTTTAAAACTGCTGTATGTACCAGATGAGAGAGATTATGTATCATTTCCCAAAGGCCAGGTTAGAAACTCCATTATGACTTTTGAGGCAGCTAAATGTTGGCAACCACACCCTTCTTTGACAAGACAGCTATATACATTTTTCAATATATGCCTACAGCACAATCAATGACAGAATTGCTGGTGCCACATGCTTTATTCAAGGACTGAATATAAGCCAACATGTCAGTGCCTAGGACATTTTGGGCCAACATAATGATGTCAAGAGGGAGAAGCAAATCAACTATTTATTCTATACCGTACCCTCCTCAATATTGTTTTTAGATCTCTGCTGTGCCAAGTGGGATCGTGATATCAGCAAAAGGTAATGTATCCTGGTAGGAAAGGTCTGCTTCCTGTAAGTGGAGGGAGAAGAGCTATTATTCAGTTCTGAAATCCTTGCTGGAGTGGCTATACTGAGAACCACAATCACTCATACTAGCTGAGAGTCTGATGTAATATCCTGTAAACAGGGGATTGGAAACTAGTTTTCAACCTGCTTTATTTGTCTAAACATCAGAAGGAAAATCTTCACAATTTATTGAAGGGAGGAGTCTGCATCAAACCCAAGTTCCAAAAACTGTAGATTCCCAGGATCAAAATTTAGGACTGGCCAAAACCAGACTCACATATGTGAGCATCTTTAATATGTCCCTTTGGAATTTATTATTTAAAAATATGTAAGGCTCTTACCCTACAACTGATAATTGCCTTATAGTGTTCTGGCCCCATTTATCCAATTTGTTTTAAACCTTAATTTCTATTATCTAGCACTTAGGGTGCTGCAAAATTGTGAGGTATCAGAACAAATTGTAACCACTTATTTTCTAAAAGTGCACCTATCATATTTGTACAGATCAAAATGAATAATACATTTTTAGAATTCCATAGATTCTAAAGGAAGAAATGGCCATAGTTAACATCACTTTTTTGACTTGTCATATTCAAAGTTCAGATTAGTTTTTGCTTTATCCACAATGATTTGATGTCTCTTACACTGGACTCTGACATCACATTTCAGCAGTGTCTACCTACCGCACTAGGCTCAGAAATGCCAAATGCAATTGAAAGATGCCTTTAAAAATACATATAGTTTATTATGATAAGAAGTTGAACAGAACATCTGCATTCTTTAATGAAAACCATATGTGATAGATTTAAATTCATATACTTAGTATGAAAGTTCAGATTGAAGGATAGTGTCCCTTTCCTCCTTTTCTTTTCCCTCTGAGCAAGTTTTCTGCTCCCTATCACTCAGAAATAAGACAATTCTCATTTCCCTTGCCTCTCCTGGTGTCCCTGTTGAATGCTGGGGGCCTCATCTTCTTTTAGATGGCTGATACATTTACAAGCCTGTATATGCATACTCTGCCTGTGGTCCTTCAACTCTGTGCTTCCTTTCTGGTCATCTCCAGGCCAAGGGAGCAGCTGGGAACTACTAACTGGGGGTATGTCTACACTACCCCGCTAGTTCGAACTAGCGGGGTAATGTATGCATACCGCACTTGCTAATGAAGCCCGGGATTTGAATTTCCCGGGCTTCATTAGCATAAGCGGGGAGCCGCCATTTTTAAATCCCCGCTGCTTCGAACCCCGTGTAGCGCGGCTACACGGGGCTCGAACTAGGTAGTTCGGACTAGGGTCCTATTCCGAACTACCGTTACTCCTCGTGAAACGAGGTGTACCGGTAGTTCGGAATAGGCACCCTAGTCCGAACTACCTAGTTCGAGCCCCGTGTAGCCGCGCTACACGGGGTTCGAAGCAGCGGGGATTTAAAAATGGCGGCTCCCCGCTTATGCTAATGAAGCCCAGGAAATTCAAATCCCGGGCTTCATTAGCAAGTGCGGTATGCATACATTACCCTCCTAGTTCGAACTAGGAGGGTAGTGTAGACATACCCAGGGTGAGTTTAGGGAAGAGTATTGACATGACTCCGCCTCCCAGTATCCAGAGTCCATTCTCCTGAAAAACCCCTACCAGCACCTAAAAAGCTTTTAGGAACTGGCTAGGTCCCATGGTGATAAAATGATACCCAAAGAGACAGAATTGCCTTCACACTCCTGTCCAGTTTGTAAAAAGGATGGAAGGAAGAGCATTGTGGTGGCAATATTCAGTACGTACATAGCACTGCAACAGAATGTGTGTCTTCCAGACCTGAAGACCTCCTGCAGCAACTGGCTTGGCATCAGTGTTTGAAATAATCCTGCTTGGGCTTGTTTCTAAGTATGAGACCGTAAGGCCCATTCCTTCCCACTTTTAATTCATATAGCCCATGGATTTTATTGCTTTGGTGAAAAGTGAGGATAGGGCAGAGTGTGCCCAAAGTGTCACCAGTGTAATGCCAGTAATGAGAGGTCCTGCAAAGAATGTTTAGTACAGTAAAACTCCATTAGTCCGGCATCCAATGCTCCGGGACTCCTGATGGTCCGGCACCATCAGGAACCCGGAAGTGCTGGGGCAGCCGGACAGGCTTCCTCCATTCAGCTGCTGCTGAAACTGACCAGCAGCTGAATCACGGAAGCCGGGGGCAGAGCAGCTGGAGTGCTGCCGGGCTGGTCTCGTAGCGCTGCCCCTCGGGGCTGCGGGACCAACCCGACAGCACCCCAGCTGCTCTTGGGGACGCCTGGGGCAGAGCAGCTGGAGTGCTGCCGGGTTGGTCCCACAGCGCCAAAGGACGGCGCTGCGGGACCAACCCGGCAGGACCCTAGCTGCTCTGCCCCAGGGGTCCCCAAGTCAGCCGCTGCTGAAACAGATCAGCGGCTGATTCCAGGAAGCCCCGGGCAGAGCAGCTCTGCCCCGGGCTTCCTGGAATCAGCCGCTGATCTGTTTCAGCAGCGGTTGAATTAGGGACCCCTGGGGCAGAGCAGCTAGGGTCCTGCCGGGTTGGTCCCACAGCGCCGTCCTTTGGCGCTGTGGGACCAACCCGGCAGCACTCCAGCTGCTCTGCCCCAGGCGTCCCCAAGAGCAGCTGGGGTGCTGCTGGGTTGGTGCCGTAGCGCCGCCCCTCGGTGCTGCGGGACCAACCCGGCAGCACCCCAGCTGCTCTATTGCAGGCCTCCCCGATTCAGCTGCTGCTGAAACTGACCAGCAGCAACTGAATCAGGGACTCCTGGGGCAGAGCCGGACTATCGTAAGGGGGGGCTATGAGGGGTCTGGGGTGGCATCCCCTCCCACCCCACTCCAGACCCCTCATAGCCCCCCCTTCTAATAGTCCGGCATATCTGATAATCCAGCACCCCCTGGGTCCTAAAGGTGCTGGATTATTGGAAGTTTACTGTATCTGTAAAGATTTGTGTTGAATATTCTTGATATTCCTGAAATAGCAGAGGACCTCATGTCTCCCTACAAGAAATGGATGGTACTTTGTTATGTAAAGGATATCTCTATGCAACATAGCCAAAATTTGGATAGAAAAAGGAAGGGCTGGGCAGTGTGAGGAGAGGTGCTATTCAGCAACTCAAAGAAGGCATTGGATCAAGAGGAAAAACCCTGTTCTTGCTGTTTTCAGGGGCATGGTGGAAACAACTGCATGGAAGGTACCTGAGCTATCTTACTGATACAGTGAGGTAACATTGCAATTACTTTTGTTTTCACTAGAGCATGTTGCATACCATAGCCTATGAAGTGGGGGACTGGAGGCCTGTCATCGAAGCCTTGTGCCCAAGGCTCTTTCAAGTAAAGAAGATTAAAACAACAAAACCATTCTTAAAATACAAAGCAGACACTGAGTCACTAGATTCAGGCATTTTGTACTTTCCATATAACATGAAGAAAAACTCCTGCACTCACTCTTCCCATACAGTTCAGCCACAGAGCTAATTTCAAACACAGCCACCCAAACATCTGCCACACCCAAACCCATACCTCATTATGAGGAACAGCCCATATTTTAGACTTAATTTTACCTCTATCCTGCATGGACTTAGTGTTCTCAATTCTTTTATAGTAAATTGCTTTCATAAGAAATTTTGAATCATGAAACACAGGTTAAAGAGCTGTTCCTATGTAATTTCCTCTATGAGTTCATGTTAGGACTTTATCCCACATTAGGTCTCACAACTGGGCATACTTACAAACCTTACAGACCTCCCAAAACCCCACAGTGTATCAACAACTGCTTCCTTTTTCACAGAGGTTAGACCAAAAAGTTTTTCTCTCACAGTTACTTGCTAGCCAAAAACCTCTATTTGCTTCCTCCCTTACACATTTTGCCCACTGAAATCAAGCCATTTCTTGTGATTAGTATGAGGGAGCTTCCTTGGGCAAATTGGTGACCTATTGATTTATACAGCTATCATGAAAACAATCTGCACAAAACAAGAAACAGGAAGTAATTCTTGGAAGAAATGTGCTTCTCAGGGGAAAGAAACCTGCCTCTCCTTTTGAAGAAAATTCTGCTGCCTACATGCTGTTCCCTCTTTTTTTCTCCCTTGGGTGATTTTTCTCTCTAGTTTTGACTGGCTTGTCATTTGGATAGCAAATATGCCAAACAAATACTTGCTTTTAGATATTTTTTAAAAATGTTGTTTTTAGAAATCGACATTTATAGAAATCTCCTCACCCAGAGAAGCTCAATGTGCTTAATAAAATGAAATGTTTCCCTATAACTGAACTGCAGCCACATCAGAGGTGGAATATGGCAGTCATTCTGTACCAAGAACAAGTTTTCAGGTGACAAAGTGAATGCCATTTTGTGTCATTCTCTTCTTCCTTTTCAGCTTAGGCCTCAGACCCATACCAGGTCTGTTTACCAGGGTGAGTGAGCAATAACTTTTGATGTGGACCACTTCAAGAATTTGGTAAGTGCTCAGGGCTGCACTCTTTCATGTTATTAATGGAGGAAGTGTAGTGTCTGGGATGGAGGTTGGGTGCTGAAGGGAGTTCAGGGTGGGAGTTTGGACTACAGGAGGAGGTGTGGGGTCTAGGAGGGAGTTTGGGTGAAGAAGAGGATTGTTACCTGGGGCAAAGAATTGGAGTGCAGGAGGGAGTGGAGGAATTTGGCTTATGACTGGAAGTAGGGGATTGGGGTACAGAGTCTGCCTCCCACACTCCTGCATGTTGCTCAGAGTGGCTGGCTGCAAGGGCCATGTGCTGCACTGAGCGCCATGAGCCCCGAGGAGAGGTATATTTCACTCACTGCATGCCCTGCAAACAGGCAGCTCTCATTGGTTTCCAGCCAATTGGAGCTGCGAGATTGTGTTGAGGTGAGAGCAGTGCACCAAGTCTCTCCCCCCTCCAATTTACTGTGGCACTTGGGGAGGCACATGGCCTTTGCAGCCACCTGCTTTGAGTGGCTTGTGGGGATAGGACAGGCAGGGAGCCTTCCTGAGGCTTCTGTTGGGTCACGGGTTGGATCAAGCGGATTGGTGGGCTGGATCTGGCCCCGGGCTGTATGTTGCCCACCCGTGAGTTATATACTATGAAATCTCTGGTATGGATAGTACCAATTTCCAGTAACTGGAAGTCCATAGTTGCAGTGCGAATCATCTTAAAATAATTGTGCCTGAAATTTAGGTTAGATTCATTGGGTTGTTTTTTTTTTGTTCTTGTTCTGGAATCCCCAAATGTTCAGTATATCTGATGTGTCCATTTTAAATGACAGACTGACGGGGCGCTTCACACAATAAATGTATTGGTGGGACCATCAAATGTTGAGATTTTCCTGGGTTGTGTTTGTCTTCTGTTTGTACTGCACATATATACATTTCTTGCCTCCCTGTTACTCTCTTCCTACTGTGTTTCCTGCTAGGCAAGCCTTACCTCGCTGCTTCTAATATAGAAGCTACAGCAGATGCAAGGAGGTGGATCAAGCTGTCAAATTCAGACGCCATCAAATATGGGGATACTTAGTGACTCATATGTATACAGTAGAATTAGTATTGTGTTGCACTATCTAATAATTACTCTCCACTGATAGAAAAAATGAAATGTGTAAAACAAGACCAAAAAGACTGGATATATAAAGAGAGAAGGTTGATTATCTTAAATTTGCTGTAAAACAGTTGAAGATTATTTAGCTCTGTACATTCAATTCATTGGCAGAAATCTTTTATTTCAGCATATAAAACAGAGTACTGCAGTATTAAAGTGCACTGTGCATCCAAAGAAACACTATCAGTTAATTTGTATCTAAAAATGTTAGGTACCTAAGATTATAAGTGACAGAGATGAGGAGCAATGAATTTTTCAATTTGTTTGTCATCTGACAGCACTGAGTGTGTAACCAGTTTTAGAATTTCCACTGCATAGTCATTCAGCCAGCTTCTCTTGTTTTTTATGAAGCAGAAGGGGAGTGAAAATCCTAAAGAGAAACATAAATATGTTACAGTAAACCACAAAAAATGGCAAGGGGATTCTCAGGAGGAAGAAAGAGGCTTCTGGGCCAATATCAGAAAACCCCTCCCTCTAAAACTCATTTTTTTAAAAGGTGATCACACCTCAATCTGAGCAACTGCTTAGTTCAACAATCTCAACCCAACTCAACTCAATTCAAACAGAACTAGAAGAGAGATGATGAATCTAAGAGGCCAAACCAACAAAGAAGCTACTCCACTGATAAGTTTGCTGTACCATTACCTAAATTGGTTCTCGTAATATGCCTGGCAAACAGTCCAACTAACAAAAGAAATGAACTAGATATAAATAAACTAGATATAGTAGGCTTATGTGAAATGAGATGGGTAACACTAGGACAAATAACACTTTCAACTGCACACATCCAACTATATTCTGGGCTACCGCATACCTGTGAGAGAAGGCTTGGGTCTGATACTGTCAAGGTGAGCAGCCAAAAGCCTGATAGAGCAGGCACCAGTGTCAGGATGGATTTTAACAGAATGATTTATATCAAAGTTCCAAAAAGTGTCCCATTATTCAATGTTATGCTTCAATAAACCAAGCTAGCCAAGAGGTAGCTAGCTAAGAAATACACGGAGAAAAACCCAAATAATGTAACAAGGCAAGCATTGGACTGGAACCCCCAGGTCAGGAAGCAACGAGGTAGACCAAGGTTAACATGGAAACAAAGAATAGAAGTGGTACTGGAAGCTATAAAAATGACAAGGGAAGAAGCTTAGACTGCAATCGGAGACTGGCAAAGATGGAAGGCAGTGGTGAAGGCCTGATGTTTGGCATGGAATATTGAAGCAGAGGAGATGAATGAGAGAGATGTTTTATGTTGGTTGTGCCTTTTAAAGGATAATAAACAGTAACTGTGTATGCATAGCATAGGGATTGCCATAACAACGCACTGGAAAAATGCAGCACTTCTGATTTATGTTTATTTTGTAATAAGAACATTTGGCCTGTACAGAACCTCACTGAAGGCAGTTCTGCAAGGGTCTGCCCACACAAATCTGAATGCAGAATTGGAGCCACCCTTAAATTTATCTAATACTTTTCATTTTGTTCAGGAAGCAAGAGAAAAATCACACAAGTCATTTCTAGAGAGATGGGAAACAATTTAGGACAGGGACTATCTTTGCATTATCCCTGTGTATAAGGTATAAGACCAAGACATTGAGGGCACTGAACCCTCATTGTTACAGCAATGCAAAAAAATGGTTATAATTATAACTGCCACTGATCTTTCTTCTACAGTGCTAGAACCAAGATTAATACATTTAGTGGTACAGGTGTCTCCAAGCATACTTGTTGCCAGAGCTTCATTTTCTGTTATTGTATTTCTCTAACACTTCTGCTACATCTACACTGCACGCTTCTTGCACAAGAACTGTTTTGTACTTGCGCAAGAGAGCATCCACACTGGTCACAGCGCATAATAAAAGCCATGTGCTTTTGTGCAAGAGAGTGTCCACACTGGCAGGATGCTCTTGCGCAAAAACCTCAGCCCAGAACTACTTTGCAGAGGGCAAAAGGGCATCAGGACTTTTGGGGAGTGGGGGCTGGAGCTCCTTTGAGATACGTGCTTAAAGGGATCTCCCATGACAGCCGTTTCTCTCCTGCTGTGTGCTTTGAGACCTCCTGTAGGGACTGACAGCAGTAGCAGTTCTAGTTGTGTTTGCCCTCAGCCTCTTTGGACACCACAGCTTCTGCCATAGTGTCTTTTGTGCCTTTGGCATTCTCACTGCTGTGCCATGGAGCCAGGAGTAGCCCTGTGCCTGCTCTCCAAGCTGCTGTGCTACTCTTGCAGGAGCTCGAGACAGAGCTCACTATGGACTCTCTCTGCATGGATGCAGTGGCGTCCCTGTGGCATCCCCACCCGACCATGGAGAGGCGTTATGGGACACCGGACACCAGTACTGACTGGTGGAACCAGCTGGTCCTGAAGCAATGGGACAACCAGCAGGGGTTCCGAAACTTCAGAATGCGAAAGCAGATGTTCCTGGAGCTGTGTGCCTGGCTCGCCCCTGTGCTCTGGAGACGTACCACCCAGCTGCGACCCGCCATCCCAGTCAACAAGAGGGTTGCCATCGCCCTCTGGAAGCTGGCCACCCCGGACAACTACCGCTCAGTGGGACACCAGTTTGGAGTGGGCAGGTCCACAGTCAGTGCTGTTGCGATGCAGGTAAGTCCTGGGGGGAGGGAGGTGCTGCACTCTCTGCCCGGGGGAAGGAAAGACTCCAGGCTGGAGGGGTGGGGAAAGTGGGGGAAACCCCATCGCCCAGGGGTTTGTGCCATCCCTCCCTCACACAGGCCTGCTGGTATGCGGGGGGGGGGGGCGGGTTATGGGGGAAGGGGGCCCTGGTGTATTTGGGGACAGAGGATACCAGAGGGCACTACAGGGGGGGCGGGTACCTCCCCAAGGGATCATGCACCTACACTGCCTCATTCGGTGTGTTCCCTGTGTTTCTGTGTGCCCTTCTGCAGGTTGTCTATGCCATCAGTGACATCCTGCTCCAGAGAGTCATCTGCCTTCGGGACATGGACGCAACAGTGGCTGGCTTTGCTGCTCTGGGGTTCCCCAACTGCGGGGGAGCCATGAATGCAACCCACATCCCCATCCGTGCCCCAGAACATCGAGTGGCCAATTTTATTAACTGGAAAAGGTACTTCTCCATCATGCTTTAGGCCCTCACGGACCACCGTGGCCGCTTCACAGACATTTATGTGGGGTGGTCTGGCAGGGCACATGACGCCCGCATCCTTCGTAACTCCAGCCTGCGTCACAGGATGGAGACAGGCACTTTCTTCCCACAGCAGGAATATACAGTTGGGGATGTCCACATGCCTCTCTGCATTGTGGGGGACATGGCCTACCCCCTCATGCCCTGGTTGATGTGGCCCTACACAGGATGGATGGATCCTGGCCGGGCAGATTTCAATGACTACCTGAACCGGGCCCGCAACCAGGTCGAGTGCACCTTTGGCTGCCTGAAAGCACGCTTCTGTTGTCTGCTCACTTGTCTCGACATGGGTGAGCAGAACATTCCTGAATTTGTGACAGTGTGTTGCGTGCTCCACAACATCGTGGAGCGGAAGGGAGAGGCCTTCCTCCCGGTGTAGATGGCAGCCGAGGGCCGTGCATTTGGACAGCCCCGCTCAGCCACCATCCGCCAGGCACACCATGATGGGTGCACATCTGGGAGGCCCTGAGGGAGATGTTCTCCCATGCCCCACAGTAAAGTCACTTCTGTCTCCCATCTACATCTCCCTCTCATCCCCAACCCTTCCCTCCCCTGCCTCCCCTCACCTCCCAATAAACAAAATCTTTTTTTCTTCAAAAACCAGGCAACTTTTATTTTTATTTACTATAGGGAAGAACGGTGGGCAGCGGGAGGGGCCTCTCAACTGGGAGCGGGAGGAGGAAGGGGCTCTCAACTGGGAGGGGGAGCTATTGCTAGGAGGGTGGCTCCTGCCAGTGCCTCCGCAGGTGTGGAGGCCTGGCTGTCTTTCAGGCCAGGTTGGGGCAGGCAGGATGGAGATGTGGGCAGGACGGGGTGTAGCAGTGGGGGCATGGCAGTAGCTGGAGGCGTGGCTAGAGGGGCAGCAGGAGGGACACGGGCATGGCAGGGAGGGCAGGGGGATGTGGCAAGGCCATGCTGTACTGCATGGCGTGACCAATGTGTGATGTCAGTGTGGTAATTGCATTGCACATGCAGTCACACTTCTGCAGGAACTGCCCCCATGCCTGCTTCCGCCACTCCAGATCAGCCTCGATCTTTCTGCTGACCACCACCTCGATCCCTTCAATGGCCTGGATGTGGCACCGGAGGAGCTTGTCCTGCTGCTTGGCCCTCTGGACTGGTGCCTACGTGGTTGGTGGTGCTGCCGCCGCAGGGCTGGAGGGTCCCTTGCTCCTGGGTGGTCCTGCTGCAGAGAACCAGAAAATGATGAGGCGGTCAGGCAGCCCTGCCCACACTGTCCCTGAGCCTCATGCCCTCTGCCCTGAGCCCCAGGCGACACCACACTACTGTGGCTTGGGCCTAATCAGTCTCCTGTGTGTATGTTTGCATACAGGACTCCACTGATTGTAACTCTTGGGAGGCATCACTGTGAATGAAGACCCCTTGTCTGTGTCCTGGCCACTTGGCATGTGGTGTGTCAACCTGTGAAACTCCTTGCCAGGGGAGGCTGTGAAGGCTAGGACTATAACAGAGTTAAAAAAAAGAGCTTGATAAATGTATGGAGGTGAGGTTCATAAGAGGCTATTAGCTAGGGAGTAAGGAATGGTGTCCCTGGCCCCTTTTTGTCAAAGTTTGGAGATGGATGGCAGGAGACAACGGATCATTGTCTTCTGTCCACCCCCTCTGGGGCACCTGGCACTGGCCCCTGTTGGCAGACAGGATACTGGGCTAGATGGACCTTTGGTCTGACCCAGTATGGCCATTCTAATGTTCTTATGTGTGTCTGCATTGCACTGTGCATACTCTCTCCACAAGGTAGAGTACATGGCTTCGACTCTTGTCACTGTCTGTGAGCAACACACCATTGATGCTGTAGTCATGTTTGCGTGCACATCCCCACATTGCATGGAAGGGGTCTGGATTCTTGGACCCCTGTCAATTGATGTCCTTGGAGATGGAGCCAGGGTGACTGGGGAGTGTACCGTCCTTGCAGCAAAACTCAAATGGCCATAGGGCCAGGCCGACTGCTTCCCCAATCCCCCTCCTGCTAGCCCTCACATAAGTAGCCCAGGGAAGTGTGTGGCCATCAAGGGGCTCTGTGGGGGCCGTGCTCACAAGGCTGGCTCGCTGCAGTTTTCCCAGGAGCAGCTGCTCTGTCGCACAGCATGGCTGTGTGCTGTCTGAGTGTGGCACCCTTCGGGAAGTGTGGGGTCTGGCCTGAGCTCCTGGGGCCTTGGCTTCTTCCAGCTGGCATTCCCCCTCCCCCCAGGCAGGATGTGTATGAGCAGCAGGGTTCTAAGCATGCCCTGGAGCTGCCTGCTGCATCCACATGCCATACAGGCTGCACGAGGTTGCACGTGTTGTGTACTGTTACACAGAGTGCAGCTCGAACTGCCTGAGTGATGCTCCTTCCCCCTCCCCCCTGGGCACCCGGTTCCCCCAGCCCGTGCGAGTAAGAAGCACAACACTCACCGGAGGATCCTTCACCGGCCTTGGATGAAGCCCGGGAGACATCCTGGCTGCTCACCACTGGCTCCAGGTGGAGGGTGACAGTGCTGCTCTGGTCAGCCTCATCCTCCTCCGACCCAGACCCAGTGGGAAGGTCACCTTCCTCCTCTGGCTCGCTGGTCTGGTGACAGGAGGGTGCAGGCTGGTGTCGACAGGCACCGAGGGTCCTTCCATGCTGTGTCCCCCGGGATGGCATGGAGGTGGTCATAGCGGGGGCAGGTGTTGGCTCCTGCCCCCTGGCACTTGGTGGCCCGGACATAGCCCAGGTGCAGCTCCTTCACCTTAGCCTGGATCTGTTCAAGGGTCTGGGCTGGATGTCCCTGCTGGGAGAGCGCCTGGGCCATGCGGCGAAAAATGTCCGCATTCTGGTGACGGGCATGGGGGTTGTGGAGAGCTTCTTTCTCGGCCCACAGATCAAGAAGGGCCTTGACCTCTGCCTGGGACCAGCAAGGGGCACACCGCTTTGTGCCCTTCTGGGCCTCCTTGGAGCCCTGGGGTGGCTTCTGGGAGGAGGGTGCAGGCTCTCGGGGTGCCTCTGGAGCAGATATCTCTGGTGGGCTCTTGGGTGCTGCTACTGCTGCTGCACGGACTCTGAAGGCTGCATGTGACTTTAAGGGGGGGGTCTGGTAACCAGGAACTAAGGAGCTGCGAGAGCGGGTACGGAACGTCCAAGTGACCACTTGGCTTTTTTCCTGGGAGGCCAGTTCTTGTGCAAAAACTCTTGGCTGTCTGTCTACACTGGCCTCTTGCACAAGAAGGCTTCTTCCTGATATGGAGTGTCAGAGCTCTCATACAAGGAGCCCTGTTTTCCAGTGCTATACTGTAAATTTACTTGTGCAAGAATGTGAGTGCAGTGTAGACAGCCGGCAAGTTTTTGCGCAAGAACGGCCATTCTTGTGCAAGAAGCGTGCAGTGTAGATGTAGCCTTTATGTTTTATCAAGAGCTTATTGGCACTGAAGAAGAATGTCAAATAGGAGAATGGACTTCTTCAGATGTACATGGAAGCAGAATTTGGTTCAAATGACTTGATGTCATTTAGTTTAACCCTAGTTAACACAGTGGCTTGGCTTCAGTTATACCTGGTTTGACTTTGACTCTCAGTTTTTCGTGTTTAAGAGGACCATTAATACTGGTGGGCATATAAATACAGTCTATAGCAGCAATGGAAAACTGAGGCTGATGAGTGGGCCTCATGAGTGATCCTTCTCCATCTCAGAGGGCCATAAGATGGTCGTAACCGACAAGGTCTTCTGGAATAGGGTAATCTTTCTAATTGTGGTTTGCTGATTGAACTGTAGCAGCACTTGGATTGGATGCAGAGGGAGCGCACGGCTCTTACAGTCAGTGTTGTGGGAATCAGTACACACCTCACTTCACAGGTCTTTGTTTTACATGTGTGTCACTTTAGAAATACCAGTAAGAAAAAAAGCCTACACAGATGGAAACTAGTGGACTCTGACAACTCTGCATGGGAGCAACAGTAAACAAAATGTTTTCTGGGAACCCTGATGGGTTGCACATGGCATGTGGACTTTGTGGTGGAGTTTTATTGGGTAATATTCCCCTGAAATTTGATACAGATAGATGTAACCAAGGTCTCTGCAACGCCAATCAATCCCAATATATCTTTGCTTGATATTACTGTGGTTCCTCTTCGCCCGAGCAGTTAGCCAATATTCTGTGTCTTGAGGGATGTCTTCATTGGAAGGAGAAATTGATGATAGATTCATCCTTTGATGCAATCCAGTTTATTTACAAAGAGTGTACCCAGAGTCCTGCTTCCATGAACACAGTGAGATCACACAACAGGCCATAGTTTCCATGCTCACAATTTCCTAACATTCCTTCAGCCCTTTCTCACAAAACCTCTCTTGGTTTTCTCTCAGAGCCACACTACAAGTCCTTCTCTTGCTATCTCCTGATCCCTGGCTGGGATGATTTAATTGGAGTTGGTCCTGCTTTGGGCAAGGGTTTGGACTCGACCTTCTGAGGTCTCTTCCAACCCTATGGTTCTATGATATTCTGCTTGCTTTCTAGCTACTTCTTGACTGCTTGATACACATTTCTGCAATCAAAATCAATCCCTATCCTTCACATTTGCATTCAGTGTAGTCTTTGGACAGTGGCTTCCATTACTTCAGCTATTACTAAACAACAGGGCATTTGCTTGTTTCCTGGATTTGCCTAAATGGGAAGCGATTAACGTGCCCAACTGTACCAGTGAGATCTGTGACTGCTCACAGATTAAAAACATGCTTGCTGGGAGCTCCACAACCTCAAGCATAATATTAAAAACATTTGGAAGCAGGACCCACAATAATACTATCTAAAAAATGAATATAATGTTATTTTCCTATTATGAAGGTCATAAGCCTTGTTTATGAAAGTGTTTAAAAATTTCAGATGCAAGTGACACCTATCCTGGAATTGCAGTTTTACTATTATTTCTCATTTGTAATTTCACCTTTTCATTTGGGCTAAATTCTACCACTCTTACTATTCCATTCACACCAGCATGAATCAGGAGTGATCCCACTAAATCAAATGGAATTACACTGGTGCAAAAGTGGTGCAAGTGGGAACAAAATTGGAGCCAAGCACCTGTACTTGGATGTTCTGTGGGCCAACTTCCCTGCACAATGTGTACAGAAGTTGCAACTGGGAGGGCAAAGGTGTTTCTGTGTTGGTCCAGTGGCTAGCATAGTATCTGCAATAGGTTGACCAAGGTCTGCTTTAACCTATGGCAGCTGCTCACTGCTTTGCACTCTAGATGCTAGAATGTAAAATGCACCATTGTCTTCTATTCCTGCATTTATGCCAAAACTGAGCTAGCGTTATGGCCTTTCTACAGCAGCTCAGTCACCATAAAAGGGTCTGTATGAGGCCACGAATTGCATCTTTTGCATCCTCTCAACATCATTTTCACAACCCATGCTGCTGCCACCAGTCCAATTCTTTATAACAACACTATTTTTTCATTCACCTGCATGCTTAAAGGGACACAATCAACTTTAAAGTCTCATTTCTGTTTGCCTTCTTTTCACATATTGTTTTTACACATAATCCCTAAGGTTTCTACATCAGAAAGAGATTGGAGAAAAATATGATTTCATGTATTTTTTGCAGTATGTATACTTTGTGAAATTGACAGCACATGGTGATTGCCATTTTCTGGGTATTCTAGGCAGGCAGTGAGGCAGTGAGGTATTCTAGGCAAGCTGGAGGACTTCTTACTCCGACTCCTGTAACCCTCTTTGTATGAAGAATAAAGGAAAGTGGAAGGAAGAGTGCTCTATTTCAAAATAAGTGCTGTGTAGACGCTTCCTATTTCGAAGTAAGCTATTTCGAAAGAAGATACGCAGTTGGTGTACCTCAATTTGCGTAGCTTATTTCAAGTTAAGCCCTGCACTGTAGACGCGCCCTTAGACTGGACACTAAATACTACATTGTGGGGTACCAGCTCCAGGGCGAGCATGAGGTCCTGGCTTGCGGGCACAGAGATGATGCTGGCCTCATCCTTCTCCTCAGTGTCTCTGCTTCCCTGGAAGAGAAATGATGGGTGTTTTTCTAGCTCTGAGTCCACTACGACAGTAGGAAGGGACTGACCTGCCCCCCACGATGCGGTGGAGCTCGGAATAATAAGGGCAGATATAGGGTGCTGTCCTGGAGTAAGAGCTGTGCTCCCTGGCATTGGTATAGGCTTTCCTCAGTTTCTTCATCTTGAGCTGCTCATGGGTGCAGTTGTGTCCCTTGGTGGCCAGGTTATTGGCCATATTCTTGTGTTTGGTGCAGAAATCCTGGAGCTTTTTCTCCCTACCCCAGACCTCAATGAGGCCCAGGATTTCCACACCAGACCAGGCAGGCGCATGCCTCTTTCATCCCTGGGCAGGGTCCTGGGGACTGTGTGAGCAGTGTTGGTGGCTGTGGGGGGGGGGCTCAGCTGGAGCGGTGGGCTCAGCCATGCTAGCAAGGAAGACTATGCAGGGTCCTGCTGTGTGGCACAATGTGAGCAGGGCCTGCTTCATGCCACAAGCCCTTTCCTTTCTGCTTGCAGCTTTAAGAGCTGCAGGGGAAGGGAAGCTATAGAGTTCTGAAGAGTGTGGACAGAGCACCCAGCAGGGCACCTATGGAAAGGGCTGGAGGCCCCTTATTTCAAAATAACTCCAGCTGCTCTGTCTTCACAAGTGCTATTCTGAAATAATTATTCCAGAATAGCCATTATTCCTCATAGAATGAGGGTTACAGAATCTGGAATAAGCCGCCTGTTACTTCAAAATTATTTTGAAATAACGGAATTGCTGCATAGATGCTTGCAAAGTTATTTCGGAATAACGTCTATTATTCTGAAATAATGCTACTGTGTAGACATGCCCTCAAAGTGCACTCAAGCCTTCTTACAGTGAATTTAATGGCAGATTTTCCTTTAAATTCAAAGAGAGCACAAAAAGGCCCCAGAAGTGTATCTGCCATAAAAGGCATATCATAGCCATTGTAGTGCATCAATTCATTAATATGATCACATCTGTAAAGTTTTCATTCTATAAATATCCCTAAAATATAAATAACCCCCTAAAATCTGATCTCTGATCTTGCTGCTGGTTGTTGACTATCCCTCTCATACAGGCTTAGTTATAGCTCACCTCCTTTATGACTCACATAGGGCTAGTAATTTTCAAAGCACTTCATCAAAAAGGCTTTCCCAAAATTCCTGCCCTTCTGTACAATTCAAAACACAGCAGAGAGCAGGAAAATACTTTAGAGAAGAAAAGAGATTAACTGGTAGGAAATCTAGGATCCATTCATTTTGGTAAAGTGAACACCCAGCGTCTCAAAGGGCTTCAAAAATGAAAAGATGAAGCAATGTAAAGTGTATTGCCTATTAAGTATAGGATTATAGGATGATCTTTCTATACTGATGATGATGTGTCCTATTTGTGATACATCAAAGTGTGAAGGTTGTGTTTTACCACTGCTGTGGGGTTGCCTTGGTGATACAGACATTATTTCAGATTTTTTCCAGTAGAAATATGGTAATTCATATTTCTTGAATGTAAAATGTGATTACATTTAACAGACCAGATTTTAAAAACTTGGGCTTTCAGTGTGATTTACAAACTATGGAAACAGGATCCTCAGGGCCAGATTTTCATAACTGTCCATAAATTATGTATATAATTACCATGATTGAACATTCATTTGTAGTAACAGCTCAAATATGTGGCCAATTAGAGGTATAATTGGTAGTTTGCATATGCAGTTACCGTGAATATCAATAGAATTACAATAATTTAATGCTTAATATGCCTGCCAAACTTGATGGGACTGATATGCTCTTTGGCTGATCTCTCTGATACAGTATAAAAGGGCAGCAAGCTGGTCCCTGGTATAAAAAAGTTTGAGAACCATCACTGTAATTGTTGCAAGCATCTTTCCCTACTTGCACAAGTTCAGTAAAGTCCTCACGTTCTCCCTGTGGATGCAATTCCAGTTTAGCTATCTCCAAATGTGCATCTTAAATTGGTACAATTGGATGACAGTGATTCAGATTTGTCATCAAAAGCTAGCAGTGTGACTCACAGACTATCAGTTTGCTAATGGAAAGTTTCCTGCATGTCTTGGAGTGAGCCATCACCTCCAGACTCACTAACCAAAGGTGAGGCTTTCACTTCCGCATCACAAGACTGTGGCTTGAATTTGTGATGTTAATGTACCACAGTTCCTTGGTGAGAGAGAGGAGGGAAAAAAAATCTAACTTCTGCTTTCTGCTTTCTTCCCTTGAGCTCTGTAGACAGTTTGAAACAAGCATAGTTTCCCTTTACCATTCAAGTTCCCTTCTGACCACATCAAATAAATAAAACATGTTTAAAGATTGCATTAACCACCTAGAAATGAATAAATAACCTAGAAGTGGCCCAACCCCTGCCTGCACTCTTCAGCACTCCCCATCCATCCACCCTCTAACCAAAGCTGTTGGTGCTAATCACATAGATTAAACAAAACTAAGAGAAAGATACTCAAATTGGCTTTGATCATCAGAAATTGCTTATGTGCCCTGAAAACACATGGTTAGAATGAAAATAGTCCCTCTCTATTGGCTACCTAGCTAATAAAATAAAGCCAGAGCCAATTTGTATTTAATTAAAATAATGTTAATTACAGGAAGTGGGAAAAGAAGACACATTAGTTAGCAGAATTGTGCAAGATAATCACAACACCTGAAAATTCATTTGGTTAGGTTTTTTTATAAACTTGTAATGCAGATCAGGTTCTTGGATCTTTCAAAAGAACTTGTGGCAATATGATGCAAAAGCAGTGGACGTTTGGCAGATTAGGCTTAGAATTTAGAGTTTTTAGCTATTTTATTGAATTTAATCTAGGCCTAAAATATTTTTCCCCTTTTTTAGTCAGTTGGAAGAGCCAATATCCCCTGTGTAGTTTCAGCTTTCACAAATGCCACAATCTTGTCAGCATATTGCATAGCTTTAGGTCGCATAACATCTGTTTTGTCTGTTCTTGCAATCACTTCAAGCTTCTTAAAATTATACCCCTTATAGTGGGCTGGCCCTCATGATTGATTCCTGTAGGCTTCCATTTCCTCTTTCAGAGGCCCTTTACAACTGGTCCTCAGAGGAATGCAGGAGAAAACCAAAGGGCAGCCATGTCAGATGCATTATTTCCTTGATTAGATCATTATATGCAGCAAAGTAAACTGTCCCTCATGAAATTCAGCAAAAGATTGGCAGAAAAGTAGCAGAACTCCAGCCTGAGCCCCTAGAAGGCAAAAGTACTGACCTTTTTAGCTAACCACATAGCTATAGGGCACATATGATTGAAATTACGTTAAGCCATCCTTTAATTTAGATAAATAATCAACTGAACGGATCAGCTTTGTACAGATACCACACTAAACCTATTCACATATGTAAACTTTGTGAAATGAGAAGACATCTGCTACACCGATGTATTGCCATCTCCTTCCTTGTTTAAAATGCTAAAAAAAAGTGTAAGTTCTCCATTCCCTGAATATAAATTAACATGATTAAAAGCTAGCAGCCACTCAGGTTTACAATATGTTTCCTGAAAAACTCTGCTAAATACTGTCAAATTTAAGGAAGTAGAAATTACTTTAATGTGTAATAGTATCTCATTAAATTAACAGACCAACTAGAAGAAAGGGGTCTGGAATTTGATCCTTAATTAAAAATAGTGACTAGTAATATATGATACTGTTAGGCTATTGGTCATAGATATTTTGCTTTTGAATTATATTACATACCTTTACAACTGCAAATACCTTTTCTATTGAGCGGCCATGGTAATATGTTCAGAGTATATAACTGCGAAGAATAGCAATTGGAGTAGGTAATAGTTTTAATTACTTGCAAAACCCTGAATGCAGGGATTTGAGATTTTCATGATGGATAAACATAATATCATAATTTTCTTCTTCAATAAACGTAACTTCTAATGGTCTCCATACATTCCTATACATTCAAGCACACAGAACAGAAGACAAAGTAGGTACCACAGTAGTGTTAAAGTTGGAATGGATTGAAGTCTAGTGGTTAGAACAGAGAACTAGGTATTGGGACTTCTGGATTCTATTGCATTCTCTGTTGAGGGGTTCTGTTTGCTAGTTCTATTCTTTGCTGCAGAGCCTTGTACATTATCTGGACCCAGATTTTCTTTAGTGTGCAATGCTGTGTCCAATAAACACACACAAATTAGGGATTTGCACACATGTAGATATTGGAAATGCTTCCTTGTAGCTCTTACTGAGACAAGATGAGTCCTGCCCCTTTGCTAGTCCTTCATAGGAGTGCGTGGACTGGATGATGACCTGCTTCTTTTGAGGGCTTTTAAAAACATCTACAGCTTCCATTGAAATCAACTGGCCTATGAAAGTCATTATTGGAACTAAGAAGTCCTAGGAAGGGCAAATTCAGAGATGATGTATAAAGGGATATAAGGTGGACTCTTTAAGGCTCATACAAATTCCCTTAGGCCAACCCATGAACCTACTCATGAGTCAGCATAAGGGATGTGAAGTTGGTATGAGTAACTTAAATACTGAGGAACTGGAAGAAGGAAGATGTTAAAGTAAGGGGTTGTAACATTAATTTTGCATCCATCTGCTAGATGCTTTTCTTGCTACCCTCTTGTCTTCAGAGATCTTGGCATGGAAGTTACACCATCTTAGATTCTTACTTGGCCCACAGTGTGTACATGTATCAGAGGAGTAGGCGTGTTAGTCTGAATCTGCAAAAGCGGCGAGGAGTCCTGTGGCACCTTATAGACTAACTGAAGTGTAGGAGCATAAGCTTTTGTGGGCAAAGACCCACTTCGTCAGATGCATGTAGTGGAAATTTCCAGAGGCAGGTATAAATATGCAGGCCAGGATCAGGCTGGAGATGACGAGGTGGATCTAATCAAGGAGGATGAGGCCCACTTCTAGCAGCTGATTTGGAGGTGTGAATTCCAAGAGAGCAGAAGCTGTTTTTGTAGTTAGCAAGCCATGCACAGTCTTTGTTTAATCCAGAGTTGATTGTGTCAAACTTGAAGATGAACTGTAGCTCAGCAGTTTCTCTTTGAAGTCTGGTCCTGAAGTTTTTTTGCTGCAGGATGGCTACCTTTAGATCTGCAATTGTGTGTCCAGGGAGATTGAAGTGTTCCCCTACAGGTTTTTGTATGTTGCCATTCCTAATATCAGATTTGTGTCCATTGATTCTTTTACGTAGGGACTGTCTAGTTTGGCTGATGTATATAGCAGTGGGGCATTGTTGGCACATGATGGCATATATTACGTTGGTAGATGTGCAGGAGAATGTACCAGTGACAGTATGGCTGATCTGGTTAGGTCCTGTGATGGTGTTGCTGGTGTATATATGTGGGCAGAGTTGGCACCGAGGTTTGTTGCAAGGATTGGTTCCTGAGTTCGAGTTATTATGGTGCGGTGTGTAGTTGCTGGTGAGAATATGCTTCAGGTTGGTGGGTTGTCTGTGGGCAAGGACCGGCCTACCTCCCAAGGCCTGTGAAAGCGAGGGATCATTGTCCAGGATGGGTCGTAGATCACTAATGATGCATTGGAGAGGTTTTAGCTGGGGACTGTAGGTGATGGCCAGTGGTGTTCTGTTGGTTTCTTTCTTGGGCTTGTCCCATAGCAGGAGGCTTCTGGGTACACATCTGGCTCTGTCAATCTGTCTCCTCACTTCCTCGTGTGGGTATCACAGTTTACAGAATGATTGCTGAAGATCTTGTAGGTGTAGGTCTCTGTCTGAGGGTTTGGAGCATATGCGGTTGTACCTCAGTGCTTGGCTGTAAACAATGGATCGTGTGGTGTGTCCAGGATGGAAGCTGGAGGTATGCAGGTAAGTGTAGCAGTTGGTAGGTTTTCGGTATAGGGTGGTATTGATGTGACCGTCACTTATTTGTACCGTGGTGTCCAGGAAATGGACCTCCCGTGTAGATTGATCCATGCTGAGGTTGATGGTGGGGTGGAAGCTGTTGAAATCATGGTGAAATTCTTCCAGAGTCTCCTTCCCATGGGTCCAGATGATGAAGATGTGTACATGGGAGAAGTAAGTGAAAAAACCTTTGCGAGTGAGTGGCAAAATAAGTAAAATTATAGTACGGATGGAGTCTAAGCTGGTGTAACATAAACATTGATGGGGCCAGAAGAAGAAGAAAATTGCCAAGTTTGAAGCTAGGAATGGGTGTGCATGTAAGTCTTCATTAGAATTACTCACTTGTGATTTGCATTTAAGGAGGTTATTTTATTTTTAACCATAAATCAGAAAATAGAGAGAGAAACTTTGGTAACAATACAATCAGGCATCATTTGACATCACATAGTCTTTAAGTCTCCCACTGTAATGTAATTGGGGGGGGGGGGGAAGGTAAAGCAGCAGCAGTATAGTCTTGAAGAATGCCGTGTTAAAAAATTAAGGTTGGTGTTTAGTATTTTTTGTTGGGGTGGATCTTTGGTCTGACATAATTACAGAAGAATGACCTGGGGAATGAGTATAAAACATTGTTACATTGGTCTTTTTATTTTTATTGCAGGTGGATTTCCTTATTTGATAAGGCTGCTGTGTTATAATTTTCCATTTTATCTTCCAAGGTTTCATCAAGGAGCATACAAACAAACATACTGCCAAGTAGGATAAAATTAAGACTGTCTTGAAGTTACTAGTCACACAAAATATTGATGTTTGGAGCTCAGCGCATGCAAAATCAAATTTCTCAGTGTTGCAAGAGGAATGAAGAGGTGGTAGGATAGACAGTTTTCCTTACTTACACTGCAATTACAAGGCTGATGCACACAAAGAAATTTCAAGTGGATCATAGGTCAATTTTTACTATAGAAAATTCTGGAAGTGACTTGCCAAAAATAAATATGAACAAACATCAGGTGCTTTCCAACAAAGTTTGCAACATACTTGAAATTATTCTTTACTGGTGCACACAGGAGGTGGAACACATGATGGATTTCTTCTCCAGTTTTGAGATGTTCAACTGAGAGTTATCACACGTGTCTAAGTTATTGGTGCCAGCACTGAAAAAACATCCTTCAGAAAGTTAATACCAATCCATTTATATAACATTTGCTGGCTATAGACAATGCTGTGAATTTGCATAATCAGATGAAAACCATCTGTTTTTTTAAGTTGCTGGGAGGTATCAGAACTATTGATTTTGAACACTTTTAAAAAGTATTATTAGTGGGTAGAGTCTATATAAAAATAAATTTGTAGGACCCTCTTTGTCTGTGATATTCCCCAGTCATTATTTATAAAAATGGCTCTGACCAGTACTTGATTATTGTACAGCATATCTTACGGATCATATCTCTGACATGAGCACACTTTTATGGATGCTGATTTAAAGTTGTGGGTATGAGATAACAGAGCTAAAGTGAGGAAAGCACTTGGGCTCAAATAAGTGAAACTGTTAAAAAGGCACACAAATCCATAGACTCAGGCTGTGTCTACACTGCACCCCTTTTCCGGAAAAGGGATGTAGATTAGACCAGTCGGAATTGCAAATCCGCGGGGGATTTAAATATCCCCCGTAGCATTTGGATTTACATGGCTGCCGCTTTTTTCTGGCTTGGGGATAAGCTGGAGAAAAGCGCTAGTCTAGACGTGATTCTCCGGAAAATAAACCCTTTTCAAGTAGGAATAAAAGATCCTCCGGAAAAGGGTTTATTTTCCGGAGAATCACGTCTAGACTGGCGCTTTTCTCCAGCTTATCCCCAAGCCGGAAAAAAGCGGCAGCCATGTAAATGCAAATGCCGTGGGGAATATTTAAATCCCCCGCGGATTTGCAATTCCGACTGGTCTAATCTGCATCCCTTTTCCGGAAAAGGGGTGCAGTGTAGACACAGCCTCAGAGTTAAAGGCCAGAAGGGAAAATCATGATAATCTATTCTGACCTCCTGCACATTGCAGACCTCACTCACTCATTCACCCCTATAATAGACCTATTATCTCTGGCTAAATTTTTGAAGTCTTCAAATTTTGATTTGATGATTTTAAAGTTATAAAGAATCTCCACCATTTTCTTTTGTTCAAAACAGCCTGTAACTCATGCCCATGTTGCTGAGGAAGGCAGAAAACCCCCAGAGTCTCTGCCAATCTGGGGGACAGCTTCTTCCCAATCCCAGTTACAGTTATCATTTAGATCTGGAACATGTTTGGAAGACCAATCAGCCAGATACCTGGGAAGTAATTCTCTGTAGTAACTCAGAGCTTTTCCCATCCAGTGCACCATCTCCAGCCACTGGAGATATTTGCTACTAGCAGTCGTGTATGTGCCATATGCTACAGTATGCTATCTTATCACACCATGTTCCCATAAATGTATCAAACTCAGTCTTGAAACTAGTTAGATTTTTGTTCCCACTGCTCTCCTTAAAAGGCTTTTCAAGGAATGTCTGCACTACGACATAAGGTCAAATGTAATACGGTCAATTTCCAGCCACCCAATTCAAAGATCCATGTCCTCACTGCGGGGAAGAATTGATGGTAGTCCAAAGTAGCATGTCTCCATTCAAAACTTCACTCCTCTGTTGGTTAGAAACCTTTTGACAGCCAGTTGATATCCATTTGTTCTTGTGCCAACATTGACCCCTAACTTAAATAAACTCCTCTCCCTTATAGGGGTCTATCCCTCTAATATATATATATATATATATATATATATATATATATATATATATATATAAAAAGCAATCATATCTCCCTTCAGCTTTCTTTAGGTTTGGCTAAACAAGCCAAGCTTTTTGAGTATTCTCTCATAATGTAGGGTTTCCATTCTTTTCATCATCCTAGTAGCCCTTCTTTGCACTTGTTCCAATTTGAACTCATCTTTCTTAAACATGGAAGACCAGATTTGTACACAGTATTCCAAATGAGTTCCCACAAAAGCCTTGTATAATGGTACTAACACTTCCCTGTCCTTTGGAAATACTTTGCTTGATGCACCCTAGGACTGCATTAATCTCTTTCTAGCCACATCCTATTAGTCCCTCATTATCATTCTGTGGACAACCAGTATCCACAAGTCTTTCTCCACCTCTGTCACTTCCAACTGATAAATTATTATCTTCCAGCAAAAATTCTTGTTAGTTCCTAACTGCGTGACTTTTCACTATTAACTTTCATCCCATTTCTATTACTTCAGTTTTCAAGGTAATCCAAATCTATTCTGGTCCTTCCCCTTATTGGCAATACCTTCCAAATTTGTGTCTCTCACAAGTTTGATTAGCACAGTCACAACTTTTTGTGCCAAGGTTATTAACATTTTCTTTAAGTACAATTGATCCCAAGACCGATCCTTAAGGAACTCCACTAATAACCTCTTTCCAGCCTGATAATTTACCTTTCAGTATGATCTGTTATAGTTTCCCTTTCAATCATTTCGTTGTCTACCTTTTGATTCTCATATTAATCCCCATCTATCTCCAATTTAACAAATAATTTCAGATGTGGAACTGTATCAAATGCCTTACTGAAATCCAGATATGTTAGATCTACTGCATTTTCTTTGTCTAGGAAATCTGTTATCTTATCAAAGAAAGAGATCAGGTTGGTCTGGCACAATCTGCCTTTTGTAAAACCAAGTTGTATTTTGTCCTAGTTGCGGTTTATCACTATGTCCTGAACTACTTCGTCTTTAGGTCACTTTGTACAACTGAAGTCAAACTAATGAGCCTGTAGTTTGCTGGATCACTTCCTCCCATTCCCCTTTCTTAAAAGCAGATATTATATTTGCTATTCTCAGTCATAAGGTATGACCCCAAGTTTATGGATTAATTTAAAAAATCCTTTCTATTGGCTTTAAAATTTTAAGTGTCAGTTCATTTAATATGCTTGTAGGGAGATTATCTAGACCCATCAATTTGGTCCCATTAACCTGTTTGAGTTTGACTTCCACCTTGAATGTGGTAATTTCCACTTCCATATCTTCCTCCCTGTTAGCCACCCTGCTATTATCTTCAAGTCCTCATTACCATTATTAAGAACTGGGACAAAATATCCCTGTTGGTCTTGGGCCATGCCTAGATTACCTTTAATTGCCACCTCATCCTCAATGCTTAGCAGTACCACTTATTTTTTTCCTTGGTTTCTTTTTGCTTTAATGGCTAAGAAATGTTTTTGCTATTGGTTTTAATTCCAACACTGCTTGGCTTTTGTAAATTCTCACTTTTCTCTACACTTTCTGTTCTCCAAGAGGTAGCTTTCCTTGCTAATCACATCTTCTATTCCTTATTGGCATCTTTGAGATGCTTGTCCATCCAGTCCGGTCTGCAATCCTCTCTAAATTTTTTCCCCTTACTTGGTATTCAGGCATTAGATAGCTTTTGCAACTTTGATGAAGTAATTTGAAGCTTACTCCACATTCAGATCCCTGAGTTCTTCAAGCCTTTTGAAATCAAGGGCCCTATTTTTATTTATCCTTCCTTTTAGTTTAAACTGTGTTAGCTCATGATCTCACAACCTAAGTACTTCTGTGAAGGCTTCACTTCTCAACAATAATAAATCTACATACTAAAATGACATTGTGACCCATGGGGCCTGGGGCAGCCCTTACTGGAAATGCCAAAGTCAGGGCAGGCTGCCAAAGGGAGAGCAGATACTCCCAAAACTGGAGTTAAACTCTTTGGCTATGTCTACACTGCAGGCTTTTTGTGCAAGAACAGCTGTTCTTGTGCAAAAATTTGTCGGGTGACTACACTGCACGCGTGTTCTTGCACAAGTAAATTTACAGTAAAGCATCAGAAAACAGGGCTTCTTCTGGAAGAGTTAATCCTCTCCCCATGAGGAATAAGCCCTCTTGCGCAAGAGCTATCCACAAGAATGCAGTGTAGACAGGCAACATGATTTTCTTGTGTAAGAAACCCCTATTGCTAAACTGGCCATCCAAGCTTTCTTGTGCAAGAGAGTGTCCACACTGCCATGGATGCTCTTGCACAAAAGCACATGGCAGTGTGGATGTGTTCTTGTGGAAGATCTTTTGCACAAGAACTCTTGTGCAAAACAGTTCTTGTGCAAGAAGCCTGCAGTGTAGACATAACCTTTCAGTCAGTCACAAACTGTGCTTCTAATCCCCATACTGGTTGTCAAGAAGCTAAAAAAGAAATCACACAACCCTCTTTAATTACATTCCAGGGCTCTGGCTCCTAGTTAGCACCTAGGTCCAGTAAAGTAAGGAGTTATTTAAAAACTCTTCTCACTTTGCAAAACGTTCTGAACCCCAAAAGGCCAGCTAAATTGCCAGGTCAATATTAGATTGGGCCTTACCCAAAATACCATCTTGCCATACCATTTGTTTGCATCTAATAATAAAAGTTTAGTATGTATATAAAAAAGAAAGAGAAAAAGGAGAGATGATACATGTTAAAGCAGTTACATACATACAATAATTTCCAAGTCAATATGCCAGGTTCTTAGCAGCATTGGTGAATTTCCTGGCCTGAAAGTCCCCCTGAAACACATCAACAGTTTGAAATGGGTCATTCTGTCTTTTGTTCAGAGTGTCAGTTTGTAGAAAAGTTAATGCAGAGGTAATGAAGACAAAATGGAGATGACGTAGCTGCCTTTTATCTTCTTTTGCCATGTGGCTTGTACTTCCGATGTCCCTAAAAACAAGCTTTATAGCACATGACATTAAAAGGTCTTATAATTCTTTCCATGGGTAAGCTCTTAGGGCATGTCTACACTTGCCCCCTAGTTTGGACTAGGGAGGCAGATGAAGCATACTGAAGTTGCTAATGAAGTGCGGGATTTAAATATCCCGCGCTTGATTAGCATATTCTCGGCCAGTCGCAATTTTAAAATGCCTGTCGCCCGATTTAACTTGCTGCATGTAGACATGGTAGTCCGATCCAAAACCCTTCCCTCAAATTAACTGTTACTCTTCATTGCACGAGGAGTAACAATTAATTTGAGGGAAAGGTTTTGGATCAGACTACACGCGACAAGTTAAATTGGGCAACCAGCATTTTAAAATGGCGACCGGCCACGAATATGCTAATCAAGCGTGGGATATTTAAATCCCATGCTTCATTAGCAGCTTCAGTATGCTTCATTTGCCTCCCTAGTCCAAACTAGGTGGCAAGTGTAGACATACCCTTACAGTTTCCATTTTACCCATTCCATCACGTATACTTTCTTTGCAATCTACTTTGCTACTCCACTACATTTATCTTTATTTCTGTCTTTTCCTGAACAGCACATACTTTTCAATATCTCTAGTTCATTCAGAACTACATTCCACCATGTTTCAGTTTTCCTTATAATATCTGGTTTTACTTCCTGCTCCAGTAATTCTAGTTCCTCCATTTTGTTGTCAGGCTCCTTGCACTGGTATACAGACATCTTAGTTGTTTCTGCTTGGCTTCATCCCTATTCCTCACCTGATTAGGTACAGATCCCAGAATCTTATTATTGTTAGAAATAAGGCTCTAATATCCTCATTGCCGTACAAACGTAAAGGAAGGCTTGGCCCTTTCCCGAAACAGTTCATAATCCAATTTAAGACAAAATGCAAGTGATGTGATAAACAATAGAAGGAACAAGATGGTGAAAATGAGGGGGACAATGACAAATTTTCATGGTTACCTACATTGACACACCTGCTTCTTTCATGTAAACTTTTTATGTTGAACAGCTTGTCTAATACTCACAATTTCTAGCAATATACTAGAAAGTCTTTCTGTGTACACTATTGGACACTTTCTTGAAGTCAATAGAGTTGATTAAGATGAGTTTTTGGCCAAGCAGTTTTTAAAAAAATCTGTGACGGTGAATAGTTCATAGCATGATCTACTTGGATGGCACCCAGTCTGTCGATCACATAATATTTGATCGACAGCCTTCTTCATTTTATATGGCATAACTGTAGACAATATTCTGCCCAGGATAGTACCAATTCAACACCTCTACAGTTCATACTCAGAGCATAATTTTTGTCAATGCAATGCTAACATGTTTTCTAGTTTTGTGGCAGTTGTTCTTTCTTCCCTATTTCATTACAGAGTTTTATTATTAAAATATAATACAGAGTTAATAATAAGGAGAAACCTATTAAAGAGTTTATATGATGGCAATAGATGCACAACAAGGGCATGTCTACACTACAGGATAGTGTCCACACAGCAAGCCTGTTGTTTCAAAATTATTTTGAAATAATGCGCTTGTTATTTTGAAAAAATAACCCCTTATTCTACGAGGAATAACACTTGTTTTGAAATTGTGATTTCAAAATAGGGTTAGTGTGGACCCTCAGCTGTTGTTATTTGGAAATAACTACTTCCCAGAGTCATTCAAACTAAATACTCCCCAAGTGCTTCCTGGGGCTCTAAGTCAAGATAGTCCACCCACATTAAGGGAGCCTACCTCAGACTAATTTCGAGGTTTCCCTGTGGTGTGAACACGCTATTTCAAAATAGTTAATTTGGGAGTTATTATTTTGAAATAAATAATCTGGCGGTGTATATATAACCTAAGATTGCATGCAGGCCTGTGTGAGTGGTTAGATACTGTGAATGGAGTCAGACAAAGATGTATATTGTCACCAATCCATTTTTTGTACAGTCTGGGTGATGAAGTGGGTTACAAAAAGCACCATGGATGATATAAAATGGATTAGTGGAGATGAGTTCTATGGCCTTGACTTTGCTGATGACTTTGCTTTACTACGCATAAAATGTAGAATGGCAAGAAACTGTTTTCTCTTTGTGATCTTGTCTGATATCTGTAATATCTTGTCTGATATCTGTAATATCTTGTCTGATATCACAAAGAGAAAACAGTTTCTTGCCATTTTAACCAGAAAGGACACTCTCTCAATGACTTAACCACCTGCATTCTGCTACAAAGACCTTTTACATCTGCACTTGAAAGGGAATCCTCTGAACTGTCATTCATGTTAAAATTCGACACTTTCCAACAAGGACTTAACAAACATTTGAACTACCTCACCCATTACCAAGACAGTTTCCCCAATTATCACCTCTAATACCATTAACTCACAAACATCCCACTCTCCCTACCTCTAATATCATCAATTCACAGACACTTATCTTCCTTCCCCCCCCCCCCGCATCCCCCTCCTGTTCTGCAATGTGATTTGTCCTTTTCATATTTGTTCATTTTTTTTAATTGTATCCTTTGGTATATATGGTTGTGACTACTTTCTTCCACTATTTGATCTGAGGAAGTGGGTCTGGCCCATGAAAGCTCATCATCTAATAAACCATCTTGTTAGTCTTTAAAGTGCTACATTGTCCTGCATTTTGCTTCAGCTACCCCAGACTAACACGGCTACATTTCTATCAGTACAAGGTTAGATATAATTTACTTCAAAAGTAATCTTTTGCAGGAGACCCCCATCACCCAAGGAGGAATTTTCAGCTGAAACAGATTTACGTATTGAAGACTTAAAACTAGCAATCTCCCTTGTACCTCTTTTATTCCTCACTGCTACTGCAGGAAAAAAAGGGTATTATCAAGGATTTAATGTCATGAATAAAGCAGATCCCTTATAGCTTTCAAACTTATAAAAAAGAAAAAGAAGAATTATTTTGGAGATAATGGTATTACTTTTATTTAGCAAAAAACAATCCTAAGATATCCCATGATATATAATAATTGTAAAGACCATTTAAAAATGATCTATCAATGTAAAACTGAAGGGATTTCCCTCTATTTTAACTTAAATGAGATTGTAGGTCAAGATAGCTGTCTTTACCCCTGAAAAATTGGTTTAATGTACAAGTGCTTTTCTTTAATTTATTGAAATTCCATTCTTTAGAACCATGCAACTTCATTTCAACCTCTAGGAAGTTCAAGGGCTTTACTTTAACCTCCTGATCATTTTATGGTGAGTTGGTGAGTTTCTAGTTCCCTGTTTCTGCTGCAATATGGGGTAGTTCCCAATTAGTGGTGAGAAAGAGAGAAACATCAAAACCAAAGGAATCCCACACAGTTCGTTCCAGGCATTTGCTGCTGGCTGAGGAACAGAACTTATAGGGGAACTTTGCAATTGTTTTTACAAAGCAGATATTACACAATTTAATTACTTCCCCTGAATATATTTGCTTGTAACATATCAGTCTTTTTTTCTGAATGAACCCCCCCCCTCACATAGTTCTATTTCACACAAGCATTTGTGAAATATTTTGCTTAAACAAAGGGATCACCCTTAAAAATTAAAAAAAATCTTCACTATCTTCTCAGTAGCATATCAGAAGATGGAATATACCTTAAGAAAGTTGTGTAGCATACTTGTCTTCCCTCTCTGTATGAAGCTTGGTTAAAATCCAGATCAAATCACAAGTAAAGTAAAAGTGCTTCCTCTTTAAAAAGTTCTTTGTTATAAGATGACAGGGCTGTGGCCAACTCTTAACACCATTATAAAGTCATTATTCATGATGCACGTAAGCAAAAATGCACAGCAGGATGTGGTTTATTGGGAGATACTTAGCCATATGCCCAGTGGCTTTGCTTTCATACCCTTGATATTAATTTAAGGAAGCCAACAATGAAACTCCCACTCTTTTCAGTGGAAGCAGACTTGTGTCATCAGATCACAAATACACATCTTACTGCTGTGTCTTACTGTGATTACAAAATTACTTTTAAACAAGAAACCAGTAAACAGTCATAGGAAAATCCCCAGGACAATACAATGGATATATAGATTTAACTTTTACAGATAAAGAGGGAAACATCTTTTTATAATTGTAGCAAAAATCAGAATTTCCATATTGCAGGAAATTGTGATATTTTAACATTTTTTCATCTTGGATTGGAATAAATTATTGAAATACTTTCCTTTTTCATTAAATGAAAAGTTTAAAAAAATCAATTTGAAAATGACAAAATGTTTCATTTTAGTGTTTTTGATCAAAGCAAAATATTTTAATATGCCTTGAATTCAAATGTTTTGTTTGTTAACCTGCAACCAAATGATTCTCAGAAGCATCATGTGGCTTCATCATGTGAGATGTAGCCTGACAGGCAAGCCTAGCCCACAAGAGCGAATGTGGGTATGAAACACAACAGTGACAACTCACATGTAGCAATATTTGAGGAATAAGGAAATGAATTTTAATATTTAACTGACTGAAATTGAGGTGAAGCAAACTGAGCTATTTTAATTTAGATTCAACTGCTGTGAAATAGAAAACCAAAGTTGACTGTGTGGAAACTACATTTTCCATCAAAATAATTTTGCCAGAAAATTTTTGACCTGCTCTAAAAAATATTCTATTTTAATGGAGATAAGCCCAGATAGTTGGAGAAAAAGACAAGGGGGTAGGTTAAGGGCATGTCTTTGCAGCAAAATCTGTGCATCATCTAGCCTACCTGAGCTAACTTGAAACCAGGTAGTGTAGGTATCAAAAACAGTGAAGATGACACAGTCTTCAGAGCTAGTTAATGAATCAAGTACATAACCAGGGTCTATGCTGGGCTTGTAGTACTCATGCTGAAGCCCATGTTGTGCTGTCTTCACCATTACTGCTATCCATTCTGGGTGCATTTATGCTAGCCCGTGCAGTTTTTACTTTGTAGACATGTCCATAGCTCATGATCGTTAATACTCAAAGTATGAACACGAGAAGAGTCAAGAGACTGGTAATGTGCTATGAAATGTTTCATATCTATGGCGCTGCTTAAAATCTGGCCTAGTATAGTACTGGCCAAAATTTTTCATGACTGTTTGGGGACCATATGAAATAAGACAGTGGTGTCAACATATGTCTCAGAGGCAGGTGTTCACAAGAAAAAAAAATACAGAGTAACCATGGTAGCATGAGTGCAGTACTGTCTGAGATACTGGGTGTGTACACGGTGCAGCTAGCCCCTCCCATGCCTATATTCTATTTTTAGTGTGCTAGTGAGTGCAGTTATGTCTCCTTGAGCTGGAAATTACACCTTCCAGCTTGAATGTAAACAAATCCTCATGTCTGAGAGGATTTCTGGGATAAGAGTGGAACTGTGAGTATATCGACTTGCTCAGTAGCACAGAAATGTTGGCTAAAAGGGACCCCGTAAGAGGTCATCCAATCCATCCCCCCCATGCTGAGGCAGGATTAAATATCCCTATACCTTTTCTGACAAGTGTTTGTCTCACCTATCCTTTAAAATCTTTGTTACGATATGTAAATAGCTACAGTCTCAGATAGAAATAGTAGGGCATAAATCAAGCAATCAAATATGTTTGTGCTAATGCTTATGAGTAAAGTTAATATTTTGCCCTCATTCTTTGGGATCTTTGAAACAATGATTGACTCCCCAAAACGGGTTTATTCTAAGACATATGAAGTATTTCAGTAAAGTACAGGGTCAAAGAAGGGAAGAATAAAGCAAACTTTAGGCACTACTGCTCTTAAAATATTGTTTCTTTTGCACTAATTGTAATAGAAATCCAGTCCTGAAACTCCTGATTCACACCAGTTTTCCTTACTTACATGAGGACAACTCCTGTGGGCAAGGGTTTGCAGGATCCTGTCCTCTGTCTGCAGCAGGACAGGTGACCTAGATTTAAAGAGTAACAGAGACCTTAATAACCCTATTAGGAATCAGTCAAAGAATAAGAAGCATATTACATATCTGGAGCTGTGAGACGAATAGGAATATTATTTATCAACATTCTTACAATTTCTCCATAGAATTGTACTTCAATTATATTTGAATCACTCTGGTCATGGAAAATACTCAGACAAAATTTGGTTATGAAATGAAGATAGGAAAACTACTCTTTGGAGGGATGGATAAACTAGATATAAAATAAAACTAGCCGTAAACTCAAACTAAGTCAAGCCCAAATATTTTATGAGGTTTTTTAAGTGTTCTGTAAACTATTGTAAGGTTATTTCTTGTGCCCCTTCACTTCCTGGTTTCAGGCAGAACAGGAATTGGAAATACTAGCAAACTGTGAGAAAGGCTGTCCTTGCACTACAGCTGATCTCAATGAAACAAGGAAGTACTGAAAAATCTCATGACTGTTTTTATGGACTTTTCAGCTCAATTTTCAGTTTCCAGACTGAACTAGATTGACCATATTTTCCTATCCTGAATATGGGACACCTGTTTAAATTACTCGTATTCAAACAAGTTCAACAGCAATCAGTCAGAACCATGCAGTACAAACATTCAAATTAACATAAAGTTGACTAAGCCTCTTTTAAAAAGAAATCCTGTGCAGATGGATTATTTTTATTTACCTTCTGATCTTTAAGGCTTTAGTGTTCACATGGGAAGAGGTGACATCCACACCCACATACAGAGGTGGTGACCAATGGATCCTACACTCCCTGCCTATCACTCAGTGACCTCCATGCTGGGCTGGGCCCCTGGGGACAGACCTGTCTCTCCCAGAACCTCACACCATGACCCAAAGCAACATTTGGGAGGGGGGAGGTCAGAGTTACATCCCCTCCCCCATATTTCTGCCATGGTTCATACCAGAAAATGGCTAGCAGTGCCTTTTGGCACCAGGCAGAAAGAAAGGGGGCAGGAGCTGCTCCCAGCCTTGAAGGGGTGGGGGTGGCGGGTGGGGGTGGGGAGGAGAATGACTCAGCCCATGTCTTTACAGAGCTCTTTCTGCCAGCACAGTTTCAAATGGCAGCTAACACTTCCAGGCTGCTGCTGGCCACCAACATAACCCAGACACCTTCTGTCCCCGGTGGCAATGTGGTGAGGGCAGGGTTAAAACTTAAGGATGCATTGTGCACCAGGGTCCAAGGAACCTGACTGCAGGGGCTTCAGTGGCCACAGAGCCTGGCCAGAGAAGTGGTTCAGCAGTGGAGGTGCTGAGGAAATGGATCAGCCCCAGGAGAAGGACTCAGGATAATGGCAGAGGGAGGAGGGAGGCAAAGAGGGTGCTAAACCCCAGGCTGGGGACTGCTGTGGAACCTAAAATTTTGGGGCGAGAATAGGTTGAAAATTACTTCTACTTACCACTCCAGAGCTTAGCTGAAGGGTGGAGAGGCTTCTCCATGCCAGTGCTGTGTCAGGGACTCTGGCTGTGTCAGGGACTCTGGACTTTCTCAGGGTGCCAGCCACGCCAGAGGCCATAGGGGAAGGAAGGAGCCTGCCGGCCAGGCTTCTGGTAAGCTGAGCACTCCAATTGGGGCTGATTCTCTGTACAGGGGAAATATGGAGAAGCCATAGGGCTGGAGTGTGTGTGAAGTGGCAAAGCAGGGAGGGGACAGTGAGAAGAGGTCCAAGTAAAGGGCTGATTGGTGGCCAGCAGAGGCATCACATAACTAGTTCCCACTTGGCACCTGCCTATATTCAGCAGCCACCGCAGCTTGCAGTGCACAGCCAGCACCAGTTGGAAATGGGATGGGGAGGAGGCAGGGCCCTGCTGGCCCCAGCACTTGACATACCAGCAGGGGGATTGTCCAGCCTTGCACACTGCATCTTTGTGTCATCACCAGCCTTGCACACCTTTCCCCATCGTTTGCCACTGGAAAATCTCCCCCCCTTCACTGCTGATAGGCAGAGAGATAGTGAGCAGGGATCCAGCCAGCAGCAGATCTTGCTGGTAATGATAGAGAAAGGAGAGAAGACAGAAAATATGGGACAATTTGCCCATTTTTAAGAAAAAGTCAGGCTGCTTAAATATGGGCAAATATATTAAAAATAGGACATCAGATCACCCTGATGAGATAAGATACATTTTGGAAAAGCATTTGAACTTCAAGAAGAATGTCTGAATTGACCCTCCAAATTCTTGCCATTACCCATTTCCCTCTCTTGGGGTGGTGAATGTATGACAAATAGTTTTATTTGGAGGGAAATGAGTGTAGAATAATGCACAAATCTGACATGTGCCTGAAAACATCATGGAGTTAGGAATTTATCATGAATAAGACTACACTGATTACAGTGGTGTAAATAAAGAGGAAGACTACTGAAGTAAATGGAGTTAAATTCTTGAAGAATTCTACCCTCCCCCATTAATGCCAGGAAGTCAAATCCCAGACACACTGGGCCTAATTCATCCATGGTATAACCTATATTTGCTTCAATTGCGTTGCATTTTAGATGAATTTGGCCGACCACTCTTTGCTTTTTTCTTCTCTCCATTTAATCAGTGCCTTCAGATAGTGCAATGGCTTTGTTTATGATGGTAATTCTGTGTTGGGATAGTGTTTATGGTTATGGTGGCTTAGCCTAGCTCAGCCGTATCTGTTGTTTATCTGCAAAGCAAAGCTAGACTTCCAAGGCTAATATTGATCACTTGTAATTTAGGACTTTAAAATAAAGTTGAGACTTGGTTTTGCTCATTAAAGAAACAGATGTGTTGAAGGGTGACATAAGGTTTGGATAAGAACCTTTAAGGATTTTATTGAACTTTAAAAACTTTTATAGACGTTGCCACCAACCTTAATCAGATTTGAAGATGCATAAGGACTATGAATAAGACCGTTTCTTTTTCAATGCTAAGTTTATAACTTCTTTTACTGATATGTAAATCACTATCAAACTACATTTATTTTCTTACATGCAAAATCACAAACTTAAAATAAAACCTTTTTTGTGTATAAATCATAGAGCGGGTATGGGAAAACACAGCAATTATGTATTCAGTTTGCTAAATCACAAGGGGACAGGAACTTTTAAAGGACTGGATTGAAGTGACACAAAAGTCAGGAAATGACCCCTGCGATGGGATTTCAGAGGCGGTAGATTAGAAACAATGTGTTCTTACAACTTCTGTAACTTTGGGACATACCACCCAGAACAAAAAATAGGGGTAGTGAAACCTGACATCTGAACTATAATGAGCAGTGAATGAGCTGAGGATTACCACAAAGAAAAGATTTCTGTATATGCACAGTTCAGAAATGAAAGCAAGCTACAGCTGATTCTCATTGTTCAGGCTGGTACTGAAAAGGAAGTCTTCATCCCACTAGACAAATTCAGAATACTGAATTGGAATCACTGGAAGTTTTGTTCAGCCAGCGAATCCTGTGTCTGTCAGATAGCGTGCTCAAGCCAACCTCTCTGTGGTCAGAGAGTGGTGCGGAAGGGAAGCTGCTCTCCATACTGAATAGTGTCTTTGTTCGTCCTGCTGCAGCAGTTACATTCTGCAGGCCCTGCAGATACAACAGTGGCTGTATGAGAACGGAATGGAAATGAGACTCTGGCTCCTCCAAAAGTCTTGCTTCTTTTCCACTAGAACTGCAAAGGAATGCAGGCAGCTAGAAAAATAACCCTTCGGTTGGAGCAATGTTTTCATTTCTCGGAAACCTTATTGAGTCAAATGCTTTAACAAAAATGAAAGTAAAATTTATCATAGTTGAGCACATATGTACCTTGTTACTTTGTGGAATGGAACAAAAAATTCTGACAAATTAAAGGGAGAAATTTTACAATCTGATAGAGGCTACCTGCAAACAGGTCTGTTTAAGTGTGTTAGACCACTTAACAGAATTCCAGTGCCTGCTGAGCTGACCTATAGGTTAAACAATTACTTTGGTACCTGCAACTCAAATTACAAGTTAAACCATTAACCGCTGACCTGTACACCTGTTGCAATCTTTTTGTGGGTAGAAGAAAACGTGAGTTTGGAAGGAAGGTGTTCATCAAGTGGCCATCAATTTCCTTTTTCCAAAGTGGGATATGTTGTCCTCAAGGCACATCGCATCATATAATCTTTTCACTGGATGTGGACTGTAGCTGTATAATATGCCATTCATTTCTGCTTCTACTGCTGAACAGTAGGATCTGCTTCCTTTTCGTAGCTAATTCTATCTTCTAGATTCCAATTTAGAAAGACAACATTTTGAGAGATTCATTTTCACTTTAATAGTGTGAAACTCTGATCAGCCAAAACTGTCTGTAAAATGGATCTTCAGGACCATCCCTTGAAGGAATCAGAACTGAAAAGCAAATGTGAACATACATTCTGAGATATTAAAACTGGAGTATCTGATAGTAAATTTAGAGGGTTATTTGTGTGTGTATTTGGTTTTTTTCCCGTGATGCTGTATGATAGCAAAGGCAACATTTATTGCACTATGTTATTTTCAATTACACAGGTTTTTGCTGTTTTGATCTGCTCTGCCTTTGTTCTGTTCAATCTACATCTATGATTTGTTTGTTTCTCCTTTATAATGTGCATGCTATGATATTTCTAAAGTTATTATTTTAGGTTCCTAGACCTACACTGGTTGGAAGAATCTATATGGTTTCCTTTAAGAACTGAAATAGTTTGAAGAACATGGCCATGAAAGGTAATGGAAAATTTTAGAGCTTAATCTTGCAAGCAATTACATTATTAGCTCTTTTTTTCAAATGAGGAGTCCCACTGATGTAAACAAACACAGGATGCAGGACAGGCCTCTTACTTCCTCACAGCTCCATCATGGGCCCAGCTGTGTGTCTGTGCAAAGGAATTACAGGAGTGTACGGAGCCCTCTTACTCTCCTGAATAGGGTGTTTCAACAAAGCCTTCGCCTCTGGGATGGTAGCTACTACTGGGCAGCTAAAAAGTAGCCACCCAATGATGAGGGCACTTACCAACTTGCAGGAGGTTCTCAGCTCCTTACAGGAGCAGGTCCTAACTGGTTAACTGCTCATGTAGACACATATTTGCAGGCAATCTGATTAGAATGAAATCTCTTTTAATTGGAGGTGGATGAAGCATGTGAGGGAAATTTGTCCCTACTTACCACACATTGCTAGGATTGATAATTATGAACAAATAATTTGAAGTCAGGAGGGAAAAGTTTCCAGTTGGGTTTCTATCACAACTAAAAAGCTCAGACAGATCCAGATTTTCAAAGTAGGTTAGTACATTAGAGCCTGAATGCTGAAAATCTCTCATATAGTGACCACAATTGTGCATTGTGCCATTATTGCACAGGCTGCCTCATATACATTGTTTATTTGAGTTTGCATTTTAAAATACTGGGCCAAATTAATCCCTGCTTTGTATTAAAACTAGAGCTGAATGCACATTTTGGTACCATCAGCAGAAAATTTGGCCCATTCTGACCAGCATATGTGAATAACATAAACTTAAGACTCTCCCAGCTCCAGCTGAAATAATAAAATGGGCAAGTGACAAATGTCAATTTTAAAAATGTACATCGACATTCTTTTATCTCTAGAGTAAAGCACAAGAACTTTCTGCATTTACTTTTAAAATCAGATGCATAAAGAATGCAATTTGCATTGCAAGAGAATGGAGAATAAATATTCTTATTAAAGACTGGTGAAATCAGCAATACACCTAAAGATAACTTCAAAAAGTTATCAGCATTGCATAATGTAGCAGAGGTTAACAGCATTATTTACTTATTAACTCTTGAATGATTTTCTGCACTGCTTATTTACCTAGAGACTAGGAAAGTAGGACAAAGCCTATCCTTTATTTATTTAGTAGCATACCAACCAATGGCACACCAGTTATTTTTAACTAGGTCCAATCATATATCATTTGAGCTGTGGGTGGGGCTCTTATTTGCTTTGTTAGAACAATAATGAGGTGGGGTCCTATTCATCCACTAGGTACGACCCTACAATTCTGAATGCTTCACTGTTTACCTAGCGATTGTATTAGTAAGTGGGGGGTTGGACAATGTTTACCCAAATACTGGTCCACTGACAACTAGGTATGCCTTATTAGACTGTAACACAATTTTGACAGAGAAGCTCAATTTCTTATTAGCTGCAAAGCTGAAAGGCATTATGGAAGGAAACACAGAAGGATGAACTAAAACTTATTTATAGTAACATACATGCTAATAGGTAATGTTTTACTTATGGGAATTTTATCAGGATTTGAGGACCAGAGGCCGGAAATTAGCTGTTAGTGACAGAAACAAAAATCTATTTTTGTTAACTATGTGGGCAACAGTTAAATAAAGGGAACATCTGTGTATCATGCAGTGCTATGCTGCATCTAATTACACCATCATCTTGTTCAAAGCTAAATTAGTGACTACGAGTATATATCATATCCCCAAACTGACAGGCTTTAAGACCTCCCTTTTCCAAGCCTAACACACAGTCAGAGGGAAAAATAAAACTTCCTGTTTCATATTTAAAATAGATATTGACTCATAATTGTAGTTGTCGTGAGGGTGAAAAGAGAGATTGAGTAATCTAGTTCTACAATGTGTGTTTAAGGCTTCTGCTTGATAACACTGGAGAAAATTTTGTCAAGCAGGAGCTTAGCTGCAGCGAACCTTAGCCAGGGAAAGTTCATAGGCAGAAGTTGTGACATTTTAAACTGTGATAATACATTTCAAATACTTTGAAGAACGAATACTCGTGCTAAGACACTATGCCCCTAGGTCTAGCTAGCAGGATGTTGGAGCTCTGGATGCATCATGTCTTTCATCCAAAATTATTTAATAACATGACTGATCTATTAGAAATGAATCATGACCTTTCCAAGAAAAAAGAAAAAAAGATTTTTTTTTAAATAACACTCATCTAAAAGCAACAGCTCATGAGAGAGTTTCCTTGTTTAATTCCCAGGAGTATATTATGACTAAAGAAGAAAAATAGTTTATTATAAATTTTACACTCTGTTCTCTGGCATCCAATTCACGTATAGCCTTTGAATAGAATTCATGGTTATACTGCGGCTCCTTTATGCTGGTACTGCTGGTGTAAAAGACCTGGCAAGCTGTCATAAGGAACCCCTCCTGGAAAACTTCCTGTATAGACAGAGAGAGTCTGCCATAAGTGTCTCATGGGAGCATGTTCAGAAAGACCCAACACCCCTTCTATTTCTGGCACTGTTGAAGTTGTGTGGATGAAGCCGCTGAAGCTGCTCTGATCTATGCTCTGATCTTTGCCTCAGCATGTGGGAGCACAATCCCCAGTCCTTCACTTGCTGAGCTATCCTCATTGACAATGCTGGGATGAATTTGAGATACTGAGGCAAAAATTACAGTTGCTTTTCAACTAAATTCATATGAGTGGGTGAACTATGAGCCAGCCACTCTCTAAATTGAACAGTTTACTGGTGTTTCCTCCATGCCATTTTTCTGAATGTCTATAGTGTAGACATACCCCAACTCTCTCCTCACAACACCCTTCAAATCACCACTTTCAGGCTTTATGTAAGTCCAGCCCAGCTCTCTCATATGAAGTAACTGTCTTTTTCAGATTAGGAAGTCTGTACAGAGATATGTGGGATACTCTACCTATATCTACTAATGCAAATGTTCCAGTACCAACACTGGAACTTATATGGATTTGGGGCACTAACTAGTGTCTTTTTAGGCTAATTCTGTAAATAAATGTTGGCAATTTGGAACAGGGAAAAGTGACTTCATATATTTCACACTATTTATAAAGGGACCAGAACACTCAAAATTCAAAAGATAGAGGAAAAATGTGGCTTTGGTGGGGGAAGGCAGCTGGAGAAATATACTAGACTGCTAATCCTCCCCCTATGCATTTATTATGATAGTGCAAATATTCTCCAGTGCTGCAGAGTAGTTTTAAATATATCTGTCTATGAGTAGGGAGAAACATTTCAGCACTTGTAGTTGCTTGAAGCTAGATTGATACACTTTATGCAAACTATAACTGAATTGCTATTATAACGTAAACTACAGTGATGTTAGGCTGTTGATAACTTACATTATTTCTTAAAACCTAAAAGCTAACTGCAAGAATTAGGCACTGAATCAGTAGAGTATTTCACTGCATTCTGAACAGTTCATATCTATTCAACAAAGTGTATATATATCACGGCCTTAGTTATTATAGTTTTTTTAGAATCCCAGGTACATTATTTATAGCATAGTTACACTGTAATTACTCTGATTAATTTGGTCATCTATCCAGTTACAGTATATGAATTCATTGCTATTTGTGCTACAGTAGGTTGAGCTCCATTTTGGGCGGTGCTAGACATACATATTACTTTCATATAGAGAACTGAGGTGTAAAAAGATTAAGTAAATTGCTCAAGCTCTCACACAGGAAGTGAAGGAAGCCATGTAGTGATAACTAGATAGGAGGCATTAAAGCATATTATATCAATTCCTCAATTATGCCATTGTTCCTATTCCTATCTGGTTGCATCTCATGGTGTTAACTTTTTTCTCCTGAGCCATACTGTGATCTACCAGAGCTGAAGTTTACTAATCTTTCTGGAACAACACGAGCCCCATCTCTGCTAACACATTTACCACAGGGAATAAGATAAGTTGTTTATAGAGGATGGGTTTTTTTTTTTTTTTTTTTTGCCTCTGAAAGAGGTGGAGCTATTTTATTTAATTCCACATATGAGCTTCAGGGATGGACACATTTTATAAATCACATAAACATAAATGTCAAGAAAAGGGCTTCCTGTGATTCATTATTTACTACTGTATTTTGAGTGGCCCAGAAAATATATTAAAAGTGCAGGGATACTTACATAACAAAGCTTTTACCAATCAAGGTTACACCACTGAGCCAGTAATGTTTCTTGGTTCACTCATATTTTAAAGGACTCATATTTTAAAGGGCTGCTTATTCTATGATTTCTAGACTCCTTGTTCTAGATATTAACATTAACCAACCTTAAGCCAACAATTAAATCTAAATTTTAAAACATAACATAATTTTAAGTCTTTTACACCTAACCTGTGACTTTGCCCCAAGCAAGAGGCAGTGTGTCCTTGTGCTGCCACAGGAGCACACTGCAAAACAATGATTTCTATGCATTCTTGGCTCTTCTTTGTGTGTGTGTGTGTGTGTGTGTGTGTGTGTGTGTGTGTGTGTGTGTGTGTAAAAGTAATCTGTGCTAACTTCATAATGGATTACTTCATGTGGCACACCAGCTTAGTTGCACAAATGATGGAGCCACACAATAGAATTCCTTCATTTCATCCTTCAAACACCATGTTACACTTGAATCTTTGTATACAATTTGAATGGTTGTAATGAAGGCAGGTGATGCGAATGGAGTCTTTTATCTTATGTCTCATGAGTCTGTTGAGCCCTCTCTTATGATTGACATCACAGTAGAGATTCTGATAGGGTTAAACAAATATGCAGGAAAACCAATCTCTAATGGAAAATATCTCTAGGAAAGGAAATCATTGTGCAATTCAAAGTGTAACAGATTATTAATCATAGGAGATAATCCATGTTGTTAGGGACCATTCAAAAGGAAGTGGGCCATTAACATTTGGCAGCTATAGGACACGGAAGGCTTAGCTGTGGTAAAGAGACATAAAACCAGTATCTTTTAGTCCAAGATTTTTAGAGCAATGATTTTATGAAAAGTGTTTGCTAGGGATGTTAAATTTAGTTTAATCAACTAATTGACTAGTCGATATAATTTCCATTGACTAGCTGATTAGTTGATAAGCGGGGCAGCCGCAGCGGAGTTAGCGCCTAGCTTGGAACTAGCCCTGCAGTGGCCCTGCCTTTTAAATGTATGAGAGCTGGCAGGCTCTTAATACATTTAAAAGGCTGAAGCGCAGTGTGGAGGACCCAGCGTGAGCTGGGACAGCTGATTCCTAGCTCAGACTGGGTTCATCCTGCTGCATGCTAGCCTTTAAATGCTCTTAGAAAGCAGAAGTGTGTTTGTGGTGGGGGCTGCCAGCTCTTAATCCATTTAAAAGGCTGGTGTGCAGTGCTGGGGATTCAGGGCGAGCCGGGACAGCTGATTCCTGGCTTGTGCCGGAGTCTCTGCAGCGCATCTGCCTTTTAAATGTATTAAGAGACTGCCAGCTCTTAATACATTTAGAAAGCAGAGGTGCAGCATCTGAGACTGGGCATGAGCCCAGAATCAGCTGATAAGTGGGGGAAACAGGCCTTCTCTGTCCTCCACAGAGACAGTGCTGGAGGGAACAGGCTTTTAAGCCAACTCCTCCTAGCACTGACTCCTGTTCCACCCCTTTGCTGCCTCTGATAGAGGCAGCAGGTGGGGCAGAGGGGTGGGTGGAGAAGTGACTACTCAGGGGACTCGTTGACTAGTCGCTTACATCCCTAGTGTTTGCTCCAGGTGGTAGGTGATTTTGTCTTTTATAATTTTTCTGTGTGAACCAAGAGCATAGTGATTGTCTTGTTTCGCCTACATAGCTATGGGGTGTGTCTAGACTACAGGGGGTTTTTTTTCGAAAAAAGTGGCCATTTTTTAAAAAAACTTCCCCCGCATCTAGACTGCTGCTGCTTTCTTTCGAAAGTAAATCAAAAGAACGCGGCAGTTTTTTCAACTGTGTGAAAACCTCGTTTTACGAGGAAGAGAGCTCTTTCAAAAAAATGTGCTATGTAATGCAAACTGTGCTTTTTTGAAAGAGAGCATCCAGACTGCCTGGGTGATCTCTTCAAAAAAGTGGCTTGCTTTTTTGAAAGTACTGGTTGTAGTCTAGACTCTATTTTTCGAAAGAGTCTTTTTCGAAAGTATCTTTCCAAAAAGCCTCTTTTGAAAGAGGCTTGCGGTCTAGACGTAGCCATAGTGGGGCATTTGATGCACTGAATAAAGTGTGCCCATATTGGCTACGTCTATTTTTAAATAGGCATTATTCGTCATAGAATGAGGTTTACAGAAGTCAGAATAAACCGTCCATTATTTTGAAATTATTTCGAAATAACGGAATTGCAGTGTAAACGCTCGCATAGTTATTTCAGAATAACAGCAGTTATTCTGAAATAACTTTGCTGTGTAGACATACCCTATCAGACCCATGGATCTTGAAATGTGTGCTGTTAGGGCCACTGCTCATCACTGCAGTGGTGATATGTTTGCAGGTTTTACGTTTGTTGTTCTGGAAGGGCCTGGTATTGTTTTGGTTTAATGTGTCCTCATGTGGTCTGCAGGGACTTGGCTTCTGATGACTGTGGCAAGGTCTGAAGGTTAGAAGAGGATGCACTCCCTTTCAAATATGGATTGTAATTGTTTGATGATATCCCATACTTATTCCAGAGTGAGATGACAGTTGATAACTAGGGTTTGAGCGAAATTATTGTATTGTACTGAATCACGTTCTGAGGGCACTTCCATAGTTCGCAATCAAGTTCTGAGGTGCACATTCCATAATTCAATTTACTTCTTTGGTGGAGTGTCCTTGTTTGGTGAAAGAGATTTTAAAAGTGCTAAGAATACTCACTTTTTCAACAAAGCATATTTTGTGGTATCTCTGTGCCTAGCTGTTGGTAACAGGCTTCTTGGTGTGTTTAGTGGTTATGGGATCTGTGGAGATATGTGTGGTGACAGAAACAGTGGCATATTTGCTACTGGACCAAGGGGGTCCTGGCCATTTGGGGGGCCCTGGAAAAATGAGCACCCAAACAACCCTTTCCATCCACGCAGTTTGCCTGATGGGGAGTAGCGTCAGGATGTCGGTACTTGTCCTGCTCTGCCTGTTCACTCAGCTCTCCCACAGGAGAGTACGGTCAGGGCTTGTCCCGCTGTGCCTACCTGGTTCTCCTGTTAGGGACCAGGGGAAGCCTCCACACATTTTCCACATTACCCCAGCAGGAATGCTAGCAGGGAATCCTAAGGGGGCACTTCAAGTATAAAGGGTCGGGAGGATCTCCTAATTGCTATATTCCAGAGTTCCCCAAAACCATAATCTGCCTTTCTCTAAAGAGGTTGATAGATGTATGGAGATTGTTGAAGTTGTGATAAAATTTATGAAAGAGTTTAGGTCATCTATCCAGAGGATGTACATATCGTTGCTCAATATATCGTTGGTTTTGTGGTGCATTTTCTAGAAATGTTACCTGAAGGAGGCAGACCCATTATATCTGACCACTGCACTCTTACGGAAAGAATATTAGTTAGGACTCAAAGAAACCATCTTCAATTTGCCACACAAAAGATCAGTTTTCTCTAGGACACAACTGACTTCTTCCATAAACACCACAGCATTAACAGCCTTTCTCGGGATTCCATAAAGGGTTTGGCATATTGGGGAGCCGTCCTAGCACCCATGCCTATTATGATGGTTTGGGCAAAATGTTTGTTGTTGAATGAAAAGTTGTGGTGAGGATGAAAGGGATGAGTGTGGTGATATGTTTGGGATAGATATCTGGGTGTTGTGTATTGTCTTGTAGATGTTTGGGGCAGGTTGCCATGCTGAGGGATGTTGGTGTATTGGGAGGTAACATCAATGGTAACAAAGATGGAATATAGAGAAAGGTTGTTAATGTCATGGAGTTTTTGGAGGCAGTCAGTTTTGTCTTAGAGGAAACTGACTTATTATGTAATGAACAGTTTGAAAATGGTTTCTATGAGTCCTACCATTCTTTCCATAAGAGTGCAGTGGTCAGATATGATGGGTCTGCCTAGATTCCCTTGTTTATTTGTCTTGGGAAACATGTGGGATGAGGTTATTGAGAGTCTCTTGAAACTGTTTGATGATATTCTTAAATTTCCATGTGAATTGTGGCATAGTCTCTTCTTCAAGTTGTTTATAGTAGGAGATGTCAGAAAATTGTTGGATAGCCTCATTGAAAGAGTCATCACAATTGAGTACTATGAGGTTGCCCTGTTTATCTGCTGGTTCAATCAGTAACTGGTGACTGGGTAGCAAGGACTCTGTGGCTGGCTTCTCGGTGGTGGAGAGATTGTGGTGGGTTTGATGTTTGTAAAGGATTTCACAGTTGATTTTTTTCTCCTGAAGCAAGTCATGTTATGACCTTGTGTGTGGTTTTGTCCACTTCAGAATGTCCGGTCAGATGATTCTTTTTTTTTTTTTTTTATGACTGTCAGTGGGGGACGTGTCTTTTTTATTTGTGAAAATTCTTTGAGTCAGAGTTATCAAAAGCATTCTTCTGGTGCTTTGCAGGCTAGTAAGATAGAAGTGGGGTAGAAGTTCAGACCTTTGGAGAGTACAGATAATGCAGCTCCAATTAGGGGAGTCTTTGCAGGTTGAAGATGCTTTCATATGAACTCACACAGAAAAATTATAAAAGATAAACACATCTTATCACCTGGGGAAAAAACTTTTCATAAAATGATCATATAGTAACCAATCCCCGAGTCCTCATCCTCAAAGGAAAATTGCACAACACCTTCAAAAGACAAGCGTGGCATCTTGAATACATGACTATACTAGATTTTAAAAATTGAGGTTTGCTCTAGAAAGTTAGGCCAGGTTAACTACCTCGGTCAGAGGTCCAAAAATTCCATTCTGTCTTAACTCCTAGGAGAATTCTGCATCACCACACAATTCAGGATTTGCAGAGAAATAGTGCTCTGTGCAGAATTTCTCTGCAGAATTGGTGCTGCAGAGCCACTGACTGCAACTAAGGGCCACAGAACCCAACAAAACCGAGCTCTCCAACTCAGAAATACAGGACACTGGATGTGGTGATGGTGGAGTTGGAGGTTTCCCATCAGCTGTAGTTCCCAGCACATCCTGAAAAAAGGAGTCAGTGTGCAAGAAACCCTGTATAAGTCCTGGACCTAGCATCAGGTTGTTTCTCTTTCTGGATTCCTGGGCAGTAGGAGTTGCAGGGGTCTGGGTTAAATGGCACCCTACAGTTAGACTCTGGGGAGCAGAATGTGTGGGTGTCTGAGTACCGATGGGCAGAGTTTTTTCTCGAGAGATTCCCAGCTGGCCAGTGTGACACACTCATAATGAGACATGACACCCAACAAAAACATAACAGAGAAAAAAGGAACAAAGTTGTCATGGGGGTTTCTCTAAGTATCTACTTCTAGGGGAATCTTTTTCATTGTCTGTATTGTTACAAGTATTTTGAAATAAATTCTCAAAACAATTGAAACTGACATGGTTATATTGTGTTATTTTGACAAATAAAAGATAAGAACAGCTCTCCAATTCATTAATCTGTGAAACAGCTAGCTCATTTAATTTCCAGAACTGTTAATGAGCTATCCACACTAAAGTTCGGTTGCTCTATAATCAACTGTGTACCATCTGAAAATCTAATCGCTATTGTCAATGATATGTGCATATCAGTCAGTACATAACATGAGCCCTTGAGGCAGATAATTAAATGACAAAATTCTCCAATAGTAAACATACATGTCTCTGCTTTAGAGTATTTTGGCATCTACTTCCTAAAAATATGGGTAAAACCTACCAAAACTCTATAGTCCATTCCATCTTCAGTCCTCAAAGAGACACATCATAGTCTCTTTTACAGGTGCTCACTACTATTTTCTACTCTACTCCCTTATTTACCACTGGCATTTACAAAAAAAATTCCTTCTCTGACAGCTCCACCTGTGGTAGCGTGTCACTGACCACTGGCATTTTTACCATTGTGTTATCTACCTGCTCTGAGTGAGGTTAGACATAGATATGATGTCTTATTTTCATTTTCATTGCTGCCGCTGGTGGAGCTATACTTAAGTTAATACCACAGTGGCAGATTTTTGAAAATGCTATGGTACACAAGGCCTGACTTGGTGGACAAGGCCGCAGTGTCTGAAAAATTTGGGGCACTCTTCACATCTCTCTCATGGCCAGAGCCCTGAATGAATGAATAGGAACAGAAAATGCAAGTGATAGCACATCAGTTTGTTCCTATAATAAATCTATGTAACTAAAACATTATTTCACTTTTAGTGATCAATTTTACTTGAACCATTTAAATGTTAAAAAAACAGGCTTGACTTTTCCATTCCAATGAAGACTCCCCCGCCTCCAAATTTATTTTGCTTTATATGACCTATGTTTAATAACCAGATTTTAAAAGAATCAAAATAATGGTCCTTTCCATATAGTAAAATAAATCAAGGAACGTTATAAAGGCTAATCTAACCAAATAAAAAACCAAATTACAAAATGGTTAAATCACTTATAAAGTAGATGACAGTAGGACAGGATTAGCTACATCAGCAACTGATCATTTGCTTTCAACTCTAAGTACCACAAGAGTCCTAGAGAATCTTGAAGAAGGCAGACTTCTCAAGGCTTTTCAATCAGATGTGTTTATTGGCTTTCTTTTAGTAAGATGTTTCTCTTATTTTATGAGCTCTCTCTTATTCACAGACCATGTCCATATTATTTAGAATGCCATGTCACACAAAAGTCCAGCAGGCAGAAACTTCTTTGGTTCAAATTTCAAGAGAGCCCCTGACTCACTGTGTGCCCTCAAGCAAATTGCTGTTTCTTTGTGATTCTATCACCTGCATTGGAACTAAATGGAGGGAATAGGGGGGCGAAATAGATGCTGACATACTTACCTCAGAGATGCTTGTAAATTATCCAGAGTAGAAAAAAGCCCTGAGAGTTAGCCAGCAGAGACAAATTCAGGCTTTTGGCAAGACTTTAAGGCCATATTGTAAAGTTTTCCTTTTGTTCAGATAAGGAGCATGGTTTTATTACATCTGCAGGGGTGAAAATCCTAACTTTGATCATGGATTTTAGTCAGACTTTTAACAATCCCACAAACTTGAACACAAGACTGGCATTTTTTACCATCTCTGGAACATTTAGAGATTGCATCGCAGCTTTGCCTGAAGGATGCTGAATTGCTCATCCGTGTTTTTGTTATCCAGTTGGTTTATTGTAACTCTCTTTACAGATTCCAACAAGGAGTTTGCACTCATTTGGCCAGATTTAGAAAGCTTTCACCCAGATTTTAATCCACATTAAAACGTTGTCTTAAGCAGAAAAATGATGGTATCTACTTCTCATTTTACTGTATCATAGAATACTAAGACTGGAAGGGACCTTGACAGGTCATCGAGTCCAGTTCCCTGCCCTCATGGCAGGACCAAATACTGTCTAGACCATGTCTGATGGACCTGTATCTAACCTACTCTTAAATAACTCCAGAGATGGAGATTCCACAACCTCCCTGGGCAATTTATTCCGGTGTTTGATTACCCTGACAGTTAGGAATTTTTCCCTAATGTCTAACCTAAACCTCTCTTGCTGCAGTTTAAATCCATTGCTTCTTGTTCTATCCTCAGAGGCCAAGATGAACAAGTTTTCTCCCTCCTCCTCATGACACCCTTTTAGATACCTGAAAACTGCTATCATGTCCACCCTCAATCTTCTCTTTTCTAAACTAAACAAACCCAATTCTTTCAGCCTTCCTTCATAGGTCATGTTCTCTAGACCTTTAATCATTCTTCTTGCTCTTCTCTGGATCCTCTCCAATTTCTCCACATCTTTCTTGAAATGCGGTGCCCAGAACTGGACACAATACTTCAACTGAGACCTAACCAGCGCAGAGTAGAGCGGAAGAATGACTTCTCGCGTCTTGCTCACAACACACCTGTTAATGCATTCCAGAATCGTGTTTGCTTTTTTTGCAGCAGCATCACACTGCTGATTCATATTCAGCTTGTGGTCCACTATAACCCCTAGATTCCTTTCTGCCGTACTCCTTTCTAGACAGTCACTTCCCATTCTGTATGTGTGAAACTGATTGTTCCTTCCTAAGTGGAGCACTTTGCATTTGTCTTTATTAAACTTCATCCTGTTTACTTCAGACCATTTCTCCAATTTGTCCAGATCATTTTGAATTATGACCCTATTCTCCAGATTAGTCGCAACCCCTCCCAGCTTGGTATCATCTGCAAACTTAATAAGCGTCCTTTCTATGCCAATATCTAAATTGTTGATGAAGATATTGAACAGAGCCTGTCCCAAAACAGACCCCTGCAGAACCCTACTTGTTATATCTTTCCAGCAGGATTGTGAACCATTAAAAACTACTCTCTGAGTACGGTTATCCAGCCAGTTATGCACCCACCTTATAGTAGCCCCATCTAAGTTGTATTTGCCTACTTTATTGATAAGAATATCTTGCGAGACCGTATCAAAAGCCTTACTAAAGTCTAGGTATACCACATCTACTGCTTCTCCCTTATCCACAAGACTCGTTATCCTATAAAAGAAAGCTATCAGATTGGTTTGACATGATTTGTTCTTTACAAATCCATGCTGGCTGTTCCCTATGATCTTGCTACCTTCCAAGTGTTTACATATGATTTCCTTAATTACTTACTCCATTGTCTTCCCTGGTACAGAAGTTAAACTAACTGGTCTGTAGTTTCCTGGGTTGTTCTTATTCCTCTTTTTATAAATGGGCACTATATTTGCCCTTTTCCAGTCTTCTGGAATCTCTCCTGTCTCCCATGATTTTCCAAAGATGATAGCTACAGGCGCAGATACCTCCTCTATCAGCTCCTTGAGTATTCTAGGATGCATTTCATCAGGCCCTGGTGACTTTCAGGCATCTAGCTTTTCTAGGTGATTTTTAACTTGTTCTTTTTTTTATTTTGTCTTCTAAACCTACCCCCTTTCCACTAGCATTCACTATGTCAGGCTTCTCGATGAAGACCGAAACAAAGTAGTCATTAAGCATCTCTGCCATTTCCAAGTTTCTTGTTACTGTTTCTCCCTCTGTGGCTGTACTGAGAACATTCAACTGGCTTCTATTAAAATGATTAACTGATGCATTTTTTGTATTTAAGGCACATATCCTCTGCTACAACTCCTCAGATTTAGTAACATCCTAGAGCAGGGATTGCCAACCTGAACACTCCCCACCCCCCAACAAGCTGTTTTGTACCATATTCCCCTCTCCACAATCTTTTGTGGCTAATTATTTCTAAACTTGGGTTGATTTTTAATTTCTGTTTACAGTAAGTATGATGGGTACATATTTTAAGCTACAATTTTAAAAACATATAATCAATAATGGGGAGGGAGACACAGATTTATCTAACCTATTTTTTTCCCTCTGGCCCATCCCTGCTCTGGAGCAGGCACTGCTTAAGAAGGTAGGGAGCCAGCCCCATATTGATTGGCTATAACCCAGTTCCCCACACCTTCCTGCTGCTCAGAGTGTTCAGTCAGTCCCATACCATCTGTAAGCAAGGCCTTTCCCAAGGCTTATTCATTTGGTGAATGACAAACATAAATATGCTGACCATAAAAGCAAAATTTAATTCTCCCTTTGCACAAACTTGCCGATGGTACCACACAAGGCTAATTGCATAGTGTACGTTGGGCAGCTTTAACAAAGAAAAATACTGAGAGAAAAATAGGTATGCTTCTCACACTTGAATTTTTAACAATTTCTCATGCGGTCATTCTGCTCAATAGTTATATAACAGTAAGTTAACTTGAGCTTGAGCTTCTAGACTTAAAAGGTGAAGAATGGGAAAAATAGGGAAGTTAAATAATTGCTCATATTGAATATCTGGTGCAAAGCTTCTTGGGCATCTTCCTATGAGGCGCTGAGTCATCCTGAAATGTATTAAATGGCCATTCCTGTTGAAGTAATTGGCCTATGGAAGGCCTCAGAGAGATAGAAGCACCTGTAGGTCATAAGACAGGACCCACCTTTTTGTTCATTGCCTTTCTGATGTCATTGGCTCATTTCACACACACAAGCAGTTGTACCTCCGTAATAAGACCAAGACTTCATGCAAGAGTGGGCCCCATCACCTCCATTTCATTCTCAACTGGATTTACATCCTATAAACTGTTGGAGACTTACAATAGTATCTCCCTCATACACCTTATATCCTGGCATTGTTGATATTTGTCTACGTATGTAGCAATAATAATAACCAGAAGAACCACAATGCAACAGAAAATTGTTTTCATACTTAAATATGGGATGTTTCTTAATTCAGAGATTAGATCCAGCTCCGCACTTCCATCCTGTGCCTTTTATATGCTGGATTAATAGGCCAATTTGCGTATTAGTCTTCTCCCAGCCCATTCTAATTGGGCTGTGTCAGGTCCACCCAGGGGGAATTATTTGGTGCTTAAGTGACCAGAGTGTTGGCTGAGCTGTTGATTTCCAGCACTCTGTCACAGCCATGAATACCTGGATCAATCTGAAAATGAATATTTTATATAGCACAGTAATCCAGACATATGTTTAAAGAGAAATTACTTTATAATCTGTACAATTACAGGGCAGAACAACAAGTGGCCAATGTTAAGATCAAGTATACATAAAATATTTATTTAAAGTTCTGTCTGTATCTTCCCTCACATGTTCAGACATTATTGACACAAAAATGGATGAAGCAGGTATAGAATTTATGGACTCTTTAATAAAGAAATGCTCAATATAGACCTGATCTTATCTCTGAACTAATAACTTAGGGTATGTCTACACTACCACCCTAGTTCGAACTAGGGTGGTAATGTAGGCAACCGGAGTTGCAAATAAAGCCCGGGATTTGAATTTTCCGGGCTTCATTTCCATCTTGCCGGGCGCCGCCATTTTTAAATGTCTGCTAGTGCGGACTCCGTGTCCCGCAGCTACCCGCAGCATGGACTAGGTAGTTCGGACTAGGCTTCCTATTCCGAACTACCGTTACTCCTCATGAAACGAGGAGTAACGGTAGTTCGGAATAGGAAGCCTAGTGAAATGAGGAGTAACGGTAGTTCGGAATAGGAAGCCTAGTGAAATGAGGAGTAACGGTAGTTCAGAATAGGAAGCCTAGTCCGAACTACCTAGTCTGTGCCGAGTGTAGCCGCGTGGCACGGAGTCCGCACTAGCGGACATTTAAAAATGGCGGCGCCTGGCGAGATGCAAATGAAGCCCGGGAAATTCAAATCCCAGGCTTCATTTGCAACTCCGGTTGCCTACATTACCACCCTAGTTCACAACCTTCTTACTCAACAGATCAAACTTGGCCTTCACCCAGAAGAGAGTAAAATTCTTGAAAATCTACCATATTGGAACTTTACTGAATGTGCTTGTGACTTCTATACCACTGTTAGACCTATACAAATTACTACTGCTTTACTAAGCTTCAAACTAACTTCTGAAAAAATTTCATATCCAGTTCTCACACAGAGAACGTATCAGCTATTTAACTGATAAGAACAAAGAATACACTTGAACTTAGCCTTCTAAATGGTATCATTTTAAACAGCTAGGTTGGATTGATGCAAACAAAATGTTTAATGCAAATCAAGATATGTATTGATTAAAAAGCATTTATACCATGTTCATTAACATGGATCAAAGTGCGGTAGGTACTTTAACCAGAAGTTAAAACAAATTCTCTGTCCCCAAAGACTTTCCAAGTGAAACTGTGGGACTGTTACTATAGTAGAAACCAGAGTTATACACTGATTGGTCAACCACACACCACATTTGGAACCAAAAGTATATAATCAGGCAGCAGAAGGGTGGGAGGCAGGGGACCAAAAAACAATGTTTTGTTCAGAGTTATGAACATTTCAGGGTTTTGGACATTCTCCATTTCTTTGGTATTTGTAATTCTATGGTTCTAATGTATTTCTAATCCATCTTTGGAATTGCCTTTAATAGGGATGGGACTTTCATATACAGATTAAGAATATGTCCATGATTAGGTGGGTGGGAGGCACAAATTATTTCTTAAAATTTACATCAAATTAATCAGTAAATTAACAAAGATATTTCTAGGTACATGAACAAACCCTCAAATAAAGTATATTGTGATACTAAGGACAAATATACTCCCTGTTCCCTCATTGATACTATAATGTGTGTATGATCATGATGAAGCTTAGACTAGCTTCTAAAGGATAGATTCCATCCAGCCCCAAGTACCATTCCAAAGAAGTCCATGCATACCGGGGAGGATTTAGAAGGACATTTCTGTAAAACAGCCTCCTCTCTCTCCCCACCCTGGTATATCAGGTGTTAGTATGGTTTTTGTCTCCAAGGGTGCATTTACACTTTAGGGCTAACTCAAAATAAGCTATACAAATTAAACTATGTCAATAGCTTATTTCGAAACAGAGCACTCTTCCTCCGACTTCCCTTATTCCTTGAACAATGAGGGTTACAGGAGCCGGAGTAAGAAGTCCTCCAGTTTGACAGTATTTTGACACTATTTCAAAATAACTGCCTGCTGTGGAGACGCGGACTAAGGGTATGTTTACACTAGCCCCCTATTTTGGAATAGGGAGGCTAATGTAGGCATTCAAAATTATAAATGAAGCCCGGGATTTAAATATCCCAGGCTTTATTTGCATGTTCCCGTCCGGTCGCCATTTTAAGATTTCACTAGTCCAAAATAGCTGTCTGTCTATACGCGGCAGTGAACTGGTAGTTCGAAATAAAGCCTTATTTCGAACTATCAGTTCACTGCCACATGTAGACGCGGGCAGTTATTTCAGACTAGTGAAATTTTAAAATGGTGACCGGATGGGAACATGCAAATAAAGCCCAGGATATTTAAATCCCGGGCTTCATTTGCAATTTTGAATGCCTATATTAGCCTCCCTATTCGAAATAGGGGGCTAGTGTAGACATACCCTCAGTTATTTTGGAATAGTGCTAGTTATTTTGAAATAGTGTTGCAGTGTAGACGTGCCCTAAGTGAAGCAATGTTGATGTGATACAGGGAGGGGGTCAAAGACTATGAAAGAAAAGAACTGTGGAAGTCAGTCCATCTGTTTGCAGGTCAACAGAAGCTTCTCTCCAGCATCTGGCCCTAGCTGCTTTTTTTCTTAATTCTGTCGTGAACACTGTTGCCTGGTTACATAGCTGTTATATCAACTGATACAGTTTTAGTTGCCTGATACACTGCAGGTTCTTTGAAATAAGCCTGGTTCCACAAAGCTTTTTTTACTAAACTACAACCCCCAAACCTCACATCACAGGGACCAACAGGCACCACTAACACCTCTCCTTCCCACCCTCTGCCTAGCTCCGCTGGGACTGCCAAGGGAAACAGCTGCCAAACAGATAGACAGACACACTCTGCAAATGCCCCAGTACTAACTTTCCTATTGTTCGTCCTGCTCAACAGGTGCTCTCTGCCAATCAGACTTCACACCTTTGAGCTGCATGGCCCTGCTGGTTACCCATCCTAGGACCTGCCTATAGGGTGGATCAGCTGCCTCTGAGAGGCCTCCCTGGAGAATCATATGTAGCCAGGAGTCACTGTGGGCAACAGCCACAAACTGCCCAATCTATTTAGTTAGCACTTTTGGCATACCAGTCCCAATATAACATAAGAAATTATCTGGCCATCAAATGGAAAGTTTCTTTTTTATGCACATACTTTAACAAGGGTGTAATCCTCTATCAAGTATATATAGGATGCATTCTGTCCTCCAGTTCAGCAATAATTATGCAAATGATGATACTCTGATACCAATGTATAATTTTGTACCATGAATAAAACAGGAGTGGTCTCAGAAGAGTGGAGAAGAGCTAACATAGTGACGATCTTTAAAAAGGGGGAGAAGAGGGAGCCAGGAAACTACAGACCTGTCAGTCTGAATTTGATGCAGAGATATTAGAGCATTGTACAAAACAACAGTTTGAGAATACTGGAGAAGGAAGGGGGTAATCAATAGCAGCCAGCATGGATTTTCCAAGAACAAATCATGCCAAAACAGTTTGATTTTCTTCTTTTGCCAGGGTAACATTGGAGATGGGGGATGCACTTAGCTTACTATAGCTGGACATCAGCATGGCTTTTGACACAGTTCCACATGATATTCTGATAAGTAAGAGAGAGAAATGTGGGCTTAACAGAACTACCAATAAGTGGATACATAATTGGTTAAACAACTGCAAACAAAGAATAATAATTAATAGAATGCTGTCCGAGTGGAGGAAGGTCCCAATGGGTATTCCACTGGGATCTGTTCTGGGTCCATTGTTCTTTAACAACCTTATTAATGATCTGGATGTAGATATGGAGAGCATACTGATCAAATTTGCAGATTACAACAAAGCTGGGGGATGGGGTGGCGGGTTGCCAGTACTTGGGAGGATAGAGCTAAGATTCAGAGGGATGTAGAGAAATGGGAGAGTAGGGTGATAGACAAAAGAATGAAATTGAACAATACAAATGTAAGGTGCTACACTTAGAAAGTAAAACCAAATACACAAATATAGAATGGGGAATAACTGGTTTGGCGGCAGCACAGATGAGAAGGATCTGGGAGTTGTGGTCGATCACAACCTCAGCTTGAATCAGCAAGGTGATGCTGTTGCAAACAAACAAGCAAGCAAACAAAAATAATTAAATGTTAGGTTGTATTAACAGAGGCATAGCATGCAAAACATGGAGGGTAATAGTATCACTTCATTTATGCTCATGAGGGTTCAGCTGAAGTACTGTCTCCAATTTTGGTCACCAATGTAAGAAGCATGTGGAGAAACTGGAAAGGATTCACAGGCAAACATCAAAGATGATCAAAGCAAAAGAATGAAAGCCATATGAGCAAAGGCTAAAGGAGCTGGGTATGTTTAGTTGGAAAAGGAGAGATTAAGGACGGATATGATAGTGGTCTTCTGATACTTGAAAGGCTGCCACAAAGAAGATGGAGAAAAGTTGTTCTCTTTTGCCACAAAGGGCTACAAGACACAACAGCACAGATGACTTAGATTAAATCGCAGGAAAAATTTCCCATTCCCAACTATAACAACAATGGGACAATGAAGCAGGCTGCTAGAGAGGCTGTGGAAACCCGTTCACTGGAGGTTTCCAAAAGGAGGCTGGTTGGCCATCTGTCTTAGATGTTTAGACACCACAGATCCTGCTTCTTGGCAGTGGGGTTAGACTAGATGGTCCTTGTGGTAACTTCTAACCCTATGAATCTATGATTGTGGGATGCCTTAAAAATAAGTTTTGTTCTGTATTTTTCTACAGTTGTTCTTTATTCCCTGGATGTGTAGGTCACCACTTCACTTTTCAGAAAAATTAAAACTTTAAAATACTTTAGGTACAAACAGAGGGCCCATGCTATACAGCAGAGTTAGTCCAGGTCTGCTCACTCAGCTACAGTGACTCATCTCTCAGGTACACTAGAGTAGAGTATCTCTAAGCAGTGTCTGGTAAAAGCCACTGCAGGCATAGGTATTTCACTATTACTACCAGAGCCACAAGTTTGTCTGTGCAACAGTACTACTCAGCTAGAAATTCTGCTGTCATGATTTTACCACCTTGCTATTCTTCCAGCTTACTCTTGATCTTGTTCCTGTTTCTATCCCAGCCTCAGAATCATAGAATCATAGGGCTGGAAGAGACCTCAGGAGGTCATTGAATCCAACCCTCCTGCCCAAAGCAGGACCAATCCCAACTAAATCATCCCAGCCAGGGCTTTGTCAAGCCAAGACTTAAAAACCTCTAGGGATGGAGTTTCCACCACTTCCCTAGATAACCCATCCCAGTGCTTCACCACCCTCCTAGTAAAATAGTTTTTCCTAATATCCAACCTAGACCTCCCCCATTGCAACTTGTTCCACAACCTTATTCCAGCATATTTCAGCCTTGTCCACAATGCCATATCCTGACATTGCTCCAGGTCTGTTCCTGACCCACTTGAGCCCTGCAACTGCCTCCTGAGTCAGAAGCATTTGCACTGACTCAAACCTCACTTCAATCTGCATCCAGACTTTACCATTTTAATTTGCCTTATATATAAACTCTGTCCCCTCTGCTTGTCAATGGACCCTGGTTTCAGCATTGTTCAACCAGGCTCGATTATGTCTGGCTTCAAATCATGTCCACATCTAGACTATTATAAAATAGATTTCTCTCAGCATCTCAACCATATTTTCTTTTAATTTAATCTATTTTCCTGGTAGAATATAAGAATGGTCGAACATGCAGCAATTTAATGTACAAGCTACATTACGCACCCACATTTGGAAAGTATTTATACTTTTCTCTTTGATCATAATCCAACTTCAGTCACACAGCAAACATGACTCAATATGTAAAAAAAGCTTTTAATACTTCTTATAACATACAACAGATTATACAACCAGCTTTACTTCAAATGGTTTAGAAGTTGCCTAGTTACAGGACAGAAATGGCTGAGGAACTTCCTCCTAAAGTGACAGCAAATGAATCTGCAGTACCCAAAAAAGAACAGAGGTTTCAGGCTCCACCTAGTGACTGAACTATACCATTGTTTTCACAAACAACCTGAATAGGGTGCAAAGCATGGAAAGACCATACTGTGCAAGAATTTTAAAAGATTACTTTTTCAGACTAAGAACATAAAGAAAACAAGATTTTACAAATACAATTAAGAAACACAACAAAAACATTGGAAGTAGCTACCAATGAAAGAATCAATAGAAGACCATGATACAGGATAAAACAGAGATTAAATTAATATCCCACAGGACAGCAGTAAAGTTACAAGAATAATCTATTAGGTGGCCTGGATGCTTGATTATGAGAGTCAGTCAGCATGATTAAGCACTGGAAGCAAGACACTGGTCATTTCTGCCATGTTCTACCCTAATGAGAATATTCTGCATTTTACAATGTAGAGGTGGGTGATTCATGGGGAGATAAATAGTTTACTCACCAAAAAATGAAGGTTTGGGTTGACCGGAGCTATTCATTAATTTGGGTTAAACACAGCAAATAGTTTTGGCTGGGTTTTTTTGTTTAAAAAGTCAAAATGTTTACATTTTACATTTTTGAAACTAGACATTTCAACTTTTAGTTTTGGGAACAGTGAAACTTTGACATTGGACAAGAAATGCAAATATTCATACTCTTCATGTCAGATGTTCATTGGCTGTACAATTATGTTACATTCCATAAGCAAACAAATCTTTATTGCATCATAGCAGATTTCCAAATGCCTTTTAGGATTACAGCCCATGAACACCATTTCTCCATTCAGATGCCACTGGGAGTTTTAGTGTGGTTTCTTTGTTGATTGTGCTTGACATTTCTCTTCCATAGAAGATACACCATTCCGAACATTCTACAACCTATGCATCACTCTAGTCTACCCTTAAGGTTATGTTGTGCTATAATTCTATCAATAACGATACTCTCTTCTGGCTGATTTCTGAATTAAATTTTCTGTGTAGACATCAAGAAATATATCTTTCTTTTTCTAAGGTTTTTTGGTTAGATTCAGATAAATTAATTGTTTTGAGGTTCATTTCATCTTCTATACAATATCCAAACTTCTGTAATTTTCAAAAGCTGGATAGAGGTTTCTCTAGTAAAGGACAGTCTTGGGGTAAAAACACAGAAATAAGAGTATGGAGATCGGTTTCCAACCCATGTTTTTACCACTGACTTTGGATTGCATAATGAGAATAGTTATATTTCCCCACCTTGAAGGGTGTTTCAAGGCTTAAATGTGGCAAGGCTTCATTAATTTTCCATCCACTGTGCTGAGATGGAGGCACTATAGGATGTGAAGTCTAAATGGACTGAGAAAATGGAGAGCTGTGCAAAAATGAAATAATTAAGTTTGCCTTTTTCAGACTTTGTCAAAGATCCATTTCAGGTTGAGTTTGATGCATGGGCAAAGAGCTGGTTGGGGTTTTTATTTTGGGTATGGCCACCAGGAGTCAAAAGCAAGTGTTTTCAATAACCTTACATTTGAGAGTTCCAGATATATTTGAACGAATTGTATTGGGAAATCGTATCATCTTAAAGAAATGTCCCATCCATGCTAAATCCTGAAGCAACTTTTCATGTTGAATGTTAGAGAGCCAAAGTGGGTGTGGTAATATTTTTTAATAAACCAACTTCTGTTGGTGAGAGACAAGTTTTTGAGCTCACACAGAGCTCCTCTTTAGCTCCATGTAAGCTTGAAAATTTGTCTCTCTCATCAGCAGAAGTTGGTTTAATAAAAGAAAACACCGTATCCACCTTGTCTCTCTAATAGCCTAGCACCAGCAGAGCTACACCGCCACTGCATCCATTTTAAATGTTGCCATAGTACTGCACCTCGATTAAGGGAAAGGCTGCATAAGCAACATGCTTAAGTGACAACATGAGGGATGGAAAGCAAATACTTATTGGAACAGAGTTCACTATTAAAGTCTGCAAAAGTTTCTCAATTTGTGGTGTTTTAATTCTATTTTGGGTGGCGCCTGCTAGTGAAATCTGGCACTGAACTACTGTACTTATGTTGTTAAGTCAGGGAAAAAACTGCACCATAAAAGGAGGCGACTTAATTGAGAACTGATCTGTTACCATTTTGAAGTAATGTGTAATGCAAGTTTCAGTAACAGACTAAAAATGGCAAGCTAACTTAAATTGTGTTGTACTCGTTCTGCTATTAAGGCAACATATACTAGGGACTTGTTTATGACAAAGATATTTGCACTGGCCTAGCTATACTCAGGCCAGCACTACATTAGAAAAGTTTTGCCAGTACAGCTATATCAGTGTAACCATCTTGGCAAAACTTTATAGTGTAAACACCGTTTATACCAGCAAAAAAAAATTGCTTTTGACAGTATAGTTTATTCTAATTTGGCAAGCAAAATAAACTATAAGGGTAAAAGCCCTTTTATGTTGGTATAACAGTTCATCTATAATAGGAATTTTTCAAGTATAGAAATACTGGGGGAAAATATCCTATCCTTAACCGACACTCCTATAATGGCAATAATTTCAAGTACAGATCTGGTCTTATGTAAATCTCCACTGCAGATGTGTTACACTGAAATATGTGGGACTTGCCTACATGTGACTAATTCTGGTCTGCATACTGAAATTGGCAGTATTTTTTAGCATTCATACCCCATTGAGAAAAATAGAAGCTATTGTTTCAAAGTCCATGAAGATTCAGGTAGATGTAAGTGGATTGGTTGCAGTTTGTTTCCATTCCAAAGGGGTTTTCCATCTGATTGTAAAAGAGAAACACTAAAAACAAACAAAACAAACAAACAGAAAAACAAACAAACAAAAAAAAACTAGCTTGGATTCTGGACGATAATTGGCTGCTTTACTTACTGCATTCTTTTCTTAGGCTCCTTTGGAGTAGAACTTACACCATTTTAGGGATTGTCTACATTGGGACACTCACTTAATTCAAAAGCTTCAGAGGGGTAACTGAGTTAGGGTATGTCTGCACTACCACCCTAGTTTGAACTAGGTGGTTAATGTAGGCAACTGGAGTTGCAAATGAAGCCCGGGATTTGAATTTCCCGGGCTTCATTTGCATATTGCCAGGCGCCGCCATTTTTAAATGTCCGCTAGTTCAGACTCCATGCCCACGGCTACACGTGGCACGAACTAGGTAGTTCGGATTAGGCTTCCTATTCCGAACTATCGGTACACCTCGTTCCACATACACACTACCCTTAGTCTGCAATGGGAAAAACTTCAAAAACAACAAATTGTCTGGTATCACTTTAAAGACTAGCAAAATATGTAGATGGTATCATGAGCTTTCGTGGGCACAGCCCACTTCTTCAGATGACTGAGCTGTGCCCACGAAAGCTCATGATACCATCTACATATTTTGCTAGTCTTTAAAGTGACACCAGAGAATTTGTTATATAAGTTTTCCACATAATTCAGTTTAATTATAAATGAGAGGATCCAACAGGTTTGATGAGGTTTAACTAAATAAACTTAAATTTACAACATTAGTTAGTTTGGGTTGATTTAGGTGAGTGTTGCTATGGAGACAAGCCCCAAGACTATTATACAATCTCACCTTCTGAAATGTAGGCATTTGCTTACATGTTTTATTGGATGAGAACTACAAACAGCAGGCCACATTCACGGCACGTCTACCACTAGGAAATTATTTCAAAATTAGTAAAATCGAAATCACTCCCAAAATAACAACATTGAAGCTGCATGTACCCACTATGGGGGAGCATCAAAATTAGTCAGAATTATTTCACAATAGCACATCTACACTGATTGGAGCCTTCCTCAGATTTAGAGCCTCGAAAAGCACTCTGGGGGAGAGCACGTCATGGGGCTAAGTGCTCCGGACTGGCACTTCATGTACACCCATGTGCACAGGCTGTTGTGAGGCCCTCAGTCCAAGTAGGCTGAGTGAGGAGCCTGTCCCCAAGTGTACATAGGGAAAGTTATAGAACTCATATGAAGTGCCTTCCCTGAGATCATCTGAGGCCTGGGAGACATCCTGGGAGGTGGGGAACTGGTTCCAGGGTGGGGAGCAGGTCCTGGAGGGTGGCCATGGTTGCCTAGCTGCCTCCTCCTCCTTGTTCACAACCTCTCCCTCATGGAGGCTGATTCTGGGCATATCTTTGGCCAGACTCCACAACGGCAGGGTGGGGAGGTGACTGGCCCCCCTCCCAGGATGGCATCCAGCTGCTTGAAGTAGTGGTATGTGTGCAGTGCTGCCACAAGGCATCCTCTCTGCTCCCTGGGTAGGCCTGCTGCAGCAAATTCACCTTTATCTGGACCTGGTCCAGGGTCCGGTTGTGGCCTTTGTCAGCCAGGCTGAGAGTCATCCAACTGTACACATCCACATTCCTCTTTCTGGTGCAGAGATCCTGGAGGTTGGTCTCCTCGCCCCAGACCTCAATGAGGTCCAGGATCTCTGCACCAGTCCAGGCCAGATCTCTCCTATGTCCGTGGCCAGTGGCAGCCGAGGGAGCAGCAGCAGTGCCGGCAGCTATGGGAGGTGCTGAGGGAGCGTTGGGGTCATTCATGGCTCCCTAGGATGCTGCTGTATGGCATGGGGCTGGCAAAGTTGGCCATATGGCACAAGTCTTCTCCTGCTGCTCATAGTTTTCAGCTCCTCAGGAGAAGGGGAGCTGTGCAGATGGCAACTGTGGCCAGAGTGGTCAGGAGTGCACCTGTGAGAGGCTTCTGGAAGCCAAAATTTTGAATTAGCAGCACTGGATCGTCCACACTAAGCTATTTTGAAATAAGCGTTATTCCTTGAGGAAAGCAGGAGTACAGATTTTGAAATAACCAGCCCGTTCTTTTGAAATAACAGGCTTGGTAGTGTGGATGCTCCACTTACTATTTCAAAATAAGTGTGTGTGTGGCGTAAGGGGGTGGGGGATGGGGGGGGGGGGTCGTTATTTCAAAACCAGGGCTCAAAAGCAATATTTAAGGAGTGTGTATATAACTTGCATAATGGAAAATGGATGAGTCTCAGAAATGGAAGTCAGCAAGTATAAGAGCACCAAATAAATGTAAGGGAGAGTAGAAGACATCTGTATTGCTAAGATTTATAATTCCCTCAATGAATAACAGACTCATTCTAGACTCATTTCTAAATTTGGCCCACTGTCATTTTTTTTAATTAGGCACCAATCTGGCATTGATAAAACTAGACCATTGGTAACCTCACTTATCATGCAATATAAGGGATGCTACAGCAGCTCTGCAACAACCAAAGATCCCACTACACAGGGGTTATCGTCTTCTGGCCAGGGAAGTAGTCTCTGTAGCAGCTTTGTGTCAATGGTGCAGTGCAAAGCTGTTGTAGCAGAGAGAGAGAGACATTTGGATCAATGGCTTTTCGAGATGTATGGGCTTATAATTGCTGTATGAAATGGACATACAAAGTAGATTTATTCATTTTACTAACACTGTTTTCATTTCTGTAAAGGACTCTGTATTAGAGAGTAAATTGACAACAAAAATATTGAGTTTTTTTCACAGAATATAGATGAGACAATATCTTTTATTGGACCAACTTCTATTGGTGAAGCTTCAGCGGTAGCCAAGTTAGTCAGTGTGTGACATATAGTTATAATTAGCCAATAATTCCAGTATTTTTAGTAAGACCATGATTTTTAGTGTCTAGTAAAGTTATTAATTTAAGCTCCCATACTTGTCTGTTGTACAGGTTTCCTTTGAGGTAGAGCTCTGATAAAGTCAAATAGAGAGTATTCACCCACAGGCAATATGGATTTTTATGTCTTCAATTTTACTGCGTGAGTTCATTTCAGAGCATTTCATCTCATGTCACCCACATATTTGTTACTAGGGCATTTAGTGCACTGGATGAGATGCATGTTGTAATATACATGTATAGAACCCATGAATATACAAAGCTTAATATCAAAGTGGAAAGAATTTAAGAACTGGTTAGTTAGTAATATCTTGGAAAATCTGTTGTTTTCTACTAATGTTAAGAATTCATTTAGCGCAACAGCAGAAAATTCACCCGTGACTGCCTCATGCTGAAGTCTGTGTTAACTTCATAAATTAAAATATTTGAAATACTGAGGAAGCCCCATGTGAATATAAAGTTCAACATTTCTTTCTAACTGCATGTATTGCAATTCAATACAATGTAATTTAATTTTAAACTTAGCCAATGATGCATATTACAGATATCACTGTTTATCCAGTGATATTGTGCTGACAAAGATAGATAAGTATTGTTTTTTTTCCATTTTACAGAGATTAATATAATTTAGGCAGAATGGGGATAAGTGACATATCCAAAAATTATTAAGCAAGTCAGTCATAGAGCTGGAAATAGAAGCCTATCTTTCCAGTGTTTTGACCAAGCTGGATCTCCATCATTCATATGCAACAAAAACACTATTGTTACAGTAAGTTTCATGGATTCCAGTCGTTCCAGTTAATAGGAGTTCAAGGACCCATTTCACATAGATCGCCAGCTCCCTGGCGTTCATTTCAAATTTTCAGTTTAAATTAAATCAATCCTCAAAGCAAAACACAGCCCAAACCATTGTCTTTCACATGGACTTATGTGGCGTCAGTGAAAAGCCAGAAATAGGTCCAGGTTCACTTGAAACTTTGACCATATTTGAAAGATTTGAAAACTGCAACTGAATTTTGAGTTTCTGATAAAATCCAAAACTAAAGTAAGAAAGTAAGTTTCATTAGCATCTGGAATTTGTAATGAAAGTTTCCAAAAGTTGTAGTTACAACATGCAAATTACTGTTAAATTATAACAAGAAGGTCTGACAATAAGTGGGGATTCTAGTGAAGTATTGGAAATGTAAGTTGCCAAGTTGGAGAAGTAGTTTACATCTTGTTAGTTCTAGAGCTCAAACCAAAACCCCAGCTCTAAATTCTGGGTTCAGGTTTTGATCCAAGTTTGCATCTTAAGTCTTTCTCTCTCTTTTTTCCTCCCTTATGTGCTGAATTTGAATAAGGAATCTGAACATCCTGAATTTAAAAACTGAATTTTGAACCTCCTGGTCTGAACATGTTCAGAACTGAAATGCTAATACAGTCGATTATGGAAATATGAAGTTTGTACCTGGGATATGGATTCTACATGCAATTTTAGAAAGGAATATAGTAGAAGGAGGGTTAGCTTGCACTACACATCAGGAGAAATACAGTTTCAGAAAAATCAAATCTACTTCATAGGAAAGAAGTGTTTACTACTATGAAATTATTCATTCAGTTGTTTTTATTTTCCTGGTAAACCTACCAAATGCTAATCTAGCAACCACAGAAAGCATTTCCTTTAAAAGTACAGCTGTGAGGTTGCTATTTTGCACATTTAGGGGTGACCAAGAAGAAAATATTTGTAAGTGCATGGATTTTTCCCCAAATAAAGAAAGACCCATATGTTGTTACTGAAATTGGCCCATTAAAGCTGAAATGGAATCTTTTTCAGTAGCAGCTCTATAAATAGCAGTGGAGGTGGGTTTGTTGAGAGCAACTGTCATGAGCAGCAATAGGCCTGCTTTTTCAAGGGTCTTTGGTGTTATTGTTTCTCACTGTTGCTTCAATCATGTCAGGATGCTTAGATCATCTTGTTGCATTTCTACAGTTCTTGCTCTAAGGTTAGGATTTAAAAGAGCAAAGAAGAACTATATATATATTTATGCTGTTGTTTGCTTCCACCTAGGGAAAAAAGATATGCTATTGCCTGATTGGGTCCATATTTTTTCCATTCTGAAAGTTTCTGAAGAGGACAAGAACCCTAAACACTAGTCTCAGAAGATTTTAAGCTGTTGAAATAACAAACAAAAATAGTTTTCATTCCTTTTTAAGTCATCTTAAACTATATAATACAGTCTTCCTAAAACTTTGGAGAACATGATCCCCTTGCTGGTGCACATCAAGGATTTGGTACTTGGACAGGCTTAAACGGCCTTCTGTATTCCTTGTACAATATCAACATGGTTAGAATGCTTTTCTTTAGAGTTTTCAGATGGATCTGTAAGTGAGCCACACTTGCAGTGAATATTCTTTTCAAAATGCAACTTCCAACCTCGTCTTAGTTTCCGTTTTAAGCATGTGAGGAACTTTATGGGAACCACAATTTTGGTGGAAACTGAAATGAGTATCAAACTAACCTCTTTCTTCTGCATACATTAGGGCTGATTTTGATCTCACTGTGGTGTAAATCAGAAGTATCTTCATATTTCAGCAACAAGAAACAAAACTCTCCTGCTTGCTCCATAGATACTTTGATACATTTCAGAATACCAAGGGCCTAAAGAATAGCCTTAATTTCCTTGACTGTGGTGAGAGTGAATACCTGGTCAGAATCTTGAATTTACTGGGGCTGGATTATTGTCCTTAGCCCTCATATACTCAGTACTGCTAACTGTAAGTATTCGAAAATCATGAGTCATGAGATTGGGTTTCATATCAAGACATTTACAAAAAAAAAATTGTGGGGTTCTTTTCATGTGCCTTCTGGTTGAGTCTTTCTGGGTATGTTTTCAAGCTTTTCTCTGAACCCACTAGAGCTGGAAACTTTTTCTTTTAAAATAAAAGCTGGAATTCTTACTATCATGTAATGCCAGGAGATATGGCTTTTTGCTAAATACCAAATATTATGAGACCTGTGATAAAAATAACCAAGAATTAGCAATGCTGTATACAAATAAGTTTTAAAAGAACAAAAACACACCCAACAACAAAGTCCTAAAAATGAGTTACTGGCCCGGATAATAATTTAGTCATAATCCTAAGAAGTGCAATTCAACATAGAGTTCTAATTTATTAGCTAAATCTCTAACAACAAATCATTAAAATAAAATGCTCAAACATCTCAAAGATATTTTAACATAATTTTTGTCCAATAAATGTATAGGAAAAGTACTGTAGTTCTCAAATGAGGGGATTTATTTCAGATAAAATAAAGATGTCTTTAACAGATCTAAAATCTTAAGGTCTTTGATTAATATGTTTCCTTAAAACCCTAGATCTTGTAATCAGAGATGGCAAAACCTATTTAGTTACCACATTAATTCCCCCAGCCATTGGAAGATTATATTCTTATATGCACAGATTTTTTTCAAATGCTGACCTCCATTTTGGACTTGCCAATATATGCTTTTTCGAAAACAGGAAGTGAAAATGGAGATTCAGTTAAAGATGGGCTGAAAGTTGGTGTTGATTTTACAGTAAAGATTTTAAGGAGATCCCAGATGTGTCTGTTTAAGTACAGATGAGTATTTTAAGCATGAAAAGTGACTATCTACAATCTGAAATGTTACTAATAATGAAAGAACTAATTAAAGACATAAGTACAAAACTTCCCAACTTCATCAATTGAAGACTATCAAATGTGATAAAAGTAAAAAATAACAATATTAAAATACTCTGTTTTAAATGTTAAAATATATGTAAATTAAAATGAATTTTTAATTTTAAAAGTGTCATAATTTTTATTCATCCTGGTTGTTTGACACTCTTACTAGCCTTGTACTATATGGACACAGAATCGTTGCAATACGTTTTCTCATACCTCAGTTTACACTTTTTTTCCCCCTGAGATGGAGAAATTATTCATGTATAAAATTTGCCAGGGTTTAAAATGCAGAGATGTTTTTTGGGTTCAGGACTAGCTTATGGACAACACTATTAACAAATTAGAAACCTGAAGTTTCTTAACTCTGCCTGCATTAGCAGGTGCAGAGGCAATCAGCAGGAATTACAGACATTGTGGAACCATTGCCAATCTGGCCAATAATACTATTCCAAATACTGCAGTCCAGCCACATTGTTTTAATTGGATAATATGACATTGCAATGACAGATGGTAACTTCAGTTGAACAGATTCAGCCAGCCAGATAACATTCTGCCACTGCTCCACTGTATAATTTTTTGAAAAAGGGTTACAGATTTTGAGTTTATATTGCTTTAATTTCATTCAGATTTCACACTTATATACACACTGTTCTATTATGTAAGCAAGAAACATTTGGGGCGCTACACAAAGCTTTCATGCTAGTTTCTCATAATCATGTGACAAGTCAGTAAGTGGCTAGAGCTTCTTTCCACAGATGTCGAGCTGTGAGCTCGAGGAATACGATCTCACATTAAACAAAGATGCTTAGGCATGGAGTGTGCAGGGGAAGACTTAAGAAAGGCTTAGGAAAGCTTTGCAACCTTGGAAGAACTCAGATAGGCAGATTCATGCATGAGGGGGACAGCACCCAAGACTGTGTGAGGTGACATACATTGGACGTTGGCTCACAGCATGAAGGAGTGGAAACAGGTCCCACAACAGTCAGAGACATGGCAACTCCACTGGATGGGAAAGGATTACAGTGCTTCCTTGGAATGATCAATTTACTGACCCAGGTTTATCCATCCCTGGTGGCAGTAGTGGAACCCATACGTCAGCTCATAAGTCAGGATTCTGAGTGGGACAGGGCAAATCCTCAACAGCATGCATTTGGTGCACTGAAACAAATGATAACAGATGCCCCTGACCTGAAGTACTGCCAGCCAGGAGAACCCCTGACGCTCCAGTGTGATGCATCAGAGAAACAGTAGAATATAGCTATTTTGCAGTAGCAACCTTTTGCTTATGCCAGCACAGCCCTGACAGAGACCGAACAGGGATAGGCCCACATACAAAAAGAGCTACTGGCTATATTTTTAGGATGGTGCAATTCCATTATGGACCTATGGCCAGCAGCAATAGTGCAATCAGACCACAAACCCCTAGGCTATGTCTAGACTGCAGGCTTCTTTCGAAAGAGGCTCTTTCGAAAGCATCTTTCGAAAGAGCCTCTTTCGAAAGATCGCGTCTAGACTGCAGGCGGATCTTTCGAAAGAGCAATCCGCTTTTTCGAAAGAGAGCACCCAGCGAGTCTGGATGCTCTCTTTTGAAGAAGCCCTATTTACATTGAAGAACGCCTTCTTTCGAAAGAGGAACTTTCGAAAGAAGGCGTTCTTCCTCGTGAAACGAGGTTTACCGCCATCGAAAGAAAAGCCGCGTTCTTTCGAAATAATTTCGAAAGAACGCGGCTTGAGTCTGGACGCAGGGGAAGTTTTTTCGGGAAAAAACCCCTGAGTCTGGACACGGCCCTAGAGACGATCATAAAAAAGAGTCATCTTAGTGCTCCAAAGCAATTGTAGCTCTTGTTGAGGTGCCTCCAGTTCTGCCAGCTGAGCTCAGATATTGTGCAGGACAATTGCTGGTGTTAGCTGTCACCCTGAGCTAGGCACAGATACCAATGTCAGCAAGCTGGGGAAAGGGTATCTGAACATTGAATGTATTAACATGCCACACAGTCTCCCTGTTTCAAGAGCAAAGGTGATAGAAATCAAAGAGGCTATGGAAAAGGACATCCAGATATAGGCAGCAAAGAGGGATGCCATAAGGTGGCTGGAAGATAAAAGCCAACTGCCGGTAGGTTCAGAAGCATAATTTCAAATTAAAGATGAGCTGAGTGTGAAGGATGAAATCATATTTCCAGGACAAAGAGCTGATATCCCTGCTTCATTATGTAAGGATCCGATGCAAAACATACACAACTCACACCTGGGTCTGAGGTGGGCTAGACAGTGCATTTTACTGCCTAGGAATGAATATAAAACTCTGCTGTTTGATAAAGGGTGTGACAGCTAATGATCATGTGATAACTGCCAGCAGAAAGAGACTCTGTTAGCACATGAGTTGCCCAGTCAACCACAGGAAAAGGTGGGAGCAGACATTTACCCTCAGTGAAAAGCAGTACTTGATTATGGAGGACGACTATTCACAGTTTTGTGAAGTCAATGTCCTGCCTGATGCAAGAAGCCAATTAACAAATGACAAACTGAAAGCCCACTTTGGGGAGGGAGGAAATTCCATGGAGAGTTTGATAGACTCTGTGGGGGTATGTCCACACTACAGCGCTAATTCAAACTAACTTAGTTCGAATTAGTTAATTCGAACTAAGCTAATTCGAACTAACGCATCCAGACTAAAAAACTAGTTCAAATTAGTGTTTTGCTAATTTGAACTAGCATGTCCACACAGAGTGGACCCTGAACCAGGCTTAAGGATGGCCGGAAGCAGTGCCGGCAGGGCATCATCGGAGGACTTAGAGCGTGGAGATGCTGTCTCAGGCTAGCCGAGGGCTGTGCTTAAAGGGTCCCGACCCCCACCCTGGACAGACAGTTCTCAGGGGTGCCCCGCTTTCAAAGCAGTCCTGGCTTGGAGTGCCCTGAGTGCCCACACTGGGCACATCACAGCACTCGGCCATCAGACCGGCTGCACTTGCCGCAGGCTGCCATCTGGGGAGAGGAGGCAATTGGGGGGCTGCAGGAGAGCTTCCACCCCCAGAAGCCCGCAGAGCCAGCCCAGTCCTCCCCATCGGGGGCTCGTACCCCATTCCTCCCTCACCTCCTTCCACTTACCCTTCCCTAGCCCCCCTTCCTGATGTACAAAATAAAGGACGATTGTGTTTGTCGAAGCAAAAACACGCTCCTCTGTGTTTAGGCAGCTAACAAACAGCTTTATTAATTAATAAAGCACAGCATGAGCCAAACGTGGTCACAGCAGAGCCGGGCCCAGTAAGGCTGCTAATACAATCAATCCTAGTATCTTTATACCCTTAGCCAAACAGTCTGACGTCAGGGCATCCAATTACAGAAATCCTCAATTAAATTTGGAAAAAACAAAGCCTTATCAACAAGATGGCGGACAGGTACGAGGGAGCACATCTCCTGTCCCAACCAGCCCAATTAACACATACCAATAGCCCATCCTGTAGGCCTCTTCTCACGGGGTGACAGAAAGTTCACTCTGGTCTACGTGCTTGAGAGAAAAGCTGAAATGGTTTCTGATATACAAGATGGCTTCTAGCTAAACATAAAACAGCTTCTACATGTTCAAAAATAGAATCTCTCTTTATTGAACAAAACTGGGGGAGACTGGAAAAAGGAGGTGGGAGAGGGGAAGAGAGAGAGTGGGAGAGGGGAGGGCAACTACAATGATGAGGGGTTTGGAACAGGTCCCATATGAAGACAGGCTAAAGAGACTGGGACTTTTCAGCTTAGAAAAGAGGAGATGGAAGGGGGATATGATAGAGGTCTATAAAAGCATGAGTGGGGTGGAGAGGGTGCATACAGAAAAGTTCTTCATTAGTTCCCATAATAGAAGGACTAGAGGACACCAAAGGAAAGGAATGGATAGCAGGCTTCAAACTAGTAACAGAAAGTTGTTCTTCACAAAGCAAAGAGTCAACCTGTGGAACTCCTTGCTGCAGGAGGCTCTGAAGGCTAGAACTAGAACAGAGTTTAAAGAGAAGTGAGATAAAGTCATGGAGTGGTATTAGCCAGGGGGTAGGAGTGGTGTCCCTGCCCAAAGTTTGTGGAAGGCTGGAGAGGGATGGCATGAGACAAATGGCTTGGTCACTGTCTTCAGTCCATCCCCTCCAGGGTTCCTAGGGTTGGCCGCTGTCAGCAGACAGGCTACTGGGCTAAATGGACCTTTGGTCTGACCTAGTACGGCCATTGTAAGCTCAGGTCTCAGGGTCGGGGGTCTCAGTGGACCACCTTGATTTTCATGCACACCTGCTCCTGGGTGGCCAGGCTGGCAGCTCTCCTGCCCTAGACGGCCACTTTCCTGTGCCTAGTGTGGAGGTCGTGGATGAGGTCCACGATGTCTGCACTAGACCAGGCGGGTGCCCGCCTCTTGCAGTCCCGGGCAAGCTCCCGGGAGCCGCCAGCCTGGTCCCGGGAAGAGGGAGAGGGCTGGGGGGCATCGGGTGGCTGGCTCAAGCCGTGCCAGGTGCAGGGTCTGCTGGCTGGGTGCTGGCGCTTGCACCTGGCACGGGCACCGTAGCCAGCCCATGCCCCTTTAAGGGGTCCGGGGCTGGGAGGGGGGCAATAGAGTTTCCCTGGTGTTGGCCAGAGTGGCCACCAGGGAAAGCTGGGGAGGGCTAGCCTCCCACTAGTTTGAATTAAGGGGCTACACACCCCTTAATTCGAACTAGTAAATTCAAACTAGGCTTAGTCCTTGTAGAATGAGGTTTACCTAGTTCGAACTAAGTGCTCCTCTAGTTCGAATTAAGTTCGAACTAGCGGAGCGCTTGTGTAGCGCCTGTCAAAGTTAATTCGAACTGACGTCCGTTAGTTCGAATTAACTTTGTAGTGTTCACATACCCAGACAGGTGATAGAGAGACAAGTCACTTCAACTGAGTCTGTGGAAAAGACAGGACTGAAACTCAGCTGTAAGCTAGCAACCTTTGAAGGGGCATGGAGTGAGTGTCTGAGCATCATTTATATGTTTATATTAAAAAAGAGAAGATGTACCAAGATCAGTAAAACTGGATTCATGTTTCCTAGGGAGTTTTATTGAGGGGACACCAGGATAACAGGGAACAGGAGAGATAGGTTAGAAGCAACTCAGCCACGGACAGAGCAATGCACAAGATTTAATAAAGTTCTTGTTCAGCTTAATCTGCAATCAGCTACACTCTATGGTAATGAAACAGGTACAAGGCTAAAGATGCCCCTTTCAGTCCACCTTTCTGGCAAGGAAAAGTGATAGGCTCTTGGTTACACAAGTTTGGGCTTGGCTTGATTGTCTTGTTCTGGGTGTCACTTGACAGCTGTAATAGGGGGCCTTCAATGCTGTCCCGTGGCAGGTTAGCCATGCTGGTGGCCACATCCTCCACTTAACACAAGGTCTCTCCTTCTGCACTTAAGGAACTACGTAATTTCCCTAGTTACCCACAAGGGCAGGATTGTGTGTATGTGGGGCTTTTTTGTCTTGAGAGAAAGGTGGAAAGAGCTAGCCAGAAGCTGTGGATCAGTCAGACCTCCAGAGTCTCAGATTTCATTTAATACATGGTCACTAGCAATTGTGGTTGTGAAGAAAATCTTCAAATCATGAAGTTAGTGTAACTGATGAAGAGATGCCTGCCTGAATTTGCACAGAGCCTAAAACAATAGTTCTAAGGGGAAAACCGCTCCATTCATTTTAGTAGGTGCCATCTCAACTGCCAATGAGCATATATTAAAGGTCAACATTGTTAACTATTTCACTTCTTATAGAAGGGTGAATGAAAGGAGAGGAAACATCACTTCAGTGGTGGTAGATGTAATTCAAAATAAGAGACAGAGACTAAGAAAGCTCAGGGTGTTCCAAGTTAGTTGGGCACAAAAGATTAGGCTGAATTTGTACAGATTTTTGTTGACTTCTCTTATACCATGTAATACTCAGCTACCATTCTCTGTTAAAAGAAGATTTCCACCAGCTCCACTCAGGTGGCTAAGAGAAAAATATATCTTTTTTTCCCCCAGCGCTTTCCAGTCCCAGCTGGAACCAGGAAGCACTGAAGTGAACATTTATTATGCATTCATAAATGGCACAGAACTGGCTATCCCCAAATGGCAGACAATAGAATCTCAGTCAGTGCAGCCAGTAAGCTAAGGACAAAATGAAGATGGAGATATCCCATAGCACCTAAAATCAGTGTCCTCTTTTGAAAAATTGGCTGAAAAATTAGGAATTCCAACCTTCAGTTAGTGGAAAATGGGACCTACATTTATCTTATACTGAGCTCTAGAAATAGCTACACTTGGATGTCTAAAGCACTATCAAATTCCAGAGGGTGGGGGCTACCATGAAGAAGACCAGCTCATTTGAGCATTATCTTTGGGACTGAATCGTGACTGCAAAATGCAAGTGTTGTGCTGGGAAAGGAGAGAAGCAATTTCTAAGATATATATTTAGGTGTAGCTCCTTTAAGATACACTGGTAAGAAAATACTCTGTTCTCTCCCCTCTCAATGTACAGTTAAATACGTAATATAGATGCATGTCTCTGATTTCCTGGCATAAGCTTTTTTGAGGCATATGATTGAGTTACTGAAGCCTCCCTCAGGCAGAGAAAAGTTGAAACATATTATTAGAATCATAAAACTCAAATGTTATGAATAAAAAGTTAAAAAAAGATTTACAAGCTCCTTGCACTTTCTAAGCATGATGCAATTTAACTACCACTTGTCTGCAGGATGCAAACAAGAGGGACATTTGGCAGAACATGCCATTTGGCACTTCCATCGTGCCTTTCATCTGAGGATCTCAAAAGCACTTTATAAACATTGAGTGCCCTATTTCTTTTTCACACCGGTTTTATACCAGCATACCCACATCTACTGCTCTGGAATTACTCCAGCTTTACTCCTGTGTACACGAGAAGCAATTCAGTTCCACCTATACAAGACATGCAGGCACACCAAAGGGATTCAATTAGATTCCATGGGCCTGATTCTGATCTCTGTTTTATATTGTGATAATGTCACTTGCTTTACACTGGTAAGAGAGAGCAGAATTAGTCTCCATGGTGTTAAGTGCATTTGAGATGTGAAAAAGAGATACAGATGGATCTGAAACTCAAGATATTCCAAATCAGCTGGGTAGGATAGACAGTTATGGATTTTTGTTGATTATGGTGCAGTGAAAGATTCCAGAAAGGACACGTTTAGTTTCTCTTGTCGCAACACTGGATGTGTGTTCAGTTCATTTCCACCATTCTCCTTTAAAACAAAATATTAAAATTGGAAAAAAATGAACAGGCAGTTGGCAAAACTTGGCATCTGATAACCTGGCAGCAGTTCCATATTATTGAAACATATTTACAAGTGCTGGCCTATTCATCCCAAAAGAATGCCATAAAAGTACGGACCTTAATCTCTCCCTTCCCAGGCACACCAATAAACCCTTGCTCACAATCACACACTCCCTATCCCTGCTGAGATGTGGAAAATCTGAGAAGCTTTAGTGTAAAATGGGCATTTTTACCACTATGTCAACTAAGACTTGTCTGTGCTAACACTTCCACTGTTACTGAGGTGAGACTGAATTAAGCAACACAGGGAGATTATGGTGATAGAAAGCAAATGTAGTCAAAATCAGACCAGAGTGAAAATGTTGTTCCTGTGATTTAAGAATACTAGATTGGTATATGTATATCCATAATGTATCTGAGTTTGACCTCACTTACCCCATGTCACAGTTTCAGGGCAACTGAACCTGTATTCCTCCTCTGATCTACCAAGCATGACCACTTTTAGGTTTGGGTGGAGACATGCCTCTCACTCCCTTCTGATTTGGGTAACTTTATGGGTGCACAGCTTCTGGCCTACATGGAGGTATCTACAGCTAGCCAGACTGGCTAAAAGTCCTACATCTGGGCTTTGCTTTCTCACCAGGGGCTATGACTGGTACATTGCCCATGGTTATAAGTTATTACACAGCTCTTTCTAAGCAAGCACTTTCACCTTTAAGGTGAAAACATGACAGAGAAAGTATATAAAACTAATAGAAAAACTTACACACATGCTAAAAGCTTGCCAGAGGTCACCTTCTACTGCAACCTCAGATGCTGGTATGATTCTGTCCTTCAAACCCCACAGCTAGGGTAACAAGGGGTAACAAGTTAATAACCATCTTAGATACAGAACCAGAATACTGACTAGACAGTTCAACCATTCCTTTTTACACTTTTGATCTTTAGCAAGCCTGCTGACAGGGGAAGCAAATGGAGCAACTGCCCCAGGGCTGGCAATTCAAAAAAAGGGCCCAGGTTCCCAACTGCCTCTGCTACCATGGCAGCAGTGATGGCTAGAATTTTGCACCTTTAAATCACTTGCCAGAGCTCCCCAGGTGGTGCATTCCAGGAGGCACTAAGGGCTGGTGGCCAGGGTAGGGGAAAGGGGCATGTTCCAGGCATCACTTAGGGCTGACAGCTCCCAGCCCCATTCTTTCCATCCAAGATCAACAACCCTTTTGGTCCCACCTTGTCGCTCCTCTGATTTCTAGTTACTGGGGCCAGATAATCTGTAGACAATGACCACTCTCCTCAGCATTGATTTTTGATAACCAGAGGTAGGAAATTTGTATTAATGTCTCCCTAGTTATCCCCCAAGAAATCCATGTCACATTACCCCCAAAATCCATTCTTTTCTGGCACATTTTCATTTGTTTTCCTTTGACTTTCCAGGCCTTATAATCATATTTCTCTACCAGAGAAGTTACATATACTCCTGGCCCACAACAATACATCAACTTAACACTACTAGTTTTTTCAAGGATATTATAGAAAATTGCCATCTTTGTCATGCCCTTATTTTACCTCAGTGAAAGTCCATTGACCTCAAATTGGTTTCTCCTGATTACACTTGTTAGTGCAGAATCTGGTCCATACCAAGTGCAGTATTTATTCAGCATTGTATCATTAAAACATCACCAAGGAGTATTAACAGAGTAATTTTAGGCCTTCTATTAGGTTAGTACAAACCACAGCAGTACAATGAAATTATCTGTGGTTAAATCAGAAGGAATAGGTACAATGTGCTGTAGTGATACCTGTATTTCTTCCCATTTGTTTAATTTGTGATGATCACACCTTTAATATTATCAGATTTAGATTAACAGAGATAATTCAGTCCAGGTGACAATAGCTATGACTCCTATTGACATCTAAAGCATGCCACTGCCAAATGTCAGGGTTAAATTTGATCCAGAAATTCATTTGTTTACTGTTAGATATAACACGATCATGTTCCATTTGATTTATTTGTTTGCAATTGTTATTACTGATCTGGACTGTTTCCTCAAATGGGTGTGTGGAAGGGACCCTTCAAGTTCATATCTCTTTTCCCCCATGTGGAAGGGGTGCTCTGAGAACTCCAGAAAATGTTCCCTGTCCCCTAAGTGGAAACCCCATGACCCATGTGGAAGCCTCTCTGTAAGTCCATGATCAGCCCAGGGGGAGGGGTTGGTGAATGAGCAGGCCAAGAGGAATGGCTGTTGTAGTACAACAAGCATTCTACTCTTGACTGCTTGATCTGTGCAGGATTAAGCAGGCCCAGTGTGGCAACTGTTTAAAGATATAGACAACAGTCACCTGTCTGGGAGTTAGAGAGTTAAGGACAGCTTGTGTCTGTGTGCAGCCAGCATCCCCAATGAGTGCAAAGAAGGATTCCTTATGTTCATAGCTGATGCAGTCTGTACTCCTTTGCATGGAATACAACATGTAGGATATATAGCATTCCCCACTGGACTCCCATGATAGCATCCTGAGGAACTTGAGGTCATGCATTGCCAGGGAGGTAGGAGAGGTGAGCTTAGTGCAATACTTGTTTCAGGCACAAATCTGTCACATAGATAGCCTCCACAGATTCCTAAGGATCCACAGGCTTGTGAGCAGGACAAACAAAATGTCACAAAGGTTACCCCCAGGGTATTTCTGTAGGATAGGCAGATCGGGATCATTATTGCCATTAATTATTACAATCAGACTCAGGACCACCTTGTGCTAGGCATTGTCAGGAGAGCAACAGAGTCTCCAGGCCCCTGGGCAAGTGGGAGGTGGCAGCTCTACACTGCTGGAAGGGGTGGGATCTCAGGTGGAAGGGGAAGGGCAGTTGGCCCTCAGCACCTCCCGGTCCACACCGATTTCCCCCTCAGTGCTGTCTGGAATGTGCCACCCAGGCTTTGAACCATGCCATGAGGTGCTCTGGTAGCAATGTAAAGGGCCATGTAGCATGGGCTGGGGGGCTAAAAATTGCAGTGTTGACATTTGGGCTTGGGTTAGTGTCTAGGCTCTGAGACCTTCACCCTTACTCCCTGGGGTTTCAGAGCTCCGGCTCTAGACTGAGTGTCAATGTCTATGCTACAGTTTTATAGCTCCTCAACCTGAGTCAGCTGACTAGGCTTAGCTGTGGCTGTGCCACCAGTTTTCTATCACAGTGTAGTGTACCCTGAGACTTTCTACCATGGGAAATGTTTTGCCATGTAGAGGTACCCATAAGGTCACATCTCTATTCAAGCACAGTGGTCATAATAGATGGTAATTGTTAGGGAGCAGTGCCATCTTGTGTGTATGGGGAATATTGCATACGAACTCTGCTGCTTGGACATTGAAGTGTGTGAGCCAGATTCTCATCTTCTATTAATTGGCATAACTTCACTGATTTCATTGTTGGTATGCTGATTTACACCAGCAGAATACACGGACCTCTGTAATTAAAATGCAATGTGGGCTACAATAGTGCCACAGTAAAAACCAACCTTATTATATGGTGGTGTTGAGCTGTTTCTTGGGAGACATCTTAGTCATATCTGCTCAATGTGTCCAATCATAGAGCCCTGCGGTTAGAAGAGACTGCAAGGGTCATCTAGTTTAACACCCTGCCAAGATGCAGGATTTGTTGTGTCTAAACCATCCAAGACAGATGGCCAGCCAGCCTCCTTTTGAAAACCTCCAGTGAAGGAGTGTCTCTGACTTCCTAAGGCAGTCTGTTCCTTTGTCATACTGGTCTTACAGTTAGGAAGTCTTTCCTGAGATTTAATTTAAAGATGCTATGCTGTAGTTTGAACCCATTGACTGGAGCAACCCAGCAGCACCCCAGCTGCTCTGCCCCAGGAGTCCCCAAGTCAGCCGCTGCTGAAACTGACCTGCGGCTGACTACAGTAAGCCCGAGGCAGAGTTGCTCTGCCCCTGGCTTCCTGGAATCAGCCGCTGATCAGTTTCAGCAGCAGCTGACTTGGGGACGCCTGGGGTTCTTAAGTTGAATCTGTATGTAAGTCAGAACTGGCATCCAGATTCAGCCGCTGTTGAAACTGATCAGTTTCAGCAGCGGCTGAATCTGGACGCCAGTTCTGACTTACATACAGATTCAACTTAAGAACAAACCTACAGTCCCTATCTTGTACGTAACCCGGGGACTGCCTGTACTCATATGCATTCATCCTGAATCATCTTTCAGGAGTTCAGTGGGTCATTTAGCACCAACTGTACCTTCCCTAGGATCAGTCAATAATCATCTTATATAGGAGGATGAGGCTTGAGTGCTCCCTGCTACTAAGAAAACCAGAGTCAGGATTTATTTTAATTTTGTGATATCCAAGTGAGGGCCTATGGAGCTCTTGCTACAGGTTGGACCTCCCTGGTCCAGAATCCTCATAACCTGAGCAGTCCCAGATGAGGGAATTTGCCGGAGTAACAAAGGTCCCCTGTCACCAGCCCCCTCAGCCTGCCATTCCACCCTGCTTCCAGCTTCTTTGACCCGGCTGCTGGCCAGCTGCCTCAATTCTACTGCTGGCATGACAGTGTGTAGTCCTGGCCCCACTGCATATTAATGTGTGTAATAAATGCAAAGAAAAAAAGGAGAGGAATATATCTGGAATCAGACAGTTGATGGGGAAGCTGAGAAGTGCCAGTTCACAATAAACCCCAAACCACATGAAACTCACTGGCTTTTAGAATTTGGTACAAACTAGAAACTCACATCAAGTTCATGGAAAGATTTAGTAAGGTGCAAGAACCATTCTAGGGAAGCCGTCTGGGCCACCGCCATTGTATGGTTTTGCAAACTTTGCATGGGGTTGGCAGATAATCCATTGTCAATTAAACTTGTCTCAACCAAACTTGTAAATGAAAGGGAAGCTCCAGAACAGAACTGGGGATGTGGGAATAGAATAGCAAATCCACCATGGATCAAAATCAGAGGGGAAATGCTTGCTTTGGGCAAACTAGAGATGATAATTATCATTCAATTGAATAGTCAAATAACCTCATGAATTGTTATTGGTTAGTCGACTATTCTATAGTCCCAGGGCAGCCCCTGTGCGGGAGAGGAAGGGAGACGGGAGGGAGAGGTATGAGCTCCCGGACCCAGCCTGAGCTTGGCTGCTTACCTGCCTGGCTCCTAATACACTTTAAATACAAAGAGGCAGTGGGGGGTAGGTCCAGGACCCAATGCAAGTCAGGACTGAGCTGGGTTGCTAGCCAGCCTGCTAAAAAATTTACTGGCACAAAGAGGGTGGGGGAATGTGTGTAGTCCAGTGGTCCACAACCTTTTTAAGCACAAGTTCACTTTTATGAATTTAAGTGCAATCCAGGATCTAACTCAAACCCAAATACCCTGGCCCTGCCTCCTTTGTGTCCCTTCTCCAAGGCCCTACCTCTGCTCACTCCATCCACCCTCTCTCCCCTGTCCTTCCTCCTACAGGTTGGGAGGGGGGCACCCTGACATCAGCGCCCTCTTCTCTCCCTTCCCTGTACAGCAAGTGTGGACAAGGGGAGATAGCTCCAAGGCAAAGGGCAGGAAGTAGGAGGGAATCTACTGGTAGATCTTGGAGCCTTTGACAGGTGATCTTGACTGGTTTGGGTAAGAGGCTATCAAGCACAGGACTTCAGCTGCCCCTCCCCCCATTGCTGCACACCTCCTGCCCTTTGCCTTGGATCTGTCTCCCCTTTTGGTAATCGGTTAATCGACTATACTATTACATCCCTTGTGCAAACCAACATTTCAGAACTTGCTCCCTTCTAGTGGAAAACCTGGAGGGAAAAAGGAGAGAAGCAACCCCCAGAACACATTACTTTGCAATCCAAGATAGGGACTTTCAGTCTCAGTTATGACCAGTTAGTGTCACTATGCCCTACAGTCAAGGTCCACTGAAAGTGTAATTACACTGCCATTGGAAGTTTGACTGCAGGTGCGTAGGCAAAACCATGCTAACTTTATTCTAGTTAGCATGCAATTAAGACACAGTGGTATGAGCTAGCAACACATGCTCATACCCAGGGTTCTGGGTGGGCTTGTACCACTCCCACTGTAGTCTGTGCAGCAGCATCCTTCACTGCTATTTTTAGCTGGGCTAGCTAAACTAAAGCTGGCGTGGGTGTGCCAACATGAGCTGCAATCACACCCTCAATTGCACTACAGGCATATGCTGAAATCCCTAACTAAAGTAGGGTATAGGTGATGGTGATCACAGAAGAATGATTAAACAACACTCTGATATTAAAGGTCTCCTAGCATGTGATTGTTTCCCAGGTCAAATTAAAAAAGCAATATTGAAATCCCTAGGGGACTTCAAAGACTGTTCTTTGGCTCTATTAACCTCTTTGTGCAGTGAAAATGCTAGTTAGGGTAGTTTAAAAAGAACACATTTTATCAACGTAGGTTTGAGGCAGTTTGATTTAAGAAATGACTGTGTAAGAACTGCAAAATAGTCACAAAGAAATGCCATATCCTAAAAATTATTTGACAAGAGCATCAGAGCCAAGATTCAGGTCAGTTTTTATTTTACCAACATTCACTGTTGCAATTCTGTTCCTTCCAATCTTCACTTACACCCCAAATGTCCTACTTTTCTTCTCTCTCTTTCTCCTGCTTCCCATTCACCTTCTTCTCCTTTCAACTTTAATGTGACTGCTTAAAATGGGTGCTATCCTTTCTTTCTACTACTGGGAAGGGCACTTGGCAGTGGCCTGGTTCATCTCAGTATAGGGAGACAAATTTGGTTGTTGGGACTCTCACATTCTGCCAATACGTTACTCACAGGGCTCGACAAATTATACAATCTACTCGCCCATGGCGCAGATTGCTGGACAGCGCAGCTGGCGAGCGGGGCTCGCCGCAGTTCAGCGAGCCCTGGTTACTCATATGGCCCTGTTCTGCTTTAACACTCATAAGTTTCCTGTAGTTCTATTTTGGGTCTTCAGAGTACATTGTCCACATAGTAAACCTCTTCGGGGTGAAATATTTTACTCATTAAAAACCTATTGTTATTTACTATAGCCATTCTGTTTGTTCCCCTATCCGCCTAATATCCTGTACAATTTTAGTCTTGACAGAGTCCTTTACGTAGGTCAATAATATTTCCCAGCACTCTTTGAATTGCCCAAGTATTACTATTGGTAAAATAGAGCTGCTACTAGTACAGATTGGACTTCTCTGGCTGGCACCCTCGGGACCAGAGGCATCCCAGATCAGCGAGTTCAATCAACCAGGACGTCAATGCTCCACTGCGGGCTGCCCAGTTGCCGGCTTCTCTCCTTGAGGCTCTCACGGCTGCCCTGCTGAGGGTCCCCGAGCCAGGGCTGCTTGGTGACCACCAGCCCCCATCAGCCATTGCTGGCCATGGTACCCCTGGGGATTCCTTGGGATTTCCTGGTGCCAAGGCTGCCTGGCTGCTACTTGCCCTTTGCTGCAGCCCGGCTCCATTGCACCTGGGGGTTCTCATCCAGGGCTGCCTCCAAATCTGCTGCCATAGGGGGGATTCCTGGTTTCCTGGCCAGGACTGCCAGGCCAGCCCCACTGCCACTGGGGATTCCCCTTCTGGGGCTGCCGCGTGGCTCCCACCACCAGGATTCCTTGGTCAGGGGTCTTGGGCCACTGCATGGCCATGATGTCTCTGGGGAGTTCTCAGGGTTCCCTGGCTGGAGCCGCTCTGGCTTCCTGTCCTCACTGATGCCAGGGGTTGGAGGGGCTCCCCGGTTGGGGTAGAGGCTACCAGATGCTGTCTGGTCCAGCTGACCAGGGTTTCCCTGCCTAGCCAGGACTCCACACACCCTGTTATCCCAGGGCTCTTTGGTCCAGCAACATCTGTGGTCTTGCTGGACCACAGATATTTCCAGACCAGAGTCCTGGATTTGGGAGGTTCAACCTGTAATTTCTTCATGACACTGAGGGTATGTCTAGACTGCATCCCTCTGTCGACAGAGGGTTGCAGATTAGGCAGGTCGACACTGCAAATGAGGCAGGGATTTAAATATCCCGTGTCTAATTTGCATAAAAATGGCTGCTGCTTTTTGCCAACTCAGCACTTTGTCGGCAAAAAGCAGCAGTCTAGAGGGGGATCTATCAAGAAAGAAAGCCTTTTTGAACAGCTCTCTTATGCCTCCTGCAAGGAGGTTTACAGGATCTGTTGAAAAAGGCTTTCTTTCTCAACAGATCCCCCTCTAGACTGCTGCTTTTTGCCGACAAAGTGCTGAGTCGGCAAAACATAGAGGCCATTTTATGCAAATTAGGCATGGGATATTTAAATCCCTACCTCATTTGCAATGTCGACCTGCATAATCTGCATCCCTCTGTCGGCAGAGGGCTGCAGTCTAGACATACCCTGAGATCAACTATTCCCTTCATCAATCTAGGTAAGTGACACGAAGTTGCGGGTCTAGCTCTTCAGGTGATGCACCTCTAAGGGCCACAGACTCCAATTCATCTTCTAATGATCATATTAGCTCTTGTCACTTGGAAGGTATTGTATCATCTCAGAGACATTGCAAAGTTATACTACCTCTCACGTGAAGACTGAGTTGCTCATTCATGCTTTTGTTACTTCCTCCCTGAATTCCTGAAACTCTGTCTTTGGAGGTTTTCCAACTTAAAAAAACATATAAGTTGCTTCACCTCCTGATGCCTCTTCCAGCTTTTTAATTCAAACTAAAATTTTCTCTCAGAGAGCACTTGCCTTTCAGTGCCTGCTACTCAAATGATTTCCCTTCATTTTTAAATACTACTATGTAAGATATTCCATGAACTCACTACATATTGGGTCATTTTCAATTAAAGGAAGGGGCTGCTGGCTTCTGCCTAATTTCCTGAATTCTAGTGGTGGAAAGTTCACTGATGGGGAGAGCTGCTGCTGCAACATTCCCTCCACTGATGTGCACACAAAGGGCCAGAACAGCCCGCAAAGTGAGCAGTGACTATCAGGAAAGGTTGGTGGAGGGAAAGCACTGGGTCCTTTAATGCTCTTCACAACCACTGTCACAGGAGTGCCAGAAGAGTTCTGACAATAGCCAATGCTGTCTCCTGCTCATGCAAGAAACAGCACTGATTATGGTGCTGGGGCCAATATGCACTTTGTTTTTCTAAAAAAAACAACAATTGTTCTGGAAGCACTTTATAGACTAACAAAACAGATAGATGGTATCATCAGCTTTCGTGGGCACAGCTCACTTCTTCAGATGACCAGAGTTTTGAGTTTAGGATATGCAGACCCAAAATAAATAGGGGAGAAAGGAGAGAGGTAAAGGAGAAAATTTGAAATTCACGGCACTTTATATTTTCCTGTTTCTTTTGGTATTAGCAATGGAAACATCAGAGTGGTAGGAAATTTTAGAATATATATTTACCCTAGAAGATCAAGAATGAGTTTTGGGTCAGTTTTTATTATACCAGATGAGTTATTGTAGGAACATTGCTTTATTTCTGAAGGTCTCTATGGCTATCCTACACCGCATTATTATTTTGGAGTAACTGGCATAAGTCCGAAATAACAGTCTGCATCTACACTACAAGCAATTATTTTGACAATGTCAATATAATGTTGAGCTGGAGGACCTCTTCCTCCAAATCCTGTAACCCTCATTTTATGAGAAGTAAGGGAAGTCGAAGAAAGAGTGCTCTTCCTTTGACTTCCTGCTGTGTAGACAGCAACAAAAGCTGATATAAAATCTTTTGACTTAAGCTACACATTTGACATAGCTCGTTATGTAGCTTATTTTGGCTTCAGCTCTGCTGTGCAAACATGACTTATTAGTAAGAGGTATTCCGTCTTCATGACCTCAGATTTTGGCTTTTCTGCTAGGACTGACGAGAGTCCCAGTTAGTACTACATGTGGCTTTGTGATGAGAACTCAACTGAGATCACCAAACTCATTCCCTGTAAGACACAAGACAGATGGCAAAGACTTTTGGTCACTATTGGTACCAAAGCTAGATTTGGCCTAAATAGGCTACATTTTATCCAGCGACCTAGAATATAATAGTTACCTAATCCTTAGATTTAATATTTTCCTAGTCCTCTTTTACCTGCCACGCTAGAATTTTACGTCTTATTTTGATTATATATTATAATTATTAAAAGAAAAATATTTTTTAAAAAGAGACTAGATTTTTATTTAAAATAGAACATCCCAGAATTAGAAGGCATGTTTCACAAGTGCTGCAATGATTCAGAGAATGTAAATATATACAGTTGGAGTGACAGCAAAAGGGACTGCAAATGTAACCTGAGCACTTCTTGTCTGACCCAAACTGAAAATGCAAGCAAACATTCTAAAAGCAAAAACAAAATCTTCTGGGTCTGTTCTAATAGCAGAGAATCTTCCTGCTCTGCCTGTGGTGCCCACATATGGCAAAGGCATTCACCCCTCTCCATAGAAGATGCTTGGATGAAGTCCTTCTGAATCTTATCAGCACCACTTGGTATGTCTGACAGGGAGGGATCACTAGAAAACAATAGAGTTCTTAAGCAAATAATAAAGCATGCAACCTGTGCACTTCTTTATTCCCTAGATGGACACTTGAACTTAATTTTGCAGTTTGGCCTGACTCTAGACTGTTGAGCCAGCTTCAAGTTTTTGCAAGAAGGTTGATTATGTGGTTGAGATGCAGGACTGGGAGATGGGAGATGAAGACTTATTCCTGGTTCTGCCACAGACTTCCTGCCTGCCCTTGAGTAAATTAGGTATTAGCCTCCTAGTATCTGAGCTTGTCCACAAAAAAGGACATTCTTCTTACATGCCTGCTGCAAAGCATTTCAGTATATTAATTAGTAAGTGCTTTGAGTGCCTATGACAGGAGCCATTATTGAAACACCAAGTATTCTCCTTATTTTCCAAGAAAACACAAAAGCTTTCAAACACCAACATTTTTAGATGCTTTGCAACTCTGGATATCTCCTTTTTCCAGGCTTCCAAAGGCCACATCCAACATCTGAGAGCTAGGGTTCCCTTCTCTAAATGACCGATAACTATGTTTTCTAGTGAGGATAAAGGGAAAAGGGACAGTGAAGAATAGTGGCAGCAGTTTGGCGCTCTCTCTTTTGGCTCAGCCTCAGCCCTCTTATCTCACCTAATGGCAGAGTGACTGCCAATGTTTATTTGGCCATTCTCATTCACCAGCTGCTCCTGTACCATGTTGTTTTTCTTTCCAGATGGCAGCACGATGTTCCACGATAAAAGTGACATAAAAAACAATGCAAAATTTGTCTGAGAGAGGTTCAGCAAGCATGAGAAAAACATCTGATATCTCTCACAGCTAGCCAAGTTGCCCGATCTTGATGCCAAAGTAATTATGGGATGATTTGAACAGAGGGTATGAAAAGAAAAGCCACTGCCAAATTTATCAGGTAAATTTCTGGAGGAGAAAAAAAAATTAGAGTCTCTATTCACTTTTTGGCTCTGAGACAAAATCAATCACTGCAAACTGAAAGGCTCCCAGAAGTCTCATATATTACTGGATACTTGTGTACTATTACATGCTGGCTAATTAACGGTCTGCTTATTTTGTATACAGGCAGTCCCCGGGTTACGTACAAGATAGGAACTGTAGGTTTGTTCTTAAGTTGAATTTGTATGTAAGTTGGAACTGGTACATATTGTAGGGGAAACTCTAGCCAAACATTTCTCCAGAGCTCAGTTTTATTCTCCCACACCTCACTTCCCTCAGTCCTTTATTCTCAAGCTGAGGTGTCTGCTGAGAAAAGCCGCTCTGCGTCTCCCTAGTCTGCTGGGGGAAGGGGACGCTAGCTTCGCGTCTCCCTGGTCTGCTGGGGGGAAGCAGCTAGTGCGGGGTTGCCTCACCCCGTTTGTAAGTAGGGATCTGATGTAAGTCGGATCCATGTAACCCGGGGACTGCCTGTATACAATTCAATAATGCTGTGATCTAAGTCAGTGGAACTTTGATATTTTTTAAACAGCACTATTTTTCTGGGTTCTGTGTTTTATTTATTGATATTTTATTTTAAAATACTGCATAAATGTTAAAAATAATTATGTGGTAACTTGTAATGGCCTCCAAAGCCCAAAAGAAAGGGGCACAATCCAAACTTTAGCCTTATTTTTTACCTAATAATGATCAGCCTTGGAAGTAGCCTGGATAGTACTAGGACATTTTTTTCAGTGCCACAAAGCATAATATATGCATTGCTCCTAGCAATAATAAACATGTACTTATGTTTTTCTTTCCTCTGGATTCCCACTGCTTCCTCTCTTCTAGGCCCTGATCTTATAATCAGATCCCTGCTTCCCTCTGTAACCTTACTGATATTAATAGGATACTCCTATGCAGCTTCATGGAGTTAATTGCAGGCCTGGGCTGCTAGACTAAACTCTTCAGGACAGGGACTCTTGTTATGTCCGAGCATCTTGTCAGTGCTAAACTAATATCTATAATAACTAATAATGTTACTGTGATTCATGAGGCCTTATGAATCAGCTTCAAATACAGGATGAGAAACTGATTTATCCAAGCAAGTCACTTGACCTTGTTTCTCAGTCAACGTGACTAAAGAAAAGAATGCTGAACATTAAGGCTGCAGTGTAGCTGTGTCAATCCCAGGATACTAGAGAAACTAGGTTGGTGAGGAAATATATTTTATAATAAGGTAGAAGAAGTTAGTACAAAAAAAAAAAGATATTACCTCACCCACCTTGTCTCTCAACATGAAGGATGTTACTGAAAATCAGATGCTGCAGCATAGCTGCAATGGTTTGGAATAATTCAGCACAACAGGAACTTGTTTGAGCCTAGGTGCCCATATTCCAAGTGAGTGGACAAAATCTCCCATAGGCTGCTCTCATTCTCTTTCAGACATATCTTATGCCCTGTTCTGGAAAGGGCAACATGGATTAATCACAATGTAAATGCTAAAAATATGACATGAATACAAAATTATGTTTTACAATATAAAAATCACACCAACAATAACTCAAGGATCCTTGAACATTGGTTTTCACTCCTGTAAGGATCACTAGCAGAACTTCACGTCTATAGCACAGACCTTTTCCATTTCCACTACAGAAGTAGTTTGCAGCTGTTATCCTCTATGTGAACCAGCCCATACTAGGAGACAGAGGACACACTGTGCATATGTTTTACTCATTCCTACACAGGAAATGCTGTGAATGGGCTAGCCTTCCTGAGCTCGCTAGTGTGGGTAACAGTGAAGACAACATACAAGTCAGCAGAAAACTTAGGATGAATTAATAAAACTCATGGTATGGCAGTACACCAGAGATCAGTGGCACAGCAGCACCAATATAGCTGTGTCACTGAGGTGCTGCTAGTGCAAACACTAAGCTGACAGGAGAAAGCTCTCCCACTGACTTAATTACTCCAGCCCCCACAAGCAGCTGCAGCTGAGGCACAAGCTCTAAATCAACAGAAGAAGCTCTCCTGCTGACAAAACAGTGTCTACACCAATGCGTAGGTCAGTGCAACTTACATCACTCCAGGCGATTGTGTAGCATAGTCACAATCTGAGAGATATAACTTATACCAACTTAAGCTGCTGTGTGCACATAGTCAGAGTCTCTGGTCCGGTAGATTAGCACGTTTTCCATTAACCTACAAGCCATTGTATAGACAAGTCTCTCCCCTGCCTACCTACTGATCTTCCTTCTTTCCTTCCTTCCATACCAAAATCACTTTTGCACCAGCGTGTGACTGCTTTCAGCAAACACCAGAATCATGCTACATGAAATAAAGCAAAAAACAAATCAAAATAATAAAATAGAAACATCTCCCCTCACACAGTGCTTCTGTGAAAAGAATCGCAAAAGAAATGCCACAGAACTTCTGAAGCAATATTTTCATGGATAACTTTCCTAGTACAAATAGGAATGTGTATCTAGTTGAATACATTTTCTGTCAATGATCATTCATATTTTAAAATGAATTCATTATGGCTAAGTTAGCGCCCCTTTTATGTACCCTTGCTGTCAACATTTGTGCAATGAACTTTCATTGGAATAATTCGCTTGTGAATTTCAGTTACATGTACAAGAATTCATTTAAATAGTATTAGTTTCACATATTTTAGTATTTGATCTAGTAATGTTACCTAGGGTTGGTATACACTACTGCTGAATTCAATGTAATTTATGTTGCAAGAAGGTGTGAGAACAACCTCCAATGGAATGACGTAAGTTACACTGACTTAAGCAGAGTCCATTTGTGGTGGTGGAATAATTATGCCAATGGGAGAGCACTCTCCTGTTGATATAGCATGTTTTCATCTATTGCATTACATTGACACAGCTGCATGGTAGTACAGTAGGGTAGATTGGCCCTCAGTCATTCACAAACCCAACCAATCATAGCTCAGCAACACAATATGAATGCACAACATAAAATGCTTGCAGAAAAGAGGCAAAACAAGTTTCAAAAATAAAATCAGTTACATACTTGATTAGTGAAGAAATGATAAGGCAATCTGATTTTGTCCTGGGTTAACCCATCAAGAGAAAGAAAGGCTAATTGGCTCAGGTAAGTTGCATATTGTGAATTAATTGCTCAGCTCTATTGTATAGCTCTTTATATTTTAAGTAATATATGAAAACGTTTTGGTGATATTTTAGTAATAGTGACAAAATCTTAAATCTTATTTTATTCTTGTTGGGGAGGTTGGGGGTGCCACTTTTACTGTTTTTATAGCATTACTTCAATTGAAATGAAGATACAGAGCAACATGATTCATGGTTTGCTATCCTCTGCTGTTTGTAGATTATCCCTCAGTCTGAACACAATTAGCCAAAAGTCACAAAGTTTCAATGCATATATCTTTGTTAATGGAAAAAAAATCAGCAGCATAATTGATCTCTATAGTTTCATCTCATAGGACATTTAATGTAAGCAGTTTTTCTTGCTCACTTGCCGCAGGGAAGGATGTTTTATCACAGTCATCTAAAGAGCATCATTGCATTGACTGCTTCTCGATAACATGTATTTTTTCTTAGGAGGGTTCTCACTGGCTACTTATCTTGTATTATAACTGTTTATGTATAGGTTCATAAATGAGTGGCATATCACACTAGTTTTTGTGGATAATGGCAGTATTCACTTTGATTTCACTTACGCCTCAACTGAAGTGTTGTTAGGTCTCCACTGGAGTATTATGTCAGATTCTAAATACCACTTTCAGGAAAGAATTGGAGAGCGTCTAGAGAAGAGCAGATAAAAAAAAGGTTAAAGGTCTAGAAATCATACCCTATGAGAAGAGGTAGAGAAAATTGGATGGCTATGTCTACACTGGCAGATTCTTGCGCAACAATGGCCATTCTTGTGCAAGAATCCGCAGCACATCCATATTTGGACATGTTCTTGCACAAGACGTCTTGCCCAAGAACTGTTGTACTTGCACAAGAACCCGCCAGTGTAGACATAGCTGATTTGTTTAATCTGGAAAAAAGACATCCTACATTTTCTGCAAGATATTGGCCAACTGATAATGGGTAGGCTGAGCTTGAAGAGCTGTCAGGTATAGCCTCAGATCATTGATGTGTTAAATTGAAAAAATTAACACAGTACATATAAGATATACAGATATCATATTTTATATTTTATCCCAGGCTGTAGATTCATTCCTATTCTCTCTCTCTCTGTTTCTTTCTTTCTGGTCCAATATACAAAATACCTGAATTGTCAACGTGGAACAGCTTCAACAGAAGGGAGTGAGAAACCTACAAGCCAGACTCCATGATAGCCACAAAATTATGGGACTTACTTGAGAGGGAGAAGACCTGAGTGTAAATCCATATTCGAAAGACTATTTAATTATTTATACACAGTGTAACAGCTTCAATAGGAGAGACAGAGAACACTGCCCCCAGAATATCCCATGCTGAAATGGTTAGTGCACACCCCTGTAAAATGGGAAAACACAGTTCAGACCTTCTGCAGTTCCACATCATTCAGAAGAAGGGAATTAAACAGCAATTTTCCACTTCTTGGGTGAATATTGGGCTGAGGGGTATAAGGAAGGCACCATCGCCACTTCTGACCATTTTGTGGGTCTAGCCCTTAATTTCTTTTGGCTTTTATCTTTTAAAATGCCCCAAACAAAACACTGTTTAGTTTGACCCAAAATGAAACTTTATTGATTCACTGCATTTCAGATTTTTTTCTGGATTTTCCAGCAAACCAAAAGATCAGTTATTCATCTAGTTAAATACTAAATTCTCAGTAATCTTGAGAGTGGAGGTACTTAATGCTATTTTGCTCCAGTCTTCACTGAAAAGATTAAACATGACCAGATAGTCAACACAATTAATACTGACAACCGGGGGAAGGAATGCAAGCCAATATAGCAAAAGAACAGGTTGGAGAATGTTTAGATAAGTTAGAGGCATTCAAGTCATAATGGCCCTAGGATAGTTAAAAACTAGCTGATGACATCTCAGAGCAATGAGCAATTATCTTTGAAAATCCATGGAGATTGGGAGAAAACTCAGAAGACTGGAGAAGGGCAAACACAGTACCTATCTTTAAAAAGGGAAACAAGGACAACCCCAGAAATTATAGACCAGTCAACCTAACTTCAATACCTACCTGGGAAAATACTGAAGCAACTTATTAAACAATCAGTTTGTAAGCATCTGGGGGATAATAGCAATATAAGGAATAGTCATCCTGGATCAGTCAAAAACAACTTCATGCCAAACCAACTTAATTTCCTTCTTTGATACGATTACTGACTTAGTGGATAGGGGGGAGGGAGGGAGGAAACCATCAGACATGCTATAATTTGATTTTGGTAAGGCTTTTGAAAGAATTCCATATGACACACTTATAAGCAAACTAGGGAAATGCTATCTAGAAGAATTTGCTATCAGGTGCATGAGTGCTTAGAGTAGTTATCAATGGTTTGTTGTCAAATTGGGAAGGTGTGACTAGTAGGGTCATGCCGGGCTCAGACCTGAGTCCAGTACTATTCAATATTTTTCATTAATGACTAGGATATTGGGAGTGGAGAGCATGCTTATAAAATTGGCAGATGACACAAAGCAAGGAGGGATTGCAAGCACTTTGAAGAACAAGTTTAAAATTCCAAACAACCTCAAAAAATTGGAGAATTGGTATTAAATCAACGGTGAAATTCAGTAAAGAAAAGTGGAAAGTCATTCACTTAGGAAAGAAAAATCAAGTGTATAAAATTGGAAATAACTGTCTAAGTGGTAATAGTGCTGAAAAGCATCTGAGGTTTATAATGGACCACAAATTGTAGATGTCATCAATGAGATGCAGCTTTAAAAAAAAAGGCCAATATGATGTTGAGTGTATTAACAGGAGTGTTATATGTAAGACAGGAGGTATTTTATTCAGTACTGGTGAGGACGCAACTGGAGTACTGTATCCAATTGTGGGCACTACAATTTAGGAAGTATGTGGACAAACTGGAAAGAATCCAGAGAAGAGCAACAAATAAAAGATTTAAAAAACCTGATCTGTGAGGACAGGTTAAAACATTAGGCATGTTTAGTTTTGAGAAAAGAAGACTGTGTAGCAATATGGGCTGTTATAAAGAGAATGGTAATGAATTTCATATCCATGGTAGGACGAGGCGTAATGGGCTTAATCTGCTGTAAGAGAGATTTAGGTTTGATATTAGGAGAAGCTTTCTAACTAGAAGAGTAGTTAAACTCTGCAATAACATTTCAAAGTAGGTCAGAGAGTCCCCATCACTGGAAACTTTCAGAAACAAATCTGCCAAAATATTGGTGAGGAATGGTCTAGATTTATTTGACCCTGTCACAGCAGAGGGGACAGGACATGATGACCTCTTCATTTCTTTAGCCTTATATTTTCATGATTCCCACTGACAAGGATGTGCTATTTCACAGCAATGTTGTCTCTTCTTCAACAAAACAAAAGATGATCAACAAGTATCTGACTTCTCTTTCTCTCATAGGTTCAAAAACCACAAAGAACATGATAATTTTTTTCTTCCAACCAATCCGTTTCCAAACATCTTCTTAAAAATAGTAAGGACATATTTATTTAAACGTTGTCTACGTGGCCACAAAGTAATATTAAAGCCTTGACCACATTGCAAAATCTTGCTATTTATGCTAATATATTTATGTTCCCCAAGTCAAATTCAACACTGGTTTTACTTCACTGCTCTAAATAGAGTTAACACTAGAGCTGAATTTGGATCTTGATATTTTGACACTGATGCAGAGTATTAATCCCCATGTCCAAAATCATAGTAAGTTCTATAGAATAATAATACTCACTATCTCTCTGGAAAAAAAAATCAACTTGTTCAATGTGCCCAATTCATGTAATATTATCATGAGTCTCATGATGTTTGGAATGGAATCCTGGCTACAATGAAATCAGTGGCATTGACTTCAGTAGAACTAGGATTTCATCCTTGTGGGTATTTTTTAAAGCTCCAACTCCTGGACTCAGCCTGTTAGACAAGAATCTCATCTTTTATTAACACACAAATTTCTAGTTTTCATGCTTGCAGAAACCATTTGAAAATGTGACCCTTAAGATGCCAAAATTAGAAGACAAAAGTAACACCCACCCATGTTCTATTTTTTTAAACCTTATTTTTAAGACAATCTCTTGATTTCTGATGGGCTGATTAATGGTTGTTGTTTTTAAATGCTTGGAATTGCCAGTATTCCTATTTAGTAAATCGAGAAAGCAAGAAAGAAGGCTCAGTTGTTTTCAAAGAACCAATATGGATAAAACTAAAGCTCTGATCTTGTTCCCACTGAAATAAATTTGAGTTTTGTCACTGTCTACAAAGGAAGAAAGATCTGGTTCTAAGTGATCCTCCTTCCTTGTATAGGTGAATCAAAAACTTACTGAAGATTTACAGAAAACTATCTAGGGACTGGCAGACTTAGCACTGGTCCTATAACTGGCAAAGAATTTCATAACATTGGAAGTCTGAAAACAAGCATTTAATCCCCTCAACACAGCTCTATTTCAATATTACAAGCCATGGCCTATTCACCAGGGCATTGTATAACTTGTTACTTGCCATCAAGAAGGGTGTTGATATATTGGAGAGGGTTCAAAGCAGAGCCAGCAGAATGATTAAAGGAGTAGAAAATATGCCCTATAGTGATAGACTCCAAGAACGCAATATATTCAGTTTAACACAGAGAAAGTTAAGGGTGACTTGGTCATAGTCTATAAGTATCTACATGGGGAACAAATATTTAATAATGGGCTCTTCAATCTAGCAGAGAAAGCTATCACACAATACAATGGAAGGTGAAACTAGACAAAGTCAGACTGGAAGAATACATACATTTTTAACAGCGAAAGTAATTAACTATTAGAACAATTATGAAGGGCTGCAATGGATTCTCCAATACCGACAATTTTAAAATCATGATTGGATGCTTATTCTATGAGAACTGCTTAGGAATTATTTTGGGGGAATTTCTTTGGCCTGGGTCAGGCTAAATGATCACAGTGGTCCCTTCTGGCCTTGAAATTTACAAATCTATATCAGAGGCGGTGTGGACAAAATGAAGATTCCTTTAAATAGCTTTCTTCACAATGACTCAGTGCTTTGAAATGAATAAATTAAGAGGGACAATGAAACTTCACCTGACTGAATGGAAAGCCTTACAATGGGGACATGTTTATGAAACTATATTTCAATTAATGACAGATATTGATCACAATCTTTAGGGCCATATTTTGCCCTCATTTGAATCTTGCACAACCCTCTTGAGTTCAGAATTTGTCCCTTCATATCCTCCCATGGCATATTGTGCACTCTACAAATTAGGAAAAATCCAGTTCCAGTGAAATCCTACTCTCAGTGGCCAACTTCAAGAGATGCTGTTGTACACATGCTACAGACTTGCCATCCCAGAACTGGAAAAAAGCAACTACCACTCCACTAGCACAATTCTTTACAGCTAATCAACCCCATTGATTTTCTTGGTTGCCCTCGCCAAACTAAGGCCACCTTATTGCAGGTGGATTTCATTGCAACCACCTTCTAAGCAGGTGGCCTAATAGGTTTTTCAGTCACTAAGTGTACTTTTAAGGCAACAATGTACTCATATCCAAAGCCATTAAAATTCTAGGTAGATGCCTGTAGATGCTCTCCCTTCCCTATCAAGGCTGCCTCTTGTCTTCTCAATTGGATTATATCCACGTCTATGGATTACTTTGAGCACATGCATTATATGTCTGTTTGGCACTTAATACTTTTTCTTTATACATGACGTGTTATGATTATCATTAGCTTTTTGCTCCCATGTTCCTGCTCTTGTCTACAGGATGGTAACACTTAACATTTTCCAGTTTTGCCTTTACAATTAGATATCTTTCCTGTGACTTTCATAGTATTCCTATCATTGAGAAAGAATACTGGGATAAAATACTACTTCCTTTCCCGACAGTGGTATATGTCTATTACAATTATTCCCTGTCTCCTAACTGCCTGAAAAAAAAATGTGTGTGCCGAGTGGCCACACATCTGATTAATCACCACATCATGAATAATATATTACATCCCACGCTATAGAAATTGCATATACAATTGGGTCGAAATTTTGCCATAAGAGCTGCAGTTTTTGTATTTCTGCTTTTTGTAGTGATTAAGAGAGCTTGATAGCCATTTCTTTTATGTATGGTTGTCAAGGCTGTTCTACACTCTGGCATGACGAATACAGAAGTTGGGGGCCCGCAAGAGCACTCCAAAACCTTGCCTCTACAGGCTCTGGTACAAAAACTTCCCCCAAAATCCTAATACCCAGATTTTGGGGGACCTGCTGTCACCATCAAGTGCTTTTGAACCCACAAATGGGGTGGATATTTGAAACCAACCCCCAGGGGTACCCCAAGCTCTTTCTCTGCAAAAGAGCTTGAAAAAGAAAAGAGAAAAACAAACTGCAGTCTCTGGTAGCTAACCCTTCAGTCAGGCATGCAGATTCACACAGACAGACCTTCTAGGACACAAAAAGCAACCAATATCGGTTAATTAGAATAAAGAAACAATAGTTTATTATCAAAACAAAACTGCAGTTGCAAGCATAGTAAATTGGCCAGATGGAAAGACCCACCTTTGATATAGGTACGCAGGGAAAGTCCCTGGGTTGAAGGCTTAGTTACAAAAGAGAACAAAACACTTCACAAGCTCTGACATTATTTCCAAATCCCCCAAATAAAAACAAGGAAAACAATAAACCCTGACAGACTATCTAAACTTTTCCCTGCTTGCACATTGTAAGAAGTCTGTTCTTGGTGAAAGAAGTGTCTACCTCAGTAGCTGGGAGAAACTGCTCTGGATCTTAAACAAAGGAGAGAGATAGAAAAACACCTTTTCCAGTTTGAAATTCCTACCTGCATTGTTATTGGCTGACCACCTGATACTTTGCTAGGCACCTGGGTAACCCCTTAGTCACCAGGTATTGGTCAGCTCTCCTGATTATGACAATGTTACAAATTACAATCCATGTAAGTTTCACTAGCCTTTAAATATGTGGATCAAGCCTAGCCATGGGGTCATATTGTACTCTTAAGTCAATGTAGACTTCTACTTAAAAGTTAACTGGAGAGTTCTGATTAAAAATTGATACAGCATCATAGCCCGCTGCCCTCAGACTGCATGCGCTGTTATTGACATTACATTTGGAAATGTTATTGTCATTCATACTCTACCACCAGTTAGCTGTAGTTATAAGAAGCACTTCCTTTCTGAGATAACATCAACACCAACAAACCCATACAATGGCCATTCCTTTTATTAGTGAGACCTGTAAACTAATAGCATGATCCATATTCATCTTCTGTTAAAGCCTTGTTTTTCTACCCATTTGATACAAATCTTTGACTGATTCACTTTGTTGCAGGGCGTAAGTGGACTGAGCAAGACTATCTTCTAATAAAAATAAAGAATTGACTTGTTACTCTCTATTTTGATGTTGATATGATCTAAGAAGTGGAAAGTGATTTGCCTAGCGGGCAATAAGAACATACCTAAAATAACTGAGCAGCTTTGTGAAATTTCTAAGCACCCTGTCATGTTTGCTAATGTACATCTTTTTTTTTAAATTTGTTGAGGCACCACCCCTTTTTCTTTCTTGCAACACCACCATTCCATTAACTCTAAGAAAGTATAATCTGAAGAACAATCATTCAGGTACTGACCCACTTGGATCCTCCTTGCTATTCCTAACATACATTCCTCCTCAGTAGGCAATTCCTAGTCCAGGTACATATAAAAAGCACATAAGAGCACCAAAAATTGACATGTACCAGAATTATTATTCAGGACTCTTCATCACATAAAGCACATTTAAGTTTAGCTACTGATCCACAGTTATGCAAATTTTATTTGAAAATTTGCAAGATGCTCAGTGCTTCTGTGAGTGAAGAAATGAATAGGGAGTTTGTTGTAAGTCAGAACAAGACAGGAGACCCCTTGGAAGGGCAAATTACATAGATAAGATTATTCCTGGTATACATAGCCAGGATAGCTAGAATTTTGGTCCAGCTAGTGAGATACATGGAGGCAGAAATACTAGCTATAGTCAGATCTACCAAAGCCAGATGCTCAGAAAACAAAGGATAAGCACATAAAAAATATTCTCAGTGGACATCAATCAAAATCTCCCATTTTCATATGAAGACCCTCAAAAGAAAAGAAATTGGTTCTTCATAGTTAGACAGTAGTTGAAAATAAAAATGATGCACATTGTTGAATGAATCCCCATGCCAGGCAAAGCACATAGATAAGATGACATATCCATATATTTAAATTCAGCTTGTAGCTTTCTTTGAATTATATATCCACTTTCATGCCAGCATGTTGACTTTAGGCATATATATTTCTTGAACTACCATAATTAAAATCCAATACCCAATCTGAAAGTACAAAGAATGGAAAAGTATGATCTGATGGGAGATAAATGATGAAGTGTGCCTTATAGTGAGTTTTCATAAAAAACAAAGCACTTGCACTAGAGGCAAATTCCATCTATGTAATACTCCTGATATGATTATCATAAAGAAAGAGATTTGTTAAGTGCGAACCTGTGATTTTCAAAAGTTTTTTAAACAAAGAGAATCAGCTTGTACTTCTATTATTGTGCCAAAAGAGGGCACCTGAAGCTCTCAGTACAGAGGCCACAAAATAATCAAATCTAACTGTACATGGAATACTTTTTAGGAATGTTTCCTACTTTACGCCAATCTACACAGCAATATAGAATCTGTCCCTAGACAATGGGCTTTTTCAGACAAAAAAATGGACACATACTTTTAGGGGAAAATCATGCTGCAATATGACAGCATCCTGAAGGAAGGGAAAAGCCTTATGGAACATTCTTATACACCATACAAATGCAAACAGCAGCTTTCAAAACAGACATTGCAATAACAATAATCTTTCCTTTTCTCTTCTGTTGGAATTTTGCTTCTTTTGGGTAACATGGTCATTCTTCTTATCAATCTAACATTTGTCAAGCAATTTAAGGTCACCTAACTGCTTTACTTTGTTACAATGAAAGGTTAACACCTAGTCTTCATCAGTAAGATCTTGATCAGTACAATCACAGAACACCAGGGTTGCATTCAGTATCTTAATCCCAGGATCAAATGGTGGTGTTCATATGTACACTGTAGTGTAAGGCTGGGGTTTAAATTCAGTCTCAAGCATAGCCCCCCCATCTATATACAAGCTGCACCGCATGAAGGCCCCAATATCCCATGGAGGTGGAGGGTCTGAGCATGAGTCAAGCCTTATGGCTTGGCAGTGTTGATGCAGCACCACTAGACTTTTGCTCTGGCGGTTCTCTGAAAGTTCCATAATGCTGTGGGCCAATCTCTTTGTCCTCTGAACTGTCAAGTTTTCCCACAGTGCACCATAAAGGGCTAGAGGGGATCACATTTTGGGAGGGTGTGACACTACAAAGTCTGAGATATAGGGCGGTTACACTCAGGCCCAAATACTGCTGTGTAGACCCTGGAATCCCAGGCTACAACACTTTCTAATCTGAGGTTACAAAGGAGTGTAGATAACAAGCCGTAGGTAAACAAAGCCAGGATTGGCTAACTTGAGTTTCACTGACATTGGGCTTACATTGCCCTCTACACATACCCTCTATTCCCATTCAGAATATGTTCTTCTTAAGTGGCTTTTTGAACATCCATCTTTTATCTAACTGGATTTCCACTGATACAGAGGCTTGCATGTGGAAAATCCTCACCACTCTTTATTGAGCTCCACTAGTTAGTTTGATTTTGATCTTAAGCTATGGCTATGCTGGAGAGCTTACAGTGGCAGAGCATCACTGATGCACCTGCTCTGATGTAAACTCTTTATATAGCTGCTCTGAGATGGTGAGAAAGAGCTCTTACATGGATCCCTCTGTGTCTGGTGTCAGTTATGTCGATAGGAGAAGCTCTTGATGGAAGCTCTGTAGTGTAGGCATAGCCTTAGTGACGGTGGGTTTTTCTATAGTGGTGTAGCTCCACTAATTTACATGGAAGAACTGTTCATGTACCTTAGTATCACTGAGGTCAACATTAGATCTACCAGATGCTGCAAAATTCTGAGCACCTCTACTGAAGAAAAATCTAATGATAAATTGCTTTAAAATATAGAAATAAATTAGTTTACACTGCATTTATTTTATATAAAATGAATTTTATAATAAAAACATTAATGTTTCTCAAGAGTGTCTTGTGCTACACATATCAAGATGTGGATTAGTTAAAATATCTGGCATTCAGCTGAAATCCTCTATTATGAGGAGAGATAATATACTAAAACAGAGAATGTCTGCTGGTATGTCCTTTCCCCTTAGCTATTCAGTTTCAGAGTAGCACACTTTAGGAGACTTGGATCCTGTCTAACATGATTGTCCATCCCACACATATTTGTTACAGAAGCAGAAACTAAAAACATTTATGGCTCCAGATAAAAATTATTCTCTCTCTACACCCTAGTTGTAAATATCAAGCAGAAAACTAGTGCAAAAATATGGAGATTTGGCTTTTATGTTATCTTTTCATTCTATCAGAATTCTAAGACTAAATGGGCTTATATGTACTCTGTGTGTGTGAGAGAGAAAATATCTTCTGGCTGTATGTGAAATTTAATCCATATTAAATCATTGTGTATATTTTTATATTTCTTACTGTAGAGCAATAAAAAACTGTAGTGCATGTTGGTAAGGAATGCAGGGCAGAGCAGTTGATTAAGACCTTCAAGGGAATATTGGTAGGAAGATTTTTTTCCCTCATTTTAAAAGTACTAAATTCAGCACTTGAATTTTTCTCTTCTAAAATGTGGGAAATCGCAAAAAGACATGACAAGGGTAAAGTAAAGAAGACAGGAGAATATATTACCAAAAGGAGAATAGGAGAATGATCGTGTTTCATACCTACATATCTGTGTTTCTCAGTGATCTTCATCTGTTATTTGATGGACCCTACAGTTTGTCTGCTGGACACTACAGTTTGGATCTTTTTTTATTTAGAAAAGTCAGTCAGGATTACATTAAGACTTTTCCAAAGCTTGTAGTGGGAGGTTTCTACACTGTTTTTGAACCTCAGTTGGATTACTCAGCTGCATAGTTCAGCAAAAGAGTTTTTGGATGAAGGAAATTGTCAGATAATGTTGGAGGAACAACTAGGTTAAAGATAAAAGATCTTATACCTGCTTGCACAACTCCAGTCATATGAACCATCCTTTATATTCCCAGTTCTAATGTGTTTTTGTGTGCCACATAGAATATACATACTCCAGTGGGTCCTATAAACTAGATTCAAACCTTGACCACTTAATCTTTCTGTGATTTGAATCGGGGAAGACATTTGTTATAGCGGGGGTGGGGGGGGGGGAGATGACTTCCCTGTTTCTCTCAAACTTTTCATAGCTCCTCATTAGCTGATGCTGCAATGTCTCTTCTCGGACTGTGGAGGCCATGGTAGGGAAGCCTAGGCTGGAAATCGTCATTGCTTTGTTGCAAAGTCCTGCTGTTGGAAATGATCCTCTATTGGCTTGGGAATTGTTTAGGTGTTTTAAAAAGTGTTCGGAATTTTATCTTGCCACTTTTAAAAATCTGTTCTAAAATGCTCACGTTGAAAACACTCTCCTGCACTTCTTTGCATACATTAATACAGCTAATTGTATAAATCACATGATGACATTCAGAATACATAACCAGGAAACACAGATTTCAAATCCAACAAGCACCAGGGATAGACCGCATTAGAATGGATGTACCTAACAATTAGATACTAACAAAACAGTGCTCTAGAATTTTCTATAATGATGTGTACTCAGGATAAAATAATGTGCTTTGAAAAACAAAATGACAAGGGTAACTGAACTGGATTTTACCTCCATAGGCCTGCCTCTTTGATCAAACACTATAATATATCCAAGTTTTTCCTATTAATATATTTTATCATGGGAGGTTATTTTTGTACACTTATATTTAACCTTAATGTTCTTTAAAGAGGAGAAACTGTGTCTCAGCATCTTGAATTATCAAAGCAACTTATTGGAGTTTTCTTTTTATAGATGAAAAGAAATGTCCAGATGATGAAAGGGATTCTCAGTATCAAAACTATCACACTGTTGCAGCAACATCCCATCATAAAGTGTATATGGCTGTATAAACAGAAAGCTCGGAAACTTTCAGTAATACCCATAACTTTTTCAATTACATTTGAAACTTCATGTCATCTCAAGAGAGATTCACTCATTCTGGAACTGCTACTGAAAATGTCAATTCCATTCTTGTTTTAAATCACTTTTTTTCCTAAATGGGCCAAAAGTAAGTTTTCTCCCCCTGCTAGGGACCCTCAAGTTTAACATTAGAAGAAGTTTTGTGAGTCTGGTAAACCATTAATGAGGTTTCTTTTTGTGACAGACAGATGTAGATGTATCTCTCTAATCCTGCCCTTTCAGGGCCCTGTCTGCAGATGAATGATAATAATTAGTAGTAGTGTTCCCCCTCCCTCTTTCTAAAACTGCATTCTTCATAAATTCATCATCCTTTTTTTTGTTATGTTTTGTTTTCTCAAAGTACCAGCTTCCCTGACAGAATCCCTTTGTTCTTATATTTATACATTATTTATAATGTAGAAATATCTCTTCTTAGTCTTAAAAAATAAACTAATGGGTGAACATAACATACTGCCAGGAGCAGATCTAGCACAAGCTGTAAAAAAAGAGCTCATACTTAACAAAGGAAGAAGGAAAAGAACTTTGCATGGAAATACATTTATCTGAGTGCTTACTGATTTTTGTTTGCAGATGTTAAATGCATTCTCACTTTATGCTTTTTCTCAGTTTTTTTTCCAAACTAAACACCATCACTGACTCGACAGAAGTAGCCTCTTTTAGGACTTTGACACTCACAAGTGTAGCACTTTAACTATACCTGTATAATTTTACAGTATACCTTTAACTGTATAGTTAAAGCTTCCCCTTTCCCCCATAGTGTAGGCACCATTATACTGGAATAAATATACATATAGTGGTATAGGCTAATCCTGTGTGGGATGGGGAAAAAGTTACAATTGATAAAGGCACCTTTAAACTAGTACAACTGTAGTCACGCTACGAGTTTTATTCTCTTAATTCAGGGGTCTCAAACTCCTGGTGCATGATTCAGTCCTGGACAGAACATTTTTGGAGTCTGGACCCAGGACTCCCAGGGTACGTCTAAACTACATGGCTCCGTTGACGGAGCCATGTAGATTTCTTGTTTTGGCAAAGTCAAACGAAGCCGCGATTTAAATGATCGCGGCTTCATTTAAATTTACATGGCTGCCACGCTGAGCCGACAAACAGCTGATCAGCTGTTTGTCCGCTCAGTGCGCTAGTCTGGACGCTCCCCTGCCGACATCAAAGCCCTTTGTTGGCAGCCCCGGTAAACCTCATCCCATGAGGAATAACGGGGCTGCCGACAAAGGGCTTTGATGTCGGCAGGGGAGCGTCCGGACTAGCGTGCTGAACTGACAAACAGCTGATCAGCTGTTTGTCAGCTCAGCGCGGCAGCCATGTAAATTTAAATGAAGCCGCGATCATTTAAATCGCGGCTTCATTTGACTTTACCTATGTGTCTAATCTACATGCCTCTGACGACAGAGGCATGTAGTCTACACACAGCCCCAGTGGGCTGGGGAGTGGCCTGTTCATTACCAGTTACAAGGCCCGCCCCTTCTCATTATTGCCCCACCCTCTCCTCCCATGGCAACCCGTCCCTTGAGTACACAGCTTTGGGGACCACTGGAGGGAGGGGCTGGTGCCCTGCAGCAGCAGCAGTTGTACCCTCCCACACTTCCTGAAGCGGCAGCAGTGGCAGGAGAGCAGAGTGCAGTGGAACAAGTGCGCCTGGCCAGTGTGTTCTGCTTCCTTCATGGCTCCTGCCCCCATTGGAACTGCAGAGGGTGCAAATGCTGCCACCCCGCATTGCCAGGCCCATGTGGTGATCCCCAAAGCTGTGCGCTTGGGGAATGGGCTGCCATAGAGAGAAGGAGAGGAAGGGAGCGGATGTTGGGAAGAAGCATAGGTTGGGTGCTAGTAATGGATAGGCCCTCCCTGGCCCCCCAGGAGTCCGGGGCCAGATTTCTCAATTGGTCCAGCCAGGACTGGCCTATGGGCTGGGAGTATGAGATCCCTCCCTTACTTATACTGGTTAAAAAAGAAATTACACCTATAACTGACATACTTCTATTTAAACAGCGACTATATAGACCAGCACTCTTTGTCTTTCGGGTTTAAACAGGAGTGCCACAAAAACTCTGTACATTACATTGGGGTTAGTGGAGGATTAAAGCCATGCACCCTAAATATATACACTTCTCAAACACAAAATCACCACTTAAATATATTTGCCATCTACTGAATAACAACGAGTGATCCATTTTCTAAGTCTATTTCATTGTTGGCAATGGCTTCTTACTATTGCTCCACATAATCACCAGCAGGAATAGTAACCACATACATGAAAAGAATGATTACTAATTAAAGTAAACATACCTCAATTCTGTATCATGATGTCTTTTGTAAAATCTATAGTCAAAACTTTCTTTTGCAGTAGGTTAGCACACATGAACAGAGATGGCTTAAAAGTCACTGTATTATACTGGAAATATATCCAGGGCTTAGATAAACAACACTCCTAAAATGTTGATGCTGCCTGGCATGTAGTTTAGATAGGAATCTGAGGCATAAGGATTTTGTATTAACGCAGAAATAGCATCTTATGTTCCATCTGAAAATGGGACAGAGTGATACAATGAGTTATTTACTGACTTACTGCAAAACAACTACATGGTAACATCAAATAGGGTAGCAGTCCAGCCATTCACATTAATGATTACACAATACCTCAGATTACTTCATCCACTTCTAAAACATAAATTTCATCCCAGAAGTAGCTAACAGTCACTATAAGTATAATGACAACAGCAACAGTATATAACAACAACAACTGAGGGACAAAAAGCAAAAACAAACAAAAAAACCAGATCCATTTAATGTAAAGGAAAATTCATTAGTAGAAATGGATTTGATCCATGCAGGATCCATTCTTTACCCAAGTTAGAGAGTTTCTGGATGAAAGAACTTTGGTTTTGTTTTGCAAGTAGCAACTCCGGTTGTCAAGAAGCCTGTTGGAAATTATTCACATTAGTTTTTGACTGATTTCTGACTTTACGAGGTGGACTATGTGTTGTTCAGAAAGAAAACTTGTGAAAGACCATTAGAAATCACTAGTGGAGGTGCTTTCTGAATTAGTGAAAGAGAAGGCAGCTCCACTAGGTTGGGGGGGGGTGAGTGAATCACTTCAGACAAAGCCATCATGGACAGAGCTGGCTTGAAGATCAGACAGATTCTTAGAATGAATCTGAATCCAGTGTGGATAATTTCTCCATTTACTTTTACTTCTTGCCTTCAAACAAGCCACAATAAGATTTGAATAAGATCTTCAAATCCATTTTGGGATTGTTGATACAATTTTGGGATAGAGACTGTCTTCAAATCTTCTAAGGTAAGGTGCTATGCTTGAATGGTTTCGGAAAACAATACAGTTAGGAGTGGAAAGCACTCAAGCTCATGCATATTAAATAAAAAAGTTAAGCAGATGCCAAAGGCCATGACTAGAATAGTATCCATAGGTAGCAGGCCTGTCAGGAGACATTTGTTGAGTTAAGGAAGAGTTATTGGGGATTGGGAGATGGAGTTGTAGAGCTGAGTTGCTGGTTTACAGTCAAGAAACAGAGGCCATGTCTTCACTAAATGGAAGATAGATGCTGCTGCAATTGATCTTCTGGAATTAGATTGATCAGGTCTAGATAAGATGAGATAAATCACACTCAGAGGGCATACCTCTTGGTGGCCAGTACTCCTGCTTCTGTGAGGAGTAAAGGAAAGCCAACAGTTACATTTGCTCCCACTGGCCTCCCATTGTGGGGATGGAAGGGAAACTAGAAAAAAAGGCCATTGACTCCAGCTACGTAATTAACATTGCTGGAGTTGTGTATCTTGATTCAACCATCCCCTTTAGTATATACCTGGCCAGAGAGTTGGCATCATCAGAGAGATTGGAGGAAATGAGAAAGTTGTGCTTGGGTTGGGTTAATGAAGAGGAAAAATAGAATGTTGGGAAGGAGGGACAAGGCCTCAGTAAGATGGTATAATTCTATAAGCCTCTGGAAGAAAATGCTCAGCTGGGGTAGCCTTGTTGTTTTCAATGGAGTAACATCAGCAGAGAAGTGGATCCCTAAACATTTCTGCATTTACTCAAAATGAACTTATGAAGTTCACACAAAATTACTATTTACCTTTATTATTTCCGTTTTGGCATTGTTCCATCATAGCCATAAAATCGACCATTGTTATAATACAATTCTGTTTTGGTTTAATCTCACTCTTAAATTTTGCACAAATACAAGTTGAACCTTTGTAGTCCAGCACTCTGGTCTGGCAACATTTGTGGTCTGGCATGATTTTTGTTAGTTGGATGTTCACTTATCATGGGTGTGACCAAGTTTCCTGTGGCCCATAAAGTTTGTTTACAGCCACCAGTCATGGCTCTCAGTAAGTGGCTCTAATTTATTTCTAAATGTCTTCTAAAAGTCCAGTAAGCACTGGAAGAGTTGGTAATGCTGCTAGTCAATATTGACCTCTCGTGGTTTGGCAAATTCTCTGGATGGCACCAGTCAGATCCCCAGGATGCCAGACTAGAGAGGTTCAACCTGTATAAGTACTCACCTCTCTTTATTTAAAGTTCTTATTTGTAACACTTTTACATTTAAGGCCACTTTCTCCCTGACTCTCAGCTGCATTCAACTCTATTACTGTATAATTAAATGTGGAACTAAAAATGTTTTTTTCTAGATACCTCTGAATTTAAGGAATATGGGAAGAAGAGTTAAGAATCCAATTTTTTTGGTCTCGTCTGTTTCTCTAATGGACCAAACCGAATCCCAGATCTAAGCACTCTTGAACTTCATTGGATTTAAAATCCAGATTCAAAATTTTGTCACTTGGGCCCTTTCTAGTTATAACAATACTTTTTATAACATGCAAACTGTCTGGCTCCCCGGTGCCATTAAAAATACAGTATACAAAGGCTTTAAGCTTAAAATACAGCATGATTATTTGATAGCAGTAGGTGTCAGGTGGAGACAGACACACACAGATAGAAATGACTTGAGGCACGTCATAAGAAAATAAGGGTGATGTGATCACAGTACTTACAGTGTGTGCAGCAGCTGTACGGTTCTACATGGCAGGTTCCATCATACATTTCACATGAAAAAAAAAAGATTCTGAGTAAATGATGGGTGAATACAGAATAAATTGTAGTGTATGACAAGCCACTTTCTCTTTGTTTAATATATAAATCAGGAGCACTTATGAATTGATATTAATTAAAATAATGTATTTGCTTTCTTTCGACAGTTATGTCAGCCTCATTAAAAACTGAGTGCTAAATCTTCATTAGATTTTCAGTATTAAAATACTTCCATGAAATATGAATTAACATTTAACTTGTTGCTGGTCATATTGAGAAAAAGGGGAAACCAGCAGGGATGTAATCATGGCACAATCAAATCAATAGGAGTTTTGCTACTGAAGTCAGTGGGCCCAGGAATTCCCCCTAAATATTTAGCCTGGTAGCAAGTAGAAGTAGATGTAGCCAGGTGGCTAAAAGGTTCACCTAAGTGGCTTAGGATCCTACATCCGATTTTCAGCAGTGACTTAGGTACTTAAGAAGCAGTAGATTTCTTGAAAATCAATGTGATTTAGGCATCTATCCCATTTAGGTTCATGTAAATTTTTATCCCCCATCTTAAAGTAGAGTAATTATATCAAGTAAAAACAATATTATTGGAACTATGACAATTGTCTATCAGATTTTTTTAACAAGGACAAAGGGAAACTAAAACAGCTAGATAATTTGGGGACACTATCATTCAAATCAGAGTACTTGCACCATTATTAACTGGGCTCTGGTTTGGATGACATTACTAGGCGTAGCCTGTCTAGACCAAGAAACAAAAGGCATTTTTACTGAGTAAGTCTATAGTGCATTGTAAACTTGGGTCTGTGACACCTGGGTTTATGGACTCAGTGGTTCCAAGCCTGTGCTTGAGGATTCATACTGCATTTTAAACCTGTATTTACAATTGCTAGACCCTGGTCTCATAGCTGCATTATGGCCTGAGTCTATGGCTTGACCTGTGTCTATACTGTGAAATGAGGACTTGGACCCAAGCAGGACTTGTGTTCTGACCCTCCTCCGTCTCCTCATTCCAGAGTGGAAGACGACAACAACTATCAAGCTGAAGCAAAATAATGTACTTTTCACATTCCACTGTAGCTCTGATCAGTGAGCTCCTTAATTCTGTGATAGCTGCAGACATAAATTAGTGCAAATATAACTCGAATGGCCTGAGTTGCTCTGATCCCTATCCAAAAAGCCATTTAAAATATTCTAGTTCTCTTATTTCAGATGTTTCGTATTAACTAAATTAGCTTATAAATATGTCTGTGTTGGGCGGGGGGGGGGGGGGGGTGAGAGGGTGGGGGAGGGAGGGGGGGAGGGGGGAAAGAGAGGTAGCTCTTATAATTATGTTTTACCTGGATGGATCCTGCTTGGAACTGGGAATATCTGATTCTCTCGTCTGTGTGTTTCTTCATTAAAAAGCCACAAGGTGGTGGTGTGGTGTCACTTTTTAAAAAACAACAACAAAAAAGAGGTTTTGTTTAATGAGCTTGAACTCCCAAGCCCGCTCATCTAGTGAACTGTGACTTTTCAAATACCAACCCATTAATGTCAAAGGCAATACTGAAGGGAACAGTTCTGTTTGATTTAAAAAATACAGACAATGTGAAGTCCACTATGCTCTAATATCTATCACCTATGGGGCTCCATTCATGCCTAATGCTTTATTCAAGCTAAGACCTAGTTTTTATATATCAGATTAATACATATCTACAGCTTTGCACCTTTCTATTTTGATTTTTTTATTATCAGGGCTCGCCGGGGCCATTTTCATTCCCTTACTATAGCATCTGCAAGCAGGTGGATTAGAGATAACTCTCATTGTGCTTTGTTTTCTCCTGACACTGTCATTAATCATTCCTTAAGCCACACTTCAACTTATAGTAATCAGGACTGGCTGTTCCCGAGCTGCACAAGAATTGCCTTTCACAATGTAATGTGAAATTGGAAGCGAATGGCTGAAGCCAGACGCTTCTTCTGCATTCCCCATCTATCTCATCATTTAGGTATTTATCCATCTCAGGCTTGTACAGGGAGCATCTCTTTCCTTCCCATGAGGACACAGATTGCAACAGAGGATCAGATTTGTTACCCAGGCTTTGGGCTTTGATTGTCCTCTTATAAATTCGGGATTAAAGTGAAATTTCCCACAGGGCTATGCAGGATTTGCTAGCATTTAACTGTTTAACCTGGCTGTTTGTGAATGAGAATCCTGTGGTCAACTATTCCATAGAGAATATTATGGTAAGCCAGCTCTGAATGGCAGACATTTCGGTAAATTCCTGTAAAGACTGGTACAGTTGATTCCAATTAAGTTCATACCTGATAACAATTGTTTTCTTGTACATGATGAACAGTAATCTTATGATAAAAAGCAATTGTCTAAATATTCCCTTGTGAAATATAGGTGTCTGCTTTAGAATAAATGCAGACCTTCAGAAAGTTAAAGTCCTCTATCTATGCTTTTACAATCATTGTGCATTAATTTGTCTAGAATTTGGTCTTATCTTCTATTGTGTACAATAGTCATATTCTCTAAAGTGTTAGCTAATTTTAGCAGTAAGGACTAGCACATATATAGTAGTATGGTATTTGAATGGACAAAAAGGTGAACAAGCTACACTTGAGCTTTTAATAAAGATGAATACGAAGTTCTGGAAAGCATGCTGTTAAATTTCTAGCCAAAACAGATGGCTTTTTCCTAGTGTTTCAATATGATTCTTATAGAAAGGAAAGTGCTTCTAATGTGCTATTCTTTACAAAACTGAAAGCAAGGTGAAAAATGTTCAACCCACATTATCTGTCTTTTAGTTTTAGATTTGGAACCATTTAAGGGAAAAAAGATTTTAAAACAAGTCAAAATCATTTTTGTTATCTAGTATAAAGGGATTGTATGCTCAACCACTGTCTATATATTCTATTTAACATGGATATGTTTTTAAAATGCCTGCAAGTATAGTGCTTACGATAGTGCCTATGAGGATATCCTGTGCTTTTCCAAGAGAAATATAACATCCAAGCAACAGAAATACATAATTTAACAAAACATCTTAGCTTACAGTGAAATCAGTTCCTGTGGAGGGAATGGACTGAATAATTAAGCTCAGTTGTAAGTTAACCTTCTCTCCTTGAGAAATTTTTATATCTTCTTTAAAAGTTTGCCCCATTTTTTTAATTCCTTGGTTAAAAATGTGCCAAATTTCCAAAATAAGCTTGTATAGGATTTATTAAAAAAAATCAAAATGACTCATTTACCATTTAAAAAGAAAATGTCCTAAAAAGCTCAGAGAAAGAGCCCTTCATATTGTCAATTACAAATGCAGACTGCAATTAGCTTATAGACAAATATATTCATTTTTCTTTGCTTTGTTCAGATATCCTGCATAAAGAACCTGCAGTTATGACAGGCACTGATCTTCCGCTAACCACTGTCTCAGTAAAAGGAAGCAGTTTGGTTGTATAATTGTACCTGTAAAATCATCAGAGGCTGTGTGCACATTACTAAATATCTTTAACATCATTTAGTATTTCTCTCATAACAGTAAATGAATACTTTAAAGGAAGGAGCATTTCTTTCTATTTATATGAAATATCCTGTAGATTCACTTGAGTAATTTTCAGCTGTGTATAATGCTCCTGAAGTAACCTCTTCATTTCCATTGTTTTAGTGTGAAATCATTTCCTCAGGAGATAATTAGAGTTGCTCCATTTATTACATTAAATGATTAGCATGCACTTGAAATGATTCAGTATATTTTCCTCTATTGTGGATGACTCTTAAATATGGGCCTACATTTTTAATGGATAAATGAAGGTTGTCTTGGCTCTCTGTGTCTATGTTTGTAGCAAAACAAGAGAGACTTTCTTTTCCAAACATAGGCCAGGTGTGTTGTATATTATACACTTGGACTGAAGTGTTCCTGTTCAAATGAACTTCCCACCTGGTCCAACAAAGAGGCCAATAACAGTTTGAAGGTAAAACAAGCCTTATTTAGAGCAGTGTATCTGCTATTGTTCAGCGGTGTATGTGTGTGATAATATTTTAAAGATCAGTGGCATGCAAACGGTCTCAACTTAAGAAGAGCTACATTATCTGAACATGCAAAATCCCCTTCCAAAGTTAGGAGAATTATGCATTACTCCAATTTGAGAACATATGACTTTATCAATGAAGATTATTAAAATCTACATAAAGAATTATGTAGATTCAAAAAGCGTTATTGTGTGTTAAATAAAAGTTATTATTCATATGTTTCTGATAGGTTGAATCATAGTGATTAGTTATTAAAATGCAGTACAATTCTACTGAAAAGAATGGGCCACACTTTCAAACTCATTGGTCTAAAGCTGAACAGCTAAATCTTCATGATAGGCTCCTAAACATGTACAAAGAAGCCTGATTTTTGGCTTGATCCTTCACCACTGAAGTTAACAGGAATTTTATGATTGACTTCAGCGGAAGTAGATAGGAGGCCTTTGAGAGGTGCTGAGAACCCTCCCAATGAAGGTAATAGGATTTAAAAGCACTCCCTCCTCTAAGGAACATGCCTTACATGCCCAAGTGTGCACTGAGGAGTCCAAAAGAGGTATTTAATTGGGTTTAAGTAACTTATAATATTCATATGCAACCTACCTGCATTAATATGTGTGTGAAACAACTCTCATTATTAAGAGTCATATTCTCTGATAACTATGATGTATATGCCTGTCCCGTATTTATCAGACTTTGCATACTTTACACATAAAGTCTTACTAATTTAAATGGCAAGCATTGTAAGTGTTTTATATATAAAATAAAATATTTTAACAGATTTTACTAATGGCATTTATACATTTTTCATTCCCTCACTCAGTGTTATGTGTATTTGTCAACTGATGAGCTAAAGCCTGGAGAATAAACCTTGTGCGCTAACAGAGAATTCACAGAATGCGATCATGCCTTAATGGTTGTTGGATAGGGCAGGAAGGATTCAGATTCAGCATAGGGAAGTAGGTACAAACATGTTATTTGCTATTAATATTGGCCACCATATGCATTCCAAGAAAACAGAAATAGTAATAATATAAAGTAAGAAAAAAGTAATGAAAATGGTATTGAATGAACAAAAAACAACCCCCAATACAGCTAAAGAAAACAGGAAAACGTTATAATGATTATTCTTTGAATGAGAAAATTCTGCATCATAATCAAACCATTAAAATTAGACAGCATTTCTCCATTTTCACTAATATTTACTAGTAAAAATGTAGAAAGTGAGTGTTGCTACTGAACAGCATTCCTTCCAAAACATCACTTTTATAGATATTTCTTTGAGGTCTAGAACAAATGAACTAAAGTAAAAGAAGCATTCCCCCTTTTATGTGCATGAAAATTGATTAGAAATCTGCATGCTCCCTCAAAGTCCAATGTAACCATTCCTGTGATTATATGCACTATTATTTCAATTTCATGAAATACAATTTGGCACTATTTCAACTAGCTGGCATCAATAATGGTGAACTTGGTCTAGATATCCTTACTGGGGCACAACTCTCACCGAAGTTAGTATTTTTTCCCATTAAATTCCATAGCTGACCCTCATTTTGCTGATGTGGAATCTGATTTTCAGTCCTCATGCCATTGACTATAACAAGGTAGCATGGCTTATTCTCATTATTTTACTTTAAGAGTCTCAAGAAAACATTTGGCTAGTTCTTCAGGTCTTTCTCTGGCAAAATATCCACTGATGCCCATGGGAGTTTTAATGTCAGCTGGAATTATGCCTGAATAAAGACATAGGATTATGCTCATAGGCCACAATTCAGCAAAACAGTTAGGCACAAATATAATTTCTGTAGTTGAAAATGGATGGATTTAAATATGTGTTTACATGCTTTATTGAATGGGGGACATAGACACTGTTCCTGTTCCTATTGAAATAAATACATAGCAACCAACCCATTGACTTGAATGTTGCTGGACCAGGACCATGATGAATAAGGATTAAACCTTGTTCACCTTTCTCACATCAAGTGCAGTCCAGTCCCATTTATGCAGGCCCTATGACTAGTCATCACATATGCAATAGCTACATTTCCCTTAAAAACATACTTGAACAATATAAAAAGCACACCATTAAATAATAGAGCTACTCCAGGCATATTATACTAAAAGTGTGCCATAATGTTGTTTGTGTATGACAGGCATTTTCTGTGTAGAAATGCTGAAATTCTACACTGATGTTGTTAAAGCACTACCAAACGATAGAGATACTAATATATCAGGGTTTAAAATGACACTTCTTGCTAAGTTTTAAAATGTTTTAATAGAGTCAAAGCATATATATTTTTAAAAATAAAGTTCTAACAATACTAATAGTAGTGGCGTGAAAGGTTACAATGGGTGAACTCCATCTCTCTCAAACATTTATTCCATTTAAGTAAAAATATCTGATAGAGAGCATTTCTATTATTCACAAGAAATCATGCAATATAATGGTTCTTAGCACTCCTTTTGTAATAGCTTATATAAATAGTTGGGACTGCAATTCAGATTCCCACTTTGTTCAGACTTCACGGAAATACTTTTTACAATTGATCACACTTTTATTCTTTATTGTATTCTAAATAGCCTTTGATTTCTCAGATAAGTTTGCAGCAGTAAAAAGCACAGTACTAAAAAAACCAACCCAAAACAACCCATCCTCAACAAATCCGCAAACTCAAGACACTTCCTCCTCCCCACAACTGAGGGATAGAAACTACAGAATGAAGAACAATTCTACATTATAAGTCATATTATTTAGAGAACTACTTTACAGAATTATTTCTGGAGCCTATATTGAGCAACAAGGAGTTTCCGCCCCCTAAAACCTAAAGTGACCTGACAGTAGATGGAATGCTAAGATTGTGCCATTCTTTTATCTGTGACATTTTAAACGGACATCTTGCAGTTCCTCTGTCTCACACATGTATCTTCACATAAAATTAAGAATACCAATTAAATAGGGAACATTTCACTCAGCTTCTTACCTGATTCTGCATCTGTTAAAATAAAAATTAAGGAGGAGGGAACAGGATTCCATTCATGGTGATGTATGACGGCAACGGTAAATGACAGTGCATTCATAACTTTTCTCAAACTACTTCAGACCATCTCTTTCTTCAGATCCATTAGACAACCATGTCTGTAATGAGAACAGGCGAAATCCTTAGCTAGTGTAAGCCAGCACAGTTCTTCCACTGAAGTCAATAATTCCATCGTTGCTGCAGATTTGCCCCAACTGAGAATATAAGTAGGAATTTTAAATTTTAGACTGAAATATTGACAACTGTCATGACTTGATAATGGACTGATTTTATATGTAAAGAGCAAACACAAGTTCCTTCATATAAACAAAATAACTGAATCACAATAAATCTACATTCAAATAATGAGAGTGTGGAGGAGAATTCATTTTAGGCTCTATTCTTTACCCATTCCACTCTGCCTAGGTTTTGCAGTGAATTAGGTAGCAAATGTAGTATTTCACTTTATTATGAAGTTAAAATTAACAAGACTAAAGAATCAAAGAAATCTGTGACAAAGTGTGTGTGTGCATGGTAAATATGTATCTCTGAATTATGTAAAGGAACCTTTAAAGCATACTATTTACCTGCCTTCATCCCTTTTGGAGACCTGGCACCTGAGTATGGACCTATATGATTTTTAAAACACATTTATTTACCTGTTGGAAATTCCTTCTGAGGTGAAAATACACAATATTTTCCTACAGGCTTTAAAGAAATGGATAAAACACATATTTGAAGATAGTGTTGCACACTGACCTAATATAATAACTCAATACTGCAGAATGGGACTGTAACAGTATTCCTAGCATTCCTCTTAATTCCACACACACTTGCATTTTAAATAACCAAATGACCATACACCATTTAACTGAGAATTTTTTATTTTTACAAATGAATGCCAAGAGACATTCGTAAACAGCAGCACAAATTGCTCCTGGGCTGTAATCCTGAGTGTCAAGTTTCACTCTGGTGTGAATACAGACAAGTGTTCGAAGTCTGAAAAATGGGTTTCGTAATGGAAATACTGGCAGACCTTTAAACACAATACAGAGGTGCCATTTTAATAAAGATCTCATTTGATCTTCTAGATTACACTTTGCTTTCTAATTCCAAATAAGTAGAACAATAGAGCTAGAAATATTTTTCCGTGTCACATTTATATATATATATATATATATATATATATATATATATATATATATATATAGAAGTTATTCAGTAATTTGCAAGCCTTGAAAAGCATTTCCTTTAAAATACCAAAATAAATCTTTAAAGATAGGGCAAATATATGCAGTTTCTTTACTGAACAAACAAAAATCAAAATCAAAGACATTTGCTGTGTCTGAGGCAAGAGACGTCATCTAGGGGCTTGAAGCTTACTATTTTGTGACACTCTATTGTAAAGGCATGGTAACCTTTTAGTTAACCAGATTATTTACAGTCAGACCCTTGTAAAACCACACATTGTGCTTTTAGCTTAGGGGAGTGGAGACATCTAAAATGAAATATAAATGTGATTTTACTGCTATATTTATTACAGTGTAACCATATATCAACTGTGTTAAAAACAATTGTATCAAGATGGAAAATGTAATTCTAAACAGGCACCTGCAAAGTCCTTTCCATCCCAACTCCCATAGTAGTTCATCTTAACTAATGTTCTCCCTGATTGTTGGAATTCTTTGTACATGACGTTCAACACAAGTGTTACTTGCCCCTGAAAGTTTTGCTAATAGTATGTCAATCTTTATGATTTAAAAAGAAAATGTTAATGTAATAATAAAAATCTAATCAAGCAAACCCCAGCAAGCCCTCCTTCCCCTCCCTTATTTGTGCCAGTATCACCAAAGCAAGACATCTTATGCCTTTGTGTGTGTGTGGGGGGGGGGGGGGGGGGAGAGGAGGGAGAGAAGAGGGAAGGGGGGTATACTCTCCACTAATATGAGCTTGGAAGAGGGGTGGTAGCCTGTTTTAGTTCTTGATATTAATATTTGAAAAATGCAGATTGGTCTTTGTAAGTAGTTTGATGCTGACATAAATTAGTTTTTCACCTGATTGTTATCCCCAATTGCTATGCTAAAAATGCAGATGGAATGCATTTTGGCAGTGTCTGTTTGTAGATCTTTACTTACACTCATGTAGTCTTGGTGTTTAGGCTTTTCTTTTCACAAGTGAAGTGCTACATTCAGAATGAGGAAAAAAGAGGGGTTCAAGAAGTCACTGCATCTATAGATCCATTTTACTTGAAAAGAAGGCAGTATGTTTGGAAGGTGGAGTGAGAGTGCTCAAGATTACACCATATTTGCTTTTGGTTAACCAAATAATAGCAAACACCAGCTAGAGAAATAGCTTTCAACTTGTACCTTGCTTTTTTAGACAGAAAAAAATGATCCACTTCACTGTATATGTTTTCAAATATACTTTAACTACTTCTCCAGTATATACTCATATAATATGATTGTGCTTCTGTCAAAATTCAAATGGTGAGTATACTCAGGTATAGTAACTTTCTGTAACAAAACAAACTGGGCAAAATTCAGCAGCTGGTCCTATTGAATTAAGAATATTTTAATAATTTCCCTGACTTCTATTAAAATATTGAATGAAAATAAACATCGTTGGAAAAAAATAGCTAGCCTGTTTTTGAATGTTTCTATTTTCCCTACTCTGAAAGCAATTGCAAAATAAAAGTCTGTATACAAGAAAACTACTTCACTGGGGTGAGTGTAAAATTTTAGAATGCATCATATTGAGGTCAAGAGCTATTTTTTTGCTCTCTGATCCACGGGTGTAAATCTGGAGTCGCTCTCTCAACTTGAGTGGCATGACTGCAGATTTACACTAAGGCTGTGTCTAGACTACATCCCTTTCTCGAAAAAGGGATGTAAATTAGACACTTCAAAATTGCAAATGAATCTGGGATTTAAATTTCCTGAACTTCATTTGCATAATGGTGGGTGCGGTTTTTTCGACACAGGGCTTTTTGATAGAAAAACGGTAGTTTAGACGAGTATCTTTTGAAAATAAAACCTTTTCAAAAGATCCTGTACTCCTCAAAAAATAAGGTTTACAGGATCTTTCGAAAAAGGATTTTCTTTTTGAAAGATCCCAGTCTAAACTACTGTTTTTCCATCGAAAAGTCCCATGTTGAAAAAAACCGCAGCCGCCATTATGAAATAAAGTGTGGGAAATTTAAATCCTGGCTTCATTTGCAATTTCAAAGTGTCTAATTTACACACCTTTCCCCAGAAAAGGGATGTAGTCTAGACTCACCCTGAGATAAGAGAGCAGGATTTAGTTCTTGGAGTAAAGGCTTTAAAAACAAAAAACTATTCCTAAAAGTAATACTAACTGCACTGCTCTTTCTTGTGACACAGCTTAAATTAATTCACAGCTACATATTTTCAACCATTTAAAACAATAGAATCTCAGTTTTCAGTTGTGTTGGTAAATTAACTTACTGGGAGGAAAAAAGACAAAAATAGGCAATAACAGTACAGTGTCTGCTGATTCTTCTTAGACAAGAGAAATTGTGGTTGCTTTCTTGACAGTTGAGACTGCAGGATCTGGAAAATGATTTTTATATAGATTTTAGAGATTTTCTCCCAATTATGTTTCTTTGTAAAGAATACTTTCATAATACTTAAAAGTGGTATCCTTTATTACAACTCTTATTATAGGAAAATCGATGAAAACCTGAGAGGTGGGTGTATTGTTGTGACACTTAAACTATTTGTAAATATTGTTCACAGCTTTCTTAGCATATTTTAGCAAGGCAACATTTCAGTAAAGTATAATTTATCTCTGTGATATATACTTTATGTTTCAAAGCCAATCACATGGGAAAGAGAAATCAGGAAAGGAAGCCATCTATGTCTTCTTTTCAGGTAAAGCACTTTAACCTCTGGGTGCAGAGGGTTTGGAGGGAATTATACTACAGTCATAAAAACTCTGCATGATAGGCAGGAAGCCATCTTTACACTACTTTCAGTGCCCACAGTGTAATACAGCCAAGGCCAGGTTGATGGTATTTTTCTGATCTTTATTGGCCTTGCTTCCCCTTGTATTTTCTGCAACGTCCTCGGATTACACCATTGGATCCACAACATTGGTGCTTTCATCATCATTTTATTTCAGACATGAAAAGAATGCGTTGTTTTCCGTAAGCCGTAGTAAATTCAGGAAGGACTTTATTTAAAATTCATCTAAGTGGAGTTTAAAATAATATTTTCTAAAAATAAAATAAAATAAAATAAAATAAAATAAAATAAAATAAAATAACCAGTTTACATCAGTCAGCTTTAAAAATAAATGCATCTTTTTTAGAAAGCGAAGAGATTATGCAATGCACTTTCTGGAAAAGAAAATGTTTTAATTGCAAGTCCCAATTTAACTGTAAACTTAAAAAAAAAAACCCAAACCCCGACACACAACCAAAACATCTTAACATTTCCTTTATTCTCTTCTATTTCTACCTTCCATTTTTGTAACTTATGTAATAAGACAATGATCTTTAATGTTATAATGATAGCTTGATCTGTACTTCACCTGATACTAAATGGTTGATTTAACCAGTTGGCCTATTGGTCATAACTGCTTTAAAACCTTTCCTACAAGCCCCAAACACTTGCCATTTTATATGTGTGATCAAACCTTTACTTTTATAATATATCCATGAAGGATAACATTGAGAAGTGGACTCTAGAAAACAGAGATCACGTAATACACAAACATTACACATAAATGCATAAACATTACAGCTTTCATTTGAGATTATATGAGAGATGAGTTTGCCTCAAAACTCTCAATCCAAAACCTCCTATATGTTAGGAATGTCCAAGGTATGTAGCTAAATGTGAATTTTGCCAATTTTCACTTCTTTATATTGGGGCAAAAAAACCCCTAGATTAAAAAAACACCTTAATTT